>NC_035108.1:122433577-123033889 GCF_002204515.2 Aedes aegypti | reverse complement strand
GGTAAATCTAAACGTGGCATTAAAAATGTGATTCTATCACAACGGTGTACCTTTGGTCCCCAGGGCTAAGCCCGGCTAATGGGTAAAGCCCTCTCATCGCGGCAAGATCGTACAACCATGGAGAAGGAGTTTGTTTGTTTTTGTTTTTTGTTTGTTTTTTGTTTTTATTTTTGTTGTTTTTTGTTTTTTTTGTACTGCAATTTTATTTCTTAATTATATCAACTACTTTCTTGTTATCGTCACAGCTCGGAAATTTTCTAACTTCAATTTGTGTTTCAGAGATAGGGATAAACGAGTGATATTTCTGAGTGCCTTGAACTATTTTTGCACTTGAAAATAGTTGGTTAAGTTCTTGTGCAATGATATCATATTCCTCAGTAGTTGAATAACAAAAGAAGATTTGTGTAAGCTGCTCTTCTTTCCGATTTTGAACCCAATCATATAGTTCCTTAGCATTTTTTATCGGATATTCACGTTCTTTGGCAAGACTGGCTCTGGTAGCCATACGTTGGTAGCCGTCTTCAGTGTTGTGTACTTGACTTGACTTGGTTTGTGTTGTTGAAATCAAAATATAATTTTCCGGAATGGAGAAACACGAAATATGTTTGTAAAGGGCCTATTTTTCTTTTTTTATTTGAAAATTTTATATAAGTATGAGTATATCTCGAAATTGATGCAACCTAGAAAAAAAATACTTAAGTACTCTTCCAATGCATTTTCTGTACTATCAAATAAACACATAAAAAAATATTGTTTTCCTTTATTTCGATATTTTTCAAAATTTGTAACATTTTATAAAATTATAACCTTTTTGTCCATAATTCTTCCATTATGAAACATTGTGCAATAAATCACATAAGTTGTCCCCTAAAACATGTCCAAGAATAATAAAAATCTCAGACGCATTTTCAAAGAAAATCGATTTTAATTTTTTTATTTAAAAAATCTGTCATATTTTTACCGTGCATATTTTTTTCCAAATAGTCCTAAACAATACCTACAACAACCGCAAAATATATCCAAAAATTAACAACATCAATGTTGCGGTTTTTAAGAACTATTAGCTTCAAATTTTTCTTTGAAAATATCGTTTATATGTTTTACTGTGCACTTTTTTTTCAATACTTAAGCATAAATGTTTTGATCAAACGATAAACGATTTAGCTACGATTCGCTCAGTAAAATTTTTTTTTTCTCTGGAATTGAGAAACACGAAATATGCTTGAAAAGGGCCTATTTTTCTTTTTTTATTTGAATATTTTATATAAATACTAGTGGTCCCGGCAAACTTCGTCTTGCCATCAAGTAGGCCGATGGAAAATGTCAAGAAATTCCCTATACAAAATGATACCTTAGTCTTCTCCCGTTTTCCCCATTATTCCGGAGACTTTTCGGAACTTTTTCCACGCACGAGCACGTCGCAAAATTACTTAAGTACTTTTCGATTGCAATTTTTCTGTACTTTCAAATCACATAAAAAATTATTGTTTTCCTCTATTTCAATTTTTTTTTTAAATCTGTATTTTTTTAAAAAAATGTAACTTTTTTGTCCATAATTCTTCCATTTTGAAACATTGTGCAATAAATCACATAAGTTGTCCCCTAAAACATATCCAAAAGTAAAAAAAAATCGAAACTGTTTTTCTGGAGATAATTGATTTTAAAATTTTGTTTTTGAAATAAAAAATAATCTGTAACTTTTTATACCGTGCATATTTTTCTCCATATAGTCCTAAGCAATACCTACAACCTCGTAGAAGATGTCAAATCGATCGAACAAACCGTTTTCGAGTTACAGTTTTCTAAAGATTTGCCATGCATTTTCCGATACGCCCTTCTCAAAAATAAGGCGAGGTTCAAAATGGCGGTCTGAAAGTGCAAAATGGCATTTTTGGTCATAAAGAATCTGTATGCAAATTTTTAGGCGATTCAGGTGTATAACAACTGAGGTAACCTACGTATTTTCGGCCGTTTTGTTCTCTTCGTCATATAGGCTTTTTGTCTACCAAATCTTCTTAAATTTGGCAGTTGGATGCATTTATATGTTAAAAGTATTGAAATTTTTGGCCTAAGGGAATTAGAAAAAAACTTCCATGACGAAGAAAACAAAGCAGTCCAAAATACAATAAGTCACACTTTATAAACGAATTGAAGTTAAAAGTTTTGACGACTTCTTATTGATAGCAGGGTGCTTCATCTACCGCAAAAGAACAGCTCCTGTCTGGAAGAGTAGATCAAAGTACTATGTTTTACTGCAAAAAAGTAGTGTTGCTCTGAAAGTAATTCAGTCATCATCTCAACATGATGTAGACTTGTAAAAGAATAAAAACTCACTACCCAGGATTCCTATCATAGAGTAGGGTCCTAAAGCCCTGTCCCAATTTTGATACCAAACGCTTAAGTTTAGGCCAAAAACACATGTTTACTGAATTTATAAATGATTTTCGTTGGTTAAAGTTAATAAAACATTTTTTTTATTGTTTTTCAAATTTTGTCACATTCCTTGGTTTAAACTCAAATTTTTGGGTATATTTTGTTTTCCGTGTCCCTTCAGAAATGTCAGATAGGAACAACTCCAGTGTTAAAAATAAAAGCCCTGTGGCATTTTTGTCGACAATGCGAACGTCAAACATGATCAATAGTGTCAAGGTTCATATTTGGAACAATTTTTAAAATTAAATTAGCCGTTATTTGAGCTGGGAAAATTGAGAAACTTAAAAGTAGATGGAGTACCGTGTACCTTTTAATTCCGCTCTTTATGCTTATCTTTGACAGATACGCGTATTTCGACTACCACTTGCAGTCTTCTTCAGTGTCAGTTACTCGTATCCACTGTGAATACGAGTAACTGACACTGAAGAAGACTGCAAGTGGTAGTCGAAATACGCGTATCTGTCAAAGATAAGCATTAAAGAGCGGAATTAAAAGGTACACGGTACTCCATCTACTTTTGAGTTTCTCTATTTGAGATTCTGCTCACAGGATTCGAACATTCATTAAAGAGCTGGAAAAAATGCTAAAGTAGTTACAAGAACATGCTCTTTCGTATTATTGAATGAAAACAAGAATTCGTTAAACATTTTAGGACCCAGTTGTAGCTGTAAAATTTTCTCTCCATGATATGATATTGATATTGAAACAGCGGTTTTCTCCCAAACGGATTAAAATACCAGATGCTCTTGTTTTTTTTTTATTTGTTGATCAATCGAAAGAAAACTGCTGTTTCAGTTTTCAAAAATGATCGATTCCTACTAGAGCCTTAAGGCAGGAAAGAGGGATGATCAGAAAGGTTCGCATTTTCCATTCTAATTTCCATATAAACGTTCAATGGCGTGTACACAATCGAATTTGTTCCAAACTATTTCATTATTTACTTTGGGTGATGATATAGTCGTTCTGGCACAAACCGAATAGCACCTTACGCTTCTTTACTAGCGCTGCCTTCTCTGTACATTAAACCTAATGTAATAGGAAATAGTGCACTGTATATACTATAGGCCTTTTCATGTGACAGATCCGTCTATGCATTTATTTACATCGGTGGAGGACCGGTGCTAACACGGGCCTGTCATTCTCATAGAAGAAATGTCAAAGTGCTTCCCGATCAGCTGATTTGAGACGTCATTTGAATAGGCCTATAGAGCATGCAATACAGCGCGCTACTTTGGACATTCGGTTTAACGTATAGGAAAGGTAGCGCTAATTAAAACGCGGAAGGCTCTATTTCGTTTAGTGCCAGAACGACTATATTTACCACAACAGATATCTTTGAAGCATGGTCCCCATTGGGGAATCAAGAACATCTACTATCAAAACATCACAAATATAACCAGCAATGAATGCAGGGAGAAAGGTTTCACATTTTTAATTTAACTTTTTCAATACAAGATTGGACCACCCTTCTTAAAAATTATAAACCTAAGATTATCTACAACAATGTTTCATGTAGACGCAAAGCTACCTCATTTCTGTTTACAGTAGTACAATACTGTGATGTCAGGTGCCCAACCTTCGTCTGTTGGTAAACGTAAATAATATCGAGGGAAGAATCAATCAAAAAATCACGGTATTTCAATACATAAAGGTCGACATTATTTGCAAACACGATGTAGAGACAGTGTTTATCTTATCTTTTTCCTTCAGTTAGTCATCTTCTGATGGGCGCGCACATATGTGTACTGTGTATAAGCTACAGTATGCGAATACACCACAACGTGCCGGGGTAAGAAACTCCAAGCCGAGTTTTGTTTATGTTATCTGTTGTGTAGTACGAATTTATAGACTTTTAATTATCTTGAAAAGACAGGAGCGGGGCCGAATCCTCTGTGACCACCACCGCCACCAAATGCGGAAAGGGTTTTGGGCACAGGAAACACTCGGATAATGCGGTTTTTGTAAAGATAACGTGTTGATCTATGTGGAATCGGGTGTTTGAACAAATATCTAGTTTTTACATAGTGAAATAAACCAGAATCCAAATGTTTATGAATTTTTAAATCCTGGTACTATTTTTAAAGGTTAGGTATATCGCCTATACTGCCGTTCTACGCATATGTGTCCCGTGGTCCATAAGGTTTACATAGCACATGGCACATGGGACAAGTAGGCGTAGAAAGGCAATATATCCTCTGTATGAAAATTACGTTTGAATCACCCCTCGACAAATTTTACTTTGGGATAAGCTATTGTTATGTGAATCGATCATTGTGCCTATAAATTGCATTTTTTTTAATCATTTGATTAGTTTGGGTTGACGAGTTAGATGCCTACGTTAGAAAGTTGCAGAAAACACTACATCCTCTCATAGACATCACAGGAAGTTGTATGCGATTAGTGGGAAGGTAATTGCCACAAGGCACGGTTGGTCCACATTCAGGAATTTTTTTTATCTAAAGGGTATGGCGGAGATTGAACTCACAATCTTCTGCTTAGTAAACAGAAGCAGTATCCATAATACCACTGACCCCGTCTGTAAAACCAATAAACTCGTAAGAGACACTTCTCAATCAATGCACACTGGGCCAGGAACAGAATTTAGCCAGACAAAACCTCTAGCGCTTCAGGAGTGCATTTTTTCGGGACGATGTCAAAGGAGATTTATCTTGGATTTATTTGTTCTTTAAATTGATGATAAAAGTTAGATGGAAATTTCGCCTTTTGCAAACTTTTTTTATTTCGCGTCCAAGAGCTTTCGCGTCTTCGACGAAGTTTTAGAACGTGTATAAATACGACAAATTGCCGGAGACACTTAAGTTCTAGGACTTGAAATAACAATGTTATGGTAAAAAAAAGTGTAAATCAGTTTTTTCTTCTACATATAAATAGTATAGATTTTATTTGTTATTTGAAGTCCTAGAACTTTGGTGTCTTCGGCAACTTGTTGTATTTTTACACGTTCTAAAACTTCGTCGAAGACGCGAAAGCTCTTGGACGCGGAATTAAAAAAAGTTTGCAAAAGGTGAAATTTCCATCTAACTTTTATCATCAATTTAAAGAACAAATAAATCCAAAATAAGTCTCCTTTGACACCGTCCCGAAAAAATGCACTCCTGAAGCGCTAGAGATTTTGTCTGGCTAATGTCTGTTCTTGGTCCAGTGTGCAATGATTATTAGGATGGTTCAAAAATTCGTTTTGGCTCCACATCGAATGAGTTTTAGATTGAATTCTGAGTATTTTTTCAAAATTTGAGCTCATTTGGATGAAAACTGAGACTGCACAAGTATGTATGTGAATTAAAAAAAGTGGGAAAAGTGAGCAATGCATTCAATCATCATCATTCATCAAAGTTTTCGCCCATCTGGTCTTGAGGGTTAGAGCTACGCTATAGTGTTAGTTAAATTTGTCAGCCATAACTTTACCGAAGGTCGTTTTCAATTTGGACACCAGAGTAATTAGTTATTGATTTTTGAATGAATTGTTTTCATCCAGGTGAGCTTAATTTTTTGGAGGATACTAAGAATTCGATCTACAATCGAATGAGCAAGTCTTGCAAGAATTGATAAAACAGCAAAATATAAAAATGGGTAACATTTAGCTTTACTCAATAATAAAATTTGAAACAGTATAAATATAAAGAACGGCCCCTATTTTTAAAAGAGGGCAAAATTTATTATTAAACCAATAGAAGATTGAACGCCAAAAATTATTGCGGCATAATACAATGAAAAGACATCAAAAACTGCGTTCAGAATCATCGAAGTGATTGTGCTTCTTCTCCCTGAATGTCGTTTCTCCGAATGTCGGTTCCGCGAATGATCGGTTTTCCCGTTAAGCGGTGCAGTTCAAATAGGTGCTATAATAGTCTTCAGTGGCTGGATAGTGGACGAGAATGAACGATAAGCAATCAATAGAAAAAAGAAAAAAACATGTTGGCAAAAATGCTGAGGACGGTAAAACTCGAAAGAACCGTCATACAAAGTTAAATAAAGAAGGGTGCATATTAGATGGCCAGTTCGTTCACCACCCTGAAATGCATAAAGTTACGACAATTATGAGTACTAAAAACTTTTCGGGGAAGTGGGCTAATCGGGGAAATGGTATATTCGGGGAACTGGCATTCGGAGAACTGGCGTTTGGGGAAACGACATTCAGGGAACCGATATTCGGGGAAAAGTAGCAAAATCCATCGAAGTAACTGCAGTAATCGATTTCTCTTTTCGCTGATAACTTGAGCAGATCAATGTTATCGAATGCCGCCCTTTTGTTAGTTTATTTTAATATCTTGAAAATATACTTCTAAAGAACAGCCTATGCAAAAAATTATTTAAATTTTAAATCAACAATGTTTGTACCTATAATTATGGTTACATCAATCAGCTGGTGGTGATCAATCGAATAGGTTTTCAGCTTAAACGGATGTTTGGTTCTTCAGATCCGTGTTCTTGAAAATTTGAACTTTGGCTTCGATTCATCTTCACCTTAAGCATTTTCACAAATATCAACAATATGTTCCCTTTGCATTGACGTTATTTTTCTTTCAAACCGTTGTTCGATGTCCTTGAAATCTAAATGTGCTCGCTCACCCTACTCGTCTGAAAAACTTGCAAGGTTTGCAGGAAATCTTGCATGATGACAAATCAAAGAATGCATTTTCAATGTAATGTCTATTTTTTTATAGTTAGCCATCATGTAACTTATAAGTTCTTTGTAGTTGTTAGCTCTTTGATTCCCCAGAAAACCAACACAAACAAGTTTGAAATTTTGGTAAGCAGATTTTTCATCAATTGTTAATATGTTATCAAAATCAGTGCTTTTGAATATATTTTGAATTTTAGGCTCATCTCAACTTTCATGTGACTTTGTTTTGAGAAAAGATCCTTTTGATGCTCCTTCACTTTAGAAATTTGGCATTCAGGGTAATGGGGTAGAATCGCAAACACAATGATTTATTTTAGGCAAATCTTTAATTTGTGGATCCCTTCTAAAGTACCGTAAAATCGGGTGTAATTGATCAGAAGGGTGAAATTGATCATCGTATCACACGATTTCATTTATTCGTAATGGTGCACAAATATCAATGTAAGCTGCAGAAAATGAACGTTGTTTGTCGTAACTATTGTCGAATTGTGTGTTGTGAAGTTTTTTGCTTTAAAGAATGTTTATTACTATGAAAATAATGTAAAATTTCAAAATCATGCACGGCGCTGTATTGACAAACACCTATAAACTTCTATTTATAAGCAAGGATTTGAACATGGTATAAACCTGAAAGTTTGTGAGGATGCTTGAGATATATGCCAAAACAAGGTTTCATCACCAAAACTCGTACCAATTAGCTCATATGGTTGAAATAATTAAATTTTTGTTAGATATCATTGAATTCCTTAGGAAATTGCATACATTTAGGCGTTTTCCGCGTAATTCTTGAAATTTAACAATTCGTTATTTATATAAATATTGCATTGTTAAGAATTTGACAAGCATATTCGGATTCAGGAAGCTCAAATTTATCATGTAGAGTTGTTTTGAAAACTAACAATAATGGCATTGACAAGTGATCAATTTCACCCCGAAATGAGATTTTCTGATTTTTTATTTTAGAGATGTTTGTTAACACTTAAATGACATTTGTTAAAAAATTTCGGTACATAAGTCGATGAGGCTCACCTTCGTACTTGTTTTCCTGCATTTAGTTGTTTGACATTGTTAATATTATAGAAAACAGACTAGAAAAACCGTGAAAAATGATCAATTTCACCCGAAATTACGGTACTGCTTGTACTTGTCAATTACCAGTGGAGTGAAGTTTATTTGCTTGTGGCTTGGCATGTTAAAACCACAAATGTTACACAAAAGACTTTTAACCAAATCACATTTTGATTTATCCATTTTCACCTTGCATTGATATTTTACTTTGTTTTTCACTTGAATGAAGAATGTGCGAATGTGCGGTGATGTTTGGAAAGATGATTTTTAGCTACCCACTCGAAAAAAGCAAGTTTGACAACAACAAAAAACAACCGTTTTTTTATCAGCCCACTGCTAAGTAGCCATGTTTTTGTAGTGAGCATCAAACTGTTTGTGAGCCATAGGAAAACGATTCAATTCAGTATTAAATGTTTCAATACAGTACCAGAATAACGGCCTAAAATGAGTTTTATTCACCTAACAGTTTATTTAATAAATTACAATCATTTAATGCACATCTGTTTCTCAAAAATAACGTTTTATACGAAATAGATGAGAAAAACATAAAGGCGCATTTCATTTTCTCTTTTCATACGAACTCTGATGTCAATTTCGCCCATCTTCTCCCCGGGCGCATTTGAGATTGAGTGTAGCAGCAGGGCGCATTTGAAACTGAGAGTGCAGAAGGGCGACAGTGATGATGGTTCGTGTGAAAGAGCGTAGCAAAACGGCGAAGCTGATGATAAACCAGAAAGACGAGGTCTAAACTGAAGGAGATGAAAAACCGAGGGCGCAATCATTCTAAATTTTGATGAATTCTAAAAATGATGCATTTTTATTTATTTTAACATGTTATTCATATTATGAAAATAAATCAAATAGTTTACTACAATGGAAATATTGTAATGGATCATACAAATATGCATCATGCGGTTAAATCGATCAGATACATAATATGTATAGAATTGAAATTATATCCGCTTAACTTCAAACCAATTTTACTGAGAATGTATAAGTTTACACATTCGCCCTAATTCTGACTTTGTATTGAATTTCAAGCGTTTGTAACTGTGTGTCTGCTTAAATTAGCGTACATCTTTTTTCGCCATTTTAGAATGTTTTTCCCGAAACGACTATTTGTTTACTAACATTGAATTGTCTTGAGGAACCACTTCCCAGCGGGAACCGAATATGGTGGTTCGTTTTTTCCCATGGAGTAGTATTGTGGTGCCAGAAGCATGTTTTTGTAAATTGATCTTACCTGTAAATCGTTGGCCAGGTTGTTTTACAATTAATCAATGTGAAATGTACCGATTTTCAATAGCTTCAATTTCAGCATTGTTTATCCTTCAATGTTCAACACCCATAACAAAGCAGTTAACGGCACCATATCGATAGGATGTTCATAAGAATAGTATAGTTATCATACAAGCATAGGATTGATTAAAAATTAGTTCAAAGTCCGTTGATCTGTCAGGGAACATTCATAAACCACATAGACTTTTTTGGAAATCAAGATCCCTCTCCCCCGTCGTGGCCTATTGTCCATATACAAATTAAAAGTTACGTGGTTTATGGAGAGCTTGATCTAAAATTCGATATTGTAAACAAGAAACAAAATAACCTGCAAGGGGTCCTCCATAAATCACGTGGTTATATTGTTGGTAGTTTTCATCCCCCTTCCCCTTGTGTCATTTTTATTTTTATTTACATGAATCGTAACCTTTGAACAGACCCCCCCCCATTAAAATGAACACGCAATTTATGGACAGTTCCATAGTATAGTAAAAGGGTTGTTCATAAACCACGATATTTCTGGAGAGATAGTTGCTGAATGGTAGAATCACAAAAATCGCATATTTCAACCATTTATATCAAATATTCCATAATTTGCAATACTTTAAAAATGGGAAGGATACAAAAAGGAGGGGGTGGGGAGTCCATACAAATCTTAATACAACTCTTCATATTGAATTTCAATTTTAATACATAATATGGCATATCAATTCTGCTGTCCTGAAAATAAAACACTGTGTCGGGTTATTGATTAGATTAGATTTTTAAATAAAAAATGCAAGATTTTCAAGTATATTTTAAAAATGACCTGGGGCAGACACGAAAATTCTGAAAAAAACCATTGGTTTTGTTTATTTTTATACTTTCAAGCCCGGGGTGTCCGGTCTCTGTGCATTCAGATCGACTTTTTTGTCGAACAGTGTAAGCCTTTGGAAGGAATTTGAAGACACACATTATAAATAGTAAGACGTGTATTTAACATATTCGATCAATGAAGCCATAATTCGGAACATCTTCTGGATGTTTGACTGTAACTACCGTAACATTGCCGTGCCTTGGTAATTTAACCTTCCGAACTATCAAGACTTCCACCGCTTCCAAGAACAGACAGGTTGTGATGCGAGTATTTGTGCGTGGGTTTTATGTTTGTGATTCTACTAGCTTGTACCTACATGTTCCTCCGGGAGGAAGCGCTCTCGATGCAGCCAAAACAAACTTTTTACGACGTGTAAAAATCACATCACCATCAATATCTCCATATAATCTCTGCGGCAGCCTTAGTGCGAGTTCTCGCAATTCGGTATTTAGTGGAGATGCAACTTAAACAACACTGCTGCAACTACTTTTGAGCGCCGACACTCTTGGGACCTGACTATAAAACCAATGTGCAGTCCATTACGCATTCCCGACCAGTGGATTATAACAAAATTGTAACAGAGTACAACATATAAGAACATACAACAAAATATATTGTAATTTTGGCTGACTAATACAGGTCGGACTCGATTATCCGGAGACTCGATTATCCAGAATTTGCTTTTTGATGTTCTTGTTTTTCAGTTTTTATTCATAAATTTGAGATAATTTAGTACTGCAATATACAATATGAATGGTTTTGCAGTTTTGAACGTTTTCAAGAAAAGGGAGGTTTGAAAAAGTGTTTATTTTGTCAAAAATTTTATTTTATTGCAAAGACCTCTACTGTTCCTAGAAATAATTTCTGTCTACGCCACCGCAGCATATAAATAAAACAACGGAAAAAGATAATATTTAAGTTCTTTCATCGAAGATTTCAATTTTTGTTGTTAGAGATTCGATTATCCGGAGTGAAAAAAAAAAATCGATAGTCCGGATAATCGAGTCCGACCTGTTGTTAAAATATCAAAAATTTTAACAAATTTTCAACTACATTACACAAATTGAAACAAAATATGTTATATTCAAATTGATTCAATTTAACTATAAAAAAATAAATGAGTTATAACAAAATTTGTCTTTGCATGACCTAAAACTGATCATGTATATGCAATAGCTTTCTGATTCTTTATAGCAATAATTATGTATCTTTATAAACAATTTCAAAAGAGCCTTTGTTAGTATAAGTGATATTGTTTCAATTTGGTTAAAGATTCTTCAGCCTACTCAGAGGACTTCTAATTATTAAAAAAAATACAATTAAACAAAAGTAGTTATTTATAGAATTATTTATAGAAAATTGTAGTATAATTGTGACAAAATTTTGTTGTAATCCACACGGGTCGGGTTCCTGGTTTGACGATGGTTGCACATGGCCTGATTTACGAGCAATTGCATTTAAATTCCTGATCTCTCTTTATTCTTCCCTTGAACCGGGGAACAGATTTGTGGTGGCGCCCAGCTGGTGATTGGCGCGTTCCTGTTATGGACCCATCGACAGTATTCGGCCATAGTTAACGACCAGTTTTGGGAACCCTTCGCCGTCATCATCGCACTGGGACTAGTTGCCCAACTGATCTGCTACTTCGGATGGACGTCCACGAGCAAAAAGCACCGATGCTACTTAGGAACGGTAAGTTTGAGAACATCGTATTCTGACGGTTTTTTTTTGAATAGCGATTCATTAGACAGATAAGAAGCCTGTGCATTGTCAGTTACTAAGATACCATTTGATGCGACCGCATTGCATCTTAGTAGGCCGTCCTTATCTTATCTTTACACGAGTGCTGACAGATGCGAATTGTTGAAGAGTAGGTGCTCGAGATTCTATGATTGCTAGGATGGGTTTAACCATAGATGACGGTTTCTTTTAGTCGCACTAGTGGCTTTTTACGGACGTTTTGCAAAACGTCACAACATATTTTTACCATGAAACATGATTTTACCATCTATGTATTTACCATTGATTCACAGCTAGTTTTTGTCCATAAAATCCCTTACATCTACATTAGCGCTAGTGAACCTATATTAGCATTACCGAGAGAAATTATTTTTCATTCAATCATCAGCAATCATCAAAAGTTAAAAACCAGTTTTGTCGTTTAAATTTCAAACAATCCTTATGAAAGTCTATCATCGTATTTCATTGGATTGCAATGATAGATTTTTTTGAGGATTGCTTCGATTTTGAGCCAAAAAACTTGTTTTAAAAATTTGTAAAATGGTGAAGGTTATTTTCCTCTTAAATTAAATAAATGGAGAATTATGATAAAAAAATACATCAAGCGAAAGCTTTTGATCTATTCTTAAATTCCAATCCAAATCCAATCCAAATCCATCCAAATCCAATCCAAATCCAATCCAAATCCAATCCAAATCCAATCCAAATCCAATCCAAATCCAATCCAAATCCAATCCAAATCCAATCCAAATCCAATCCAAATCCAATCCAAATCCAATCCAAATCCAATCCAAATCCAATCCAAATCCAATCCAAATCCAATCCAAATCCAATCCAAATCCAATCCAAATCCAATCCAAATCCAATCCAAATCCAATCCAAATCCAATCCAAATCCAATCCAAATCCAATCCAAATCCAATCCAAATCCAATCCAAATCCAATCCAAATCCAATCCAAATCCAATCCAATCCAATCCCAAATCCAATCCAAATCCAATCCAAATCCAATCCAAATCCAATCCAAATCCAATCCAAATCCAATCCAAATCCAATCCAAATCCAATCCAAATCCAATCCAAATCCAATCCAAATCCAATCCAAATCCAATCCAAATCCAATCCAAATCCAATCCAAATCCAATCCAAATCCAATCCAAATCCAATCCAAATCCAATCCAAATCCAAATCCAAATCCAATCCAAATCCAATCCAAATCCAATCCAAATCCAATCCAAATCCAATCCAAATCCAATCCAAATCCAATCCAAATCCAATCCAAATCCAATCCAATCCAATCCAATCCAAATCCAATCCAAATCCAATCCAAATCCAATCCAAATCCAATCCAAATCCAATCCAAATCCAATCCAAATCCAATCCAAATCCAATCCAAATCCAATCCAAATCCAATCCAAATCCAATCCAAATCCAATCCAAATCCAATCCAAATCCAATCCAAATCCAATCCAAATCCAATCCAATCCAATCCAAATCCAATCCAAATCCAATCCAAATCCAATCCAAATCCAATCCAAATCCAATCCAAATCAATCCAAATCCAATCCAAATCCAATCCAAATCCATCCAAATCCAATCCAAATCCAATCCAAATCCAATCCAAATCCAATCCAAATCCAATCCAAATCCAATCCAATCCAATCCAAATCCAATCCAAATCCAATCCAAATCCAATCCAAATCCAATCCAAATCCAATCCAAATCCAATCCAAATCCAATCCAATCCAATCCAAATCCAATCCAAATCCAATCCAAATCCAATCCAAATCCAATCCAAATCCAATCCAAATCAATCCAATCCAAATCCAATCCAAATCCAATCCAAATCCAATCCAAATCCAATCCAAATCCAATCCAAATCCAATCCAAATCCAATCCAAATCCAATCCAAATCCAATCCAAATCCAATCCAAATCCAATCCAAATCCAATCCAAATCCCAATCCAAATCCAATCCAAATCCAATCCAAATCCAATCCAAATCCAATCCAAATCCAATCCAAATCCAATCCAAATCCAATCCAAATCCAATCCAAATCCATCCAAATCCAATCAATCCAAATCCAATCCAAATCCAATCCAAATCCATCCAAATCCAATCCAAATCCAATTCCCAAATCCATCCAAATCCAATCCAAATCCAATCCCAAATCCAATCCAAATCCAATCCAAATCCAATCCAAATCCAATCCAAATCCAATCCAAATCCAATCCAAATCCAATCCAAATCCAATCCAAATCCAATCCAAATCCAATCCAATCCAATCCAATCCAAATCCAAATCCCCAATCCAAATCCAATCCAAATCCAATCCAAATCCATCCAAATCCAATCCAAATCCAATCCAAATCCAATCCAATCCAATCCAAATCCAATCCAAATCCAATCCAAATCCAATCCAAATCCAATCCAAATCCAATCCAAATCCAATCCAAATCCAATCCAAAATCCAATCCAAATCCAATCCAATCCAATCCAAATCCCAATCCCAAATCCAATCCAAATCCAATCCAAATCCCATCCAAATCCAATCCAAATCCAATCCAAATCCATCCAAATCCATCCAAATCCAATCCAATCCAATCCAAATCCAATCCAAATCCAATCCAAATGCCAATCCAAATCCAAATCCAATCCAATCCAATCCAAATCCAATCCAAATCCAATCCAAATCCAATCCAAATCCAATCCAAATCCAATCCAAATCCAATCCAAATCCAATCCAAATCCAATCCAAATCCAATCCAAAAATCCAATCCACCAATCCAATCCAATCAATCCAATCCAACAAATCCAATCCAAATCCAATCCAAATCCAATCCAAATCCAATCCAAATCCAATCCAAATCCATCCAAATCCAATCCAAATCCAATCCAAATCCAATCCAATCCAATCCAAATCCCAATCCAAATCCAATCCAAATCCAATCCAAATCCAATCCAAATCCAATCCAAATCCAATCAAATCCAATCCAAATCCAATCCAAATCCAATCCAAATCCAATCCAAATCCAATCCAAATCCAATCCAAATCCAATCCAATCCAATCCAAATCCAATCCAAATCCAATCCAAATCCAATCCAAATCCAATCCAAATCCATCCAATCCCAAATCCAATCCAAATCCAATCCAAATCCAATCCAAATCCAATCCAAATCCAATCCAAATCCAATCCAAATCCAATCCAAATCCAATCCAAATCCAATCCAATCCACATCCAAATCCAATCCAAATCCAATCCCAAATCCAATCCAAATCCAATCCACATTCCATCCAAATCCAATCCAAATCCAATCCAAATCAATCCAAATCCAATCCAAATCCCAACAATCCAATCCCAAATCCAATCCAAATCCAATCCAAATCCAATCCAAAATCCAATCCAAATCCATCCAAAATCCAATCCAAAATCCAATCCGAAATCCGAATCCAAATCCAGATCCAAACCATCCAAATCCACTCCAAATCCAATCCAAATCCAATCCAAATCCAATCCAAATCCAATCCAAATCCCAATCCAAATCTCAATCCAAATCCAATCCAAATCCCAATCCAATTCCAATCCAAAATCCAATCCACCATCCAATCCAAATCCAATCCAAATCCAATCCAAATCCAATCCAAATCCCAATCCAAATCCAATCCCAAATCAATCCAAATCCAATCCAAATCCAATCCAAATCAATCCAAATCCAATCCAATCCAATCCAATCCAAATCCAATCCAAATCCAATCCAAATCCAATCAATCCAATCCAAATCCAATCCCAAATCCAATCCAATCCATCCAATCCAATCCAAATCCAATCCAAATCCAATCCAAATCCAATCCAAATCCAATCCAAATCCAATCCAAATCCAATCCAAATCCAATCCAAATCCAATCCAAATCCAATCCAAATCCAATCCAAATCCAATCCAAATCCAATCCAAATCCAATCCAAATCCAATCCAAATCCAATCCAAATCCAATCCAAATCCAATCCAAATCCAATCCAAATCCAATCCAAATCCAATCCAAATCCAATCCAAATCCAATCCAAATCCAA
Source organism: Aedes aegypti (assembly GCF_002204515.2). Classification (NCBI taxonomy): domain Eukaryota; kingdom Metazoa; phylum Arthropoda; class Insecta; order Diptera; family Culicidae; genus Aedes; species Aedes aegypti. The sequence continues at coordinate 123,017,803 of NC_035108.1, read as the reverse complement.
TCCAAATCCAATCCAAATCCAATCCAAATCCAATCCAAATCCAATCCAAATCCAATCCAAATCCAATCCAAATCCAATCCAAATCCAATCCAAATCCAATCCAAATCCAATCCAAATCCAATCCAAATCCAATCCAATCCAATCCAATCCAATCCAAATCCAATCCAAATCCAATCCAAATCCAATCCAAATCCAATCCAAATCCAATCCAAATCCAATCCAAATCCAATCCAAATCCAATCCAAATCCAAATCCAATCCAATCCAATCCAAATCCAATCCAAATCCAATCCAATCCAATCCAAATCCAATCCAAATCCAATCCAAATCCAATCCAAATCCAATCCAAATCCAATCCAAATCCAATCCAAATCCAATCCAAATCCAATCCAAATCCAATCCAAATCCAATCCAAATCCAATCCAAATCCAATCCAAATCCAATCCAAATCCAATCCAAATCCAATCCAAATCCAATCCAAATCCAATCCAAATCCAATCCAAATCCAATCCAAATCCAATCCAAATCCAATCCAAATCCAATCCAAATCCAATCCAAATCCAATCCAAATCCAATCCAAATCCAATCCAAATCCAATCCAAATCCAATCCAAATCCAATCCAAATCCAATCCAAATCCAATCCAAATCCAATCCAAATCCAATCCAAATCCAATCCAAATCCAATCCAAATCCAATCCAAATCCAATCCAAATCCAATCCAAATCCAATCCAAATCCAATCCAAATCCAATCCAAATCCAATCCAAATCCAATCCAAATCCAATCCAAATCCAATCCAAATCCAATCCAAATCCAATCCAAATCCAATCCAAATCCCAATCCAAATCCAATCCCAAATCCAATCCAAATCCAATCCAAATCCAATCAAATCCAATCCAAATCCAATCCAAATCCAATCCAAATCCAATCCAAATCCAATCCAAATCCAATCCAAATCCAATCCAATCCAATCCAAATCCAATCCCAAATCCAATCCAAATCCAATCCAAATCCAATCCAAATCCAATCCAAATCCAATCCAAATCCAATCCAAATCCAATCCAAATCCAATCCAAATCCAATCCAAATCCAATCCAAATCCAATCCAAATCCAATCCAAATCCAATCCAAATCCAATCCAAATCCAATCCAAATCCAATCCAAATCCCAATCCAAATCCAATCCAAATCCAATCCAAATCCAATCCAAATCCAATCCAAATCCAATCCAAATCCAATCCAATCCAAATCCAATCCAAATCCAATCCAAATCCAATCCAAATCCAATCCAAATCCAATCCAAATCCAATCAATCCAATCCAAATCCAATCCAAATCCAATCCAAATCCAATCCAAATCCAATCCAAATCCAATCAAATCCAATCCAAATCCAATCCAAATCCAATCCAAATCCAATCCAAATCCAATCCAAATCCAATCCAAATCCAATCCAAATCCAATCCAAATCCAATCCAAATCCAATCCAAATCCAATCCAAATCCAATCCAAATCCAATCCAAATCCAATCCAAATCCAATCCAAATCCAATCCAAATCCAATCAAATCCAATCCAAATCCAATCCAAATCCAATCCAAATCCAATCCAAATCCAATCCAAATCCAATCCAAATCCAATCCAAATCCAATCCAAATCCAATCCAAATCCAATCCAAATCCAATCCAAATCCAATCCAAATCCAATCCAAATCCAATCCAAATCCAATCCAAATCCAATCCAAATCCAATCCAAATCCAATCCAAATCCAATCCAAATCCAATCCAAATCCAATCCAAATCCAATCCAAATCCAATCCAAATCCAATCCAAATCCAATCCAAATCCAATCCAAATCCAATCCAAATCCAATCCAAATCCAATCCAAATCCAATCCAAATCCAATCCAAATCCAATCCAAATCCAATCCAAATCCAATCCAAATCCAATCCAAATCCAATCCAAATCCAATCCAAATCCAATCCAAATCCAATCCAAATCCAATCCAAATCCAATCCAAATCCAATCCAAATCCAATCCAAATCCAATCCAAATCCAATCCAAATCCAATCCAAATCCAATCCAAATCCAATCCAAATCCAATCCAAATCCAATCCAAATCCAATCCAAATCCAATCCAAATCCAATCCAAATCCAATCCAAATCCATCCAATCCAATCCAAATCCAATCCAAATCCAATCCAAATCCAATCCAAATCCAATCCAAATCCAATCCAAATCCAATCCAAATCCAATCCAAATCCAATCCAAATCCAATCCAAATCCAATCCAAATCCAATCCAAATCCAATCCAAATCCAATCCAAATCCAATCCAAATCCAATCCAAATCCAATCCAAATCCAATCCAAATCCAATCCAAATCCAATCCAAATCCAATCCAAATCCAATCCAAATCCAATCCAAATCCAATCCAAATCCAATCCAAATCCAATCAAATCCAATCCAAATCCAATCCAAATCCAATCCAAATCCAATCCAAATCCAATCCAAATCCAATCCAAATCCAATCCAAATCCAATCCAAATCCAATCCAAATCCAATCCAAATCCAATCCAAATCCAATCCAAATCCAATCCAAATCCAATCCAAATCCAATCCAAATCCAATCCAAATCCAATCCAAATCCAATCCAAATCCAATCCAAATCCAATCCAAATCCAATCCAAATCCCAATCCAAATCCAATCCAAATCCAATCCAAATCCAATCCAAATCCAATCCAAATCCAATCCAAATCCAATCCAAATCCAATCCAAATCCAATCCAAATCCAATCCAAATCCAATCCAAATCCAATCCAATCCAATCCAAATCCAATCCAAATCCAATCCAAATCCAATCCAAATCCAATCCGAATCCAATCCAATCAAATCCAAATCCAATTCAAATCCATTCCAAATCCGATCCAAATCCAATCCAAATCCAATCCAATCCAAATCCATCTACTAGAAATCAACGATAAATTAGCGTTAAAAATAATGAGCCAACCAAAAAATGAGACAGCTGCATGTATTTAGGTGACTTACCCCATTTATATAATCTATTTAAGAGAACTCCGGGTATTGATTCACCATGTTAGTCTCATATTTCAATGAAGAATCCGCATTATCCATTCAAATGCAATTCGTATGTATAGAGTTTATTTTCTTCAATGTTGGTCACGATTTATCAATTAATAGTCGTAAAAACGTGCCAGGGTTCAAAATTTCTTTGTTAGAGACCGAACTTTCTATAAATCGAATTTTGGTTCGTGACCCTTGGATACATTTATTTACCGAATATCAATGATTTGAAAAAAGCTATGCATGTGTGAACATTGTTGCCCATTTAAAAGAACACGTTTTGTCCGTTAACGAACGTTGCGCTGTCAATTAACATATAATAATTGGCTGAAGAGAAGTACCGGCATCAATTCTCGGCCTCAAATTAACATACAACCAAATCATTTGCCACATGCGACTGACTAGATAAATCACTGTTTAGATTCCCAATTAGTTCCCATGCTCGTGCTCAGCAGCTTCCGGCAGTTACGTCATCCTAAATACATTCCCATGGCATCACGCAATTTCTAAGCTAATGCTGGTTTCATCTCTGCTTCTGGCATCCCATTTCAGTTCTGTGCATTTCTAGTGATACTAATTGTGGTCCAGTTTCTCATCAGTGGCTGGGCGGTCGCAACGAAACAGCAACTCCTGACACCCGCCGAGCTGGCCATCGAAACCAGCTTCGGGCAGTTCATTGCCACGCCAGGTGCCATCACCGATCCGACGCACATCTGGAACCGGTTGCAGCGGGATGTTAGTATCTGGGTTTACTGTGAACCGGAGGAAAATGATACATTTTGCTGAATATGTATGCTTTATGTGATGTATTTTTAGCTTCAATGCTGCGGGATTAACAATGTCCACGACTACAAGAAGGAGAAACAGAAGCAGCTGGGTCTTCCCTGGTCCTGCTACAATCCGGTCGATAGCAAGATCTACGAGGTCGGATGCGCACATGTTCTGGTGAAAAACGTCGAGATGGACATCGTCAAAGTAGCCATCGTTGCGATATCATCCGCGTTAATACAGGTGAGTAACTGCATCTAGAAAATAGTATTGGTATGACAATTGCTATATTATTCGTAGAATTATCTTCTAACGCAGTATAACACATAAGATGTGATAAAAATTATGTCTAAAGTTCCTTAAATTGGACATTAGTTTTGATCCTGTTTGGATTTATAGTTAAATTCGGAGTAGTGTGTGATCTGTGTTTAGTCGAAGATGGATTACCAACTGGTGAGCTCGTTTCATGCTTATGATAACACATTTTTATCGTGTTAACGTTACGTTTATACAATTTTCAAACAAACTATGTACGGTTGTAATTTCAAGACACACACCACCTTTCTGTTTCCATCAATGCTAAAAATAAATTTTGAGTAGTTCGACATCGTTCATTCATAAAATGCCGACGTACAACAAAGTTATTTTTTCTTATAGATGAAACAGTAAAAAGAGGTTAAATGAATCGCATGTTTTACCAAGAGGCTGATACATTGTGGAATCTTGATTGTTCTGATAGTAGCAAAGTCGCAACTACGAAATGTACGGTCCTCAATTCTCATGCACAGTACGGATTTATTTCATAAATGGTCATCAATTTGTATTAGACTGCATTAATTTAAAAAGATTGAATAGTATTTTAGCTTCTTCTTTTATTATTTTACCAATATATTTTCACCGTTAGGCAAAAAATACAAAACTGCAGTCGACTCTCCATATCTCATCTCGAGATAGGGAAACATCAGACAAGAAAAAACTATTTTTTATTAGAAACAATAATAAATAATGCAATCTGGTCTAGGAACCTTTGATAATACACATATCGACATTTGAAGAGTAAATCGGGAATTAAAATTGACAAAAACACGTTGAGATAGAGAGAAGTCGAAATAAGGAAGAACATGTATGCAGAATGAAGGAACCGAAGAAATTATCGACATAGTGAGAGATACCGAGATGTAGAATATTGGGATGTGGATAGTCGACTACAGTTTTAAGTGAAGGTCGCATTTATCCTCCTTATCCACGGTGACTCCCAGATATATTTCCTCCCTCACTAATAAACGCCCTTCCCGTGGTGATTGTGGAGATGCAGAGGTATTTTTGGCCTCTAGAAGTAATAATCATTGCACACTGACATTCCTTCCCCATCCCAACTGATGAAATAAGAAATCTGCTAAAATGTACACTTCGAGAATAACCGGAAAGTCTCATCCCTTATTTATTTGAAGTACAATTCTTACCAATTTTTAGTTCCGATCCATCACGGAGTATAAACCAATGACATGTACGTACAGTCAGTCTATGCTATGGTATGCTATGATTTTTTTCTCAAGCTATCTTCAACCTGTGGGCCTCGTGGCTGTGTGGTTAGTGTTACCAGACATTTAAGCGCATCATGTCATGGGGTGTGGGTTCGATTCCCGCTGCAGCCATTGAAACTTTTCGTCAGGAATGTTTCTCTGCTGTGCCACTGGAGCATGCTTGTCGGTTGTCTAGTGTTAAGTTACAGTCTGTGCAGCTAAATGGCTGAAGACGGTGTCCGTGTCTTTTTTTTTTTTTTTTTTAAACCTTCTGTATGTGCCACGTTGTCTGTGCCTTGGAGTCATATTGACCCAAAATTCAATTCGCGATCTCATATAGCTCACTAGATGGTATTCTTTGGGAGGACCTCCGTTTTGCTCATATGTCCTCTCGCCCACCTGTAGGGGTCTATTTTATAAGTCGAGTCGATCAAAATGACTCGACTGGAGTCACTGTCGACATTCGCTCGACTCAGCTCTGTCACTCGAGTTTTTTGACAGTTGTCACTCTATTGACTGGATTACTATGGGAGTCGACGGGTGACATCTGAAATATGCATGCTTGCTTTGATCGACAATGAATACAGACGAGTCACATGAATCTGCTCGATTCATAAAATAGGCCCCTTAGACTCCTTTTTTCAAAATGAGCAAATAAATATAATGATTGAATGTTTGGCTCATTTAAAAACTGTTGAGAAATACATCATACCTAGTTAAGATTATCATGCCGACTTAATATTGTCGAGATCGTCTGGCGAACTAGTAATTCATCAACCATATGAATGCTACTTCGCACGAACAACATCCAAATTTCCGAAATGCATATGACAGGATGAAAAGTTCATCTTCCATTCTCTAGCCTCTAGAAGGACAAGTCCAAATCAGCTTGAATTGTGCGTTAATCTTATTTAAGAGCTATAAAAGTGATTCCCAACCATTTTGAACTTACGGCCCCCTCCAGTAGAAACTTCTTGCGGACCCCTGATGATTTTGAAATGAAAGCTTACGAATCGGATTTTGGAAACGGAAATAGATATATCTTGCCAATTCTCCGCAAATGATCTCGCCACGAACCAATAAGATCAATTAACCTTTCGGTCGTCGCGCGAATTTTTGTAACGCGAGTAGTCGCGCGTTGAACTTTGTACAACACTCTTGGTTTTGCGAATATCCCAGGAGTTTGACCACTTAGAAAGATGACGTCTCAGGCAAACTTTGTTACTGTTTATGAAATAGGATGTAATTTGCAATAAACTTATTAATGCGATGTTAAAAATATGACAAATGTTGTTATTAATGTGTTACTAAAAATATAACAAATTGAGAACATAGCCATCTTGATAAAGAAAATTATCAACTTCTGTTATTTTTAACTGCTGCTGATAGGAATGTGTTATAATTTTGTTATGTGGATCTGGTCGGGATGTGGCAAAAAAGTGCCACTCTGCTTCCAATCCATGTATTTTCCTAAAATTACGTAAGCTGCCATTTTTTTTTTTTTTATAATGAGCTGCAGCTCCATCTGACATAAAAATAACTTATGAAAAGTTTATTTTTTGTTTAACAAAATTTATCAATTTTGAAATAAATAGCTGAACTGCTACTGTGGCATGGGTCTACACATCTGATATTATAATAAAACTAACGTTTTCCAGTTTATTATCTTTTTATGTTAAATCTCGAATGGGTGCATCGTTGCTTGGGAATTATTCTAGTGATATCCCTGAGCTGCGTTTTGTATGATAAAACTATAAGTTTCAGAAAAAAATCTTTGAAAAAAAAATTCAGTTTTGAACTTGAAAAATTCGTTGTAAGAAAAACTTTTTTTCCTTAAATATGCTCAATTTGCAATGTATGGACGACTTTTAGTAAACTTAATTGCGAAACTTTTTGCCTAAGAACGAACAAAATCTGAAATGGGCGTTTTTTTAAATCGACTTCAAAGTTTTGAATCATTTTTTTTTTCAGTGTAGAAAATGTTTTTTTTTATTTTTTCAATATTTTTTTTCTAAAACTTCAGGAAATTTCACGACAGTCCCCCAGACAACACTTTTTTTTAGGTTTTACCGTTTTCGAGTTATACGGATTTATAAAAAAGTAAAAAAAACTTTGACCCTTTCCAAATGTTAATCTAGATCGATTTTGAAAAAAAACAAAGTATTGTGAATTTTGCACCCTATCGGACGCGACGATTTGTAATCGTCGCCGGTGAAACCATCGCCAGGCAAGCAACCGCTGTGTATTTGACGTTTCACCAGTCTTACCAACATAATAGCAAATCACCTCCTTCGATTTTTTTTCTGGCATACGACGTTTCACCAGTCTTGCCAACACAAAGTTGGCGGTGCGTTTGTTGCGAATGAAACAGACAATATGTAAAGTATCTTAGTTTCATATACTTTTGACATCCAGAAAGTTTCATTAAATTCTGAAGGAGTGCTGCGAATCCCTTTGTCGAGTTGGCGTGAAATCCGTCATACTGTAAATAAAAACTGTCGAGTATTGTTTTAAGAAGATTCTTGAGGAATACATTTTGGTTTGGTGTCGATAGATATCTTTGTTGCAAAATGATAGCATATAAATCACAACTGTTGTACAAAGTACAACAGCGCAACAGCCCGAAGGTTAAGGATCTTATTCACAAGATTAGTGGAAAACTGCTCTAAATCTCAGAATGAATCAACAGATATACTAGATAAACAGATAAATTGCATCTGTAATCTACCACAGATAATGTTATGATCGTTCGAAAAAATTCAGTAGAAGTTACATAATACACGGGTAGAAATCAGAATCCAAAAACAAGATTATGACTCATGATATCATGATTTCAGATGAAGCTTATGAAAATACACCATGATTTGGACTCATAACATATCATGAGTGAAATTACCGTAACGCAACACAAGCGTTATGTTTTTGTTGCGGATTGCTCGGAATCATGAATCACATGCATAAAATCATGAGCCGCGCATTCCCTTCGGATTGATGATCCCGTATCATACCAAACTACTACTTTAGTTTGTTGGAATCAAGGTGATCGAAACGAATGAAATGATGCAATGTACCGTTTTGATTCATATTACGGACACTTAAGGCTTCAGTGAAGTATATGTCATCAGGAAGCATATAAAATAAATCATTATGTGTAATTCCTTCGCGTTATTGTGCCTTCAAGACACTTAACTTTCAAATGACTGGTGAAGGTTTTAATTCTGCAACATAAATATTTTTAAATAAATAGAAATGTGTTGACTGATCATGATTCTTATTCCGGACGCTTATATACTTTTGTCCCATTTTCCGGACACTTTGATTTGAATTCCGGACAGGTCATGAAAATCATAAATAGAAAAGTGGAATCATTAATTGAAATCATCAAACCACTAAGGAGACGCCTAAGGCAGCTGGGTATTATACATTTTCATAGAATTCTATAGAAAATGCTTATGACAATGAGCATTGAAAGTGAGAACTTTTGAACGGCAAAATTTGAAACATTTCATGTGAAATGTTTCCCATACAAAGTCGAGTGTCCGGAATTTGAACCTGTCCGTAATATGAATCAAAACGGTACCATATTTAGTGTTTTTTTTTCTCTCTGTTCGGATGCGCCACTGCGACCAGTATTTAGATCTATTGTGGCGTATCCTTAGTGTATAGTGCATACAGTTTTTGTTTTGATTCCTCGTATATCGATACAAATCGACTATGATGAAAAGGTCCCGCTATTTACACCCTTCATAGAAATTCAAATCTCAGCGAAGGCGCGCCCCTTAGTACCAAGTCGGTACTACTGATATTTGACCATGCAACGGAACTCTAGTCACATCTTTGTTTCGCTTTTAGTTTAGTCCCAGAAAAATACTAGAAAAAAGGGGCTTTATGCTAGCAGCAAAACCGAATCAAGCTAGAGAATTCGTTTAGTAATCAAAATTTACGTGAGTCCTTGAATTACCAGTACTTACAGTCCTTGTTGAGTTAATACTCATGATAGTTATCCTGGCTTCGAGTGTAGTCTCGGGACTGACCAACTCAGAGTCTTTAACCATCTGCTAGGTAAAATAGATTAATTTTCAGAAACTGTTGCCAGTAACAAGGACTTTGTAACGCGAATCTTTGAATTACCAGAACATATTACCCTAGAGCAAAAATTAAAACTGATTTCGAAAAATAGTATTTTTTTTCGGCTAAGAAGGTTTCTTTTTCTTGCAGTCTTGGTCATTATTTTTATGAAAGTCTCTGAATAGTTTTTAAATAGTTTGAAATGGTTTTTGAAGTATGCAAAAATCGGCAGTTCTTCAGCATTCAATTAAAATATTTTTGCTGCAGTTCAAGTATTTCTCGAATATTTTTTCAAATAAAATTTCCAAATCTCCATGGATTCTTCGCATTTTCTTGTAAGGTCTCACACTAGTTAATTCTACGTCAATTATTACAGTTATTGGTATGATTCAGGGATTCCGCCAGAATATATTGTGGAACATTATTCAGAGACACAATTGTTTTTTATTCAGTAATCTTTAGAAACCTATCAAGAAAATTCTGGAAAGAATTTTTATTAATAATCCAGGAGTTCTTTCAGAGATCATAGTAATTCATCAAGGAATACTTAGAACTTACACAAGTTTCATTAGAGACGAAAAATTTACTTGATTTTTCCCTGGAGACATACCTTGATAAATAATTAGAAAAATTCTTCGAAGACATGTTTGTAAAATTGAAAAAATGGAGGAATTCCTGAAGGAATTTTGAATCTCCAAGAACGAGAATGTTGGATATATTTCGAACGAACTTTGGAGGAATTTCAGATTGAATTCATGAAGGTATTTAAAAAGAAATTCATGGAAGAATTATTTAGAAAGTTCGTGAAAAGTCACATTCTGAAGAGATTATTAATTATTTATTTAGTTGGTATTACATCAATTAATTTGATAAAACCTCGTTAACGATGTTACGCCAATTTACTCGGTCCATTCTGAAGAGATATTTGGAGTAATATGTGAAAGAAATCTACAGCAAAATGAGCAGTTTTATTTGTCGTTATGTCACGAGGAATCGAAAATAGTCATGGACATATTTTTAAATAAATTCGTGCTGTTATGTTTTTCTTTGTTTGTTTTCTATTCCGCTAAGATGTCGCTAAAGTTGTTATTTTAAAAACGGTCAATCACTTCCAGCCACGATTTCCTCAAGATATCAACTATGCAAAAATACAAATCGCCCTCCAGAGAAATTTTACTTTGTATGGGAAACATTGCACATGAAATGTTTTAATGTTTGCATTAAAAAGATCTCTATGAGAATTGGACGCTCCTTTAGTGGTTTGACGATTTCAATTATTGATTTAACTTTTCTATTTATGAGCTGTCCGGAATTCGAATCAAAGTGTCCGGAATATGAAGCAAAAGTAAGGAAGCGTCCGGAATATAAATTATGAAAAGGTCATACATTTCTACCGCTTTGATTCGAATCCCGGATACTCTACTTTGTATAGGAAAGATTTGATTCAAAATGTTTCTAAATTTGCCATTAAAGAGTTCCCTATTTGAAAGATGATTTTAATAAACATTTTATCTAGCAACCCATGGAAATTTACAATGCTCAACTAGGTTTGTCGTCTTTCTAACGGCTTAGTGCGTTCAATCAATAATTTAACTATTGTAATTGTATTTTTCAAGAGCTGTCCGAAATTCTAATCAACGTGTCTGGAATATCAAGCAAAAGTGTGGTTGGGTCCGGAATAAAAATCATGAAGTGGCCGAACATTTCTATTTATTAAAGTGAATTCAAGATGTGGAATCCGAATCTACACCCACCATTCGAAATTTAAGTGATTACGCTAATGTTTCATATAGAACGATTAGTTGGCAGAATGATTTATTTCATATGCTTTCTGATGAGTTACACTTCATTGAGGTCTTGAGTGTTCGTTATTTCAATCAAAACGGTAAATACAAATACCTTCAACTCCCACTTACTCGATATTTGGTATCTCGATATCGAGTTAGAGAACCATAGTAAAAAAAATGTTTTCATGGCTACCATCGGGGTTCATTTTTAATTTGAACTTCTGGTTACTTCTTCGGCTGTTTTGTTTTGATTCGTACCGTTTTGATTCATATTACGGACACTTAAGGCCTCAGTGAAGTATAACCCAGGATATAGCATACAAAATAAATCATTCTGTATGATTCCTTAGCGTTATCGAGCGTCGGAAGCCCTTAACTTTCGAATGGTGGGTAAAGAATACACTTCCGCAACTTGAATAATTTTAAATAAATCAAAATGTGTGGCCATTTCATGATTCTTATTCCAGACGCTTCCTTACTTTTACCTCATATTCCGGACACTTTGATTCGAACTCCGGACAGCTCATGATAATCATAAATGGAACTGTCAAATCATCAATTGAAATCGTCAAACCACTAAAGAGACATCTAAGGTAGTTGGACATTATAAATTTTCAAAGATATTAATGGAAAAAGCTTACTAAAACGAGCCTCGAAATTGAGAAATTTTGAACGGCAAAAATTGAAACATTTCGGTTGAAATGTTTCCCATATAAAGCAGAGTGTCCGGAACTTAAAGCTGTCCGTAATATGAATCAAAACGGTATGTTTGTTTCGTTTCACTTCACTCCGTCCCAGAGCTGAATGACGTTTGAACCATTTTTAATTTGAACGATGTGCATTTGCGTAGTGCAAATTAAAAAATGTTCAGATTAAATGCGGTCAAACCTACGGGGGTACTCGGTATATATCTCGGTATACTTCTCTAACTCGATGGTCCCTTCGATATAGAGTTATGGAGAATTGACTGTACCGTTTTTCTCAAATTCCGGACAGGCTCATATTCCAAATACTTGGTTTTTGGTATGACGATATGGTTGAAATATTTCTCTGAAATATGTCATCAAATTTCCATGAAATTGGCAGTAAATTTTTACTCGATTTCAAAGTGTTTAGCTATTATGAGTTTAACGATTCTCTAGTTAGAGGTCAGCAAAACCAGTATGCAAATGAGCTTATTTGCGAAATTATTTATTTGTATACGTTTGCTTCGTGCTGTTCGGAATTTGAATCAAGGTGTTTATAAAAGAATGAACACAGTGTTCGGCATTTGAATCAAAATGTTGTTATATACTTTTACGTAAAAAAGTACTGGACATTTTTAAATTAATAATTTTATCAGTACAGTTAATAGCCAATACTTAAGTTTTGCAAAGAAACTAATTATCATTTCATTTGTGCCTATCAGATGCATTTGAAGTTACTGTAAGCCTTGTGTGTTCGGAATATGGATCAAAACGGTACACATAAAGTTGGAACTCCAAAATTGTTGATGAATCTGTGATGCGCTGTCGGAAACAGTAACTAACGATCTCTCAGAACATTATGATCAATTTAAGTATGGCTCCTACGAGGTCGTTAATGTCGATTTTGAAATCGGACTTTTACATTCGACAGCGCTAATTGAGCTGGGAGTTTCCTAAATGGTTTTCCGTGTACCTCTAAGGGATTGACAAAAATCTATTTCAGAATGCAAACTAATTAGACACATCCGTCATTCGTTGGTTGACTTGTGTCCGGGTAGAATGCGGAAAGTGGCCCATTTCCGATGCAATTGCTCATTTCAAAAGCGTATCTAAGAGGCATTTTATGTTTAGACAATCCATTAGAGAATCATTCGTTGTAGAGATTGATTGACTTCAAAAGTCGCCGAAGTGCAAAAAGGTGTTCCGCGTTGAGGCTATTTTGCCCCGCCGTCTCCGCACATCTCGTGCATACTCAGCTTAATCACGAGAATCCATTCCTGTTGAATGGGTCAGTCGACGGCGCAGATGACGACAACGGGATTTCAAAATAATGAATCGCGAGATATTATTTATTTTTAACTTTTCTAGTATCCATTCTCGCGCGCTTTGTTTGCAAGCAAAACGCGCATCTGTTTTAGAGCTCGCGCCGCTGCTCAATGAAATAGTTTATGCACGGCGTTTAGACGGCAAAAGTTTTTAACGAAAAAATGGTATCGCCAAAATCTTCACCATTCAAAAATGAAGGATTCTAGCTATCATTGGACATGTTACTCAAAACAAATCCACCGAGAAACTTTTCTTTTATACAAAAAAAGTCTTCATCCTAAATGTTCATTCATATATTTCATTACGCAAAAAATGGCCATTTTCGAGATCCATACACTCCCACTTTTATAAATTTTATATGAGCAGTATATTCTCCTGATGACACCCACCCACCCTATTCAGCGTTATGAAATTTGTGAAACAGCCCTAATATATAATAAAATTGAGAAAATACAGCCTACTTCGATGGGAGCCTACTTAAATGAAATAGTGAAAATGCAGTGAAAAGATAATTTATGCATTATTTATTTAAAGGGAAAGTTTTGATTTTTAAGCTAAGTATGCTATTCCGTTCAAGAAAAATAATCCTAAAAATCACATCGGACGGTACTGTGTCTTACAAGAGGTAACCTAATATATCTTGACTGTGTTAACTTTTATTTGAAGTTTTAGTTTCCATCTTGAGGAACACTTCAAACAAAAGCTTAGAACGTATATTTTCAATTGGCGAAAAATTTAGCGATGTTTATTTTTTGTGATAATATTCTTCTACCAGACACGCCGTGTGTTATATGGGACAATTTTATGGGTGACATAGCGGCTTGGACGGCGGTCCTAGTAGGCGATCGTCCGGTTCTATGTCACCAAACCACAAGGTGACGCCGGTCTTCAACGTCACCAACGTTGCGACGATCGCAGCTAGCCTACTGTGATGATCGCTCAGTTCACACAGTAGCAACAAAAACAACGAAAACAGCATGTCGTCTGTCGACAGTTTTCCCACTTGGCATGCACGAGAGAGATCTTCAACACGATGCAACGCATAACGATGAGAGGAAAAGCCGTGCGAGATTTTTCCCATTCTTTCTTTATGCGCACATGTAATTTATGCGCTTTTTGAGTATCGCTCGCATGTGGTGACACTGAGCCACTGACAATGCCACAACACATGATAATGACATTTTTATTGTTTGCACTTGCTTCGAAGTGTAAAGTGACGAACAATAGTGCACTGAAAAGTTGTTGGATGCGTGCCAGCAGGTGAATAACATGAGTGCACATAATTTGATTAGGAATGACCTTCGAATCGCACTTTAATGTATTTAGCAGATTATATATGATGATAGTCTTCCCGCTATAATTAGACATTTTTTTGTAAAACTGATTGTAAGTTACTTCTTTTTTAGCCTTGTGGTAACGTCTGCGGCTATAAAGCAAAGCCAGCCTGTATGTATGGAGCTGGGTTCAAGTCCTGATCAGTTCGAGACTTTTCTTAATGGATTTTTTTTTCGATTTTCCTAAGCATTGAGTTTCATGTGGAATAATGAAATATAATGATTTCTCTTGATGCTCATCAGTGTTGACAATACAAATGATTTAATTTTGACATAGCTGTTGAACCAAGTATGAAGGGCTGTAACTTTTTCCAATTTTAGCACCCTACTTCCTTTGGCAAAGTTGTTAGGCACATGCTAGACACTTCAAACATATCCAAATCAAACACTGCCTCTGCACTAACATCACTAGGCTTAGGGGTCATGCACAAATTACGTCACGCTCCAAAGGGGGAGGGCGTCGAGCCAAGGGTGACAAGCCGTACAAAATTTTCGAAGGACTCATACAAAAAGTGTGACAAAGGGGGGAGGGGGGTAGAAAAAGTTGAAATTTAGCATGACATAATCTGTGTACCATCCCTTACCTGTGACCATGTATTAGCGCGTTTTCTCAAAATGACACGCGGCGTACCCCGGAGGAAACAAACAACCGCGGTTTTGCTCACTGTTTACTTCATTCTTATGGGAGATAACATTGCGACGTTTAAGGAGGCAGGATCCGTCATTGATTTCGGAATTTTCAAAAGCAGTTTTTTCATTCAAAATCAAGAAAATTTACAGGAAAATTTGTTCACTGTATTCTATTCTCCAACCGAAACACAGTGAACACATTTTCATCGAATAATTTTCAGTTTTGAACAGAAAAACTGCTTCTAATGTTTCGATGATGACGATGATTACGATGACGGAGCGTTGAACGTTAATCAAACGCGGTTGTTCCTTTCCTGAACCATTTGCCGCATGGAATTTCGGGCAAATGCGCGTTTTTAGAAAATTTACAACAGCCGCGCGGTGTATCATATCCAGCAGACCAGTCAATACTTTGTTTGGAAAGAATTAATGGCCTATCCTCCCTATCTCCTTCTTCAGAGGCACGAAGGCTTTTTCCACTGACCTTCGATCGATTCCAACAAGCTCGATATCGTCCACGATCAACCCTCATTGGCTAGCTAGGATTTTTCTCTGGAGGGGGCCTAGGGGGGCCTAGCAAATACTTGTTTTACCGAAGTAATGTCGGTCGAAATAATCTCGATTTTCACAAATTTCGTAAATTTTATAGATTTGTATTGATTTTATTTATTTCTTATTTTATCTCATTTCGCGGCACATTATGATTTTTGTAATTTTCAATTATCGATACAAAAATGATTCATTATTTTTTGTAATCTTTCCAGAATTCTAGTAAAAGAACACACAAGGAATGTCTTGTGTTTCTTCTTTGATCTTTTTAGGTATTCAATTTCTCTGAGAACTCCTACGAGAATTTCTTCATGAATTATCTCTCAATTATCTCAGACTATCTGATCTCACCAGAAAATTTCTCGAAGAATCTCTATCGAATT
This sequence comes from Aedes aegypti, assembly GCF_002204515.2. Lineage (NCBI taxonomy): Eukaryota > Metazoa > Arthropoda > Insecta > Diptera > Culicidae > Aedes > Aedes aegypti. The sequence goes on along the minus strand of NC_035108.1, from coordinate 123,001,675 downwards.
GCCTAAAAAATATCTTAAAGAATTCAACCTGAGAATGCATTACAAATTGTTTTAATCATTTCTCCTGGAACGTCTTCTAAGAACACATTATATAAATTTCAATAGTAAGTTTTGAGTATCCTCCTGTGTTCATATTTAATTTGTTTAGGATTTCCAGGAATTTCTGAGGATTTCTCCAAAATGTAGTACAAAAAATTCTAGGAGTCTTCTTCAGAGAGTTCACCAACAGTTTTTCCAACTTTGCTTTTGAAGTTCTTGCTAAAATTTCATCGCAGCAAAAATTATCCAGACTGCAAAAAAATAATTGACTCTTCCAGGTGTTACTTTGAAAATTCTCGTTATATTCCACACAAAATCATGAGCAATAAAAAAGAATTCAATTGGGACAATGTTATTGATGATATCTCAAAGAAGTTCTTCGCAAATCAATCTGTATTTTTTTCACAGATAATTATTTTAAAGATTTATTTTGTAGACCAAGGAGCAACATCGCGCATTCCTTTCAAACTATTCAATTTATTGCAATTTATTCTTGAATTTCTCAAAAAAAAAAAATCTCCATAAGCTCCATCAAGTATTATTTCAGGTTCTAGAAATAACTCCATGTTTTACGAATAGAAATCTCAGGATTCTTTCATAAACAACATTTAAAAATTTATCCATCCTCCATTTTTTTCGTCAAAAACTACTCAAGGAATATCTTTTTATTTTTATGGAGTTGCTTCAGATTTCTAAAAAAAAACCATACAAAGAAAGGCTTGAAATAACTTTATTAGTAAGTTTTAGAATGATTGCAGCTTAAATACAATCGGGAAAATTTTTATTAAATTCCTGTTGTAAAATTCAAGAATTTAAACTTAGAATTTCTGAAACTTGTTGATCCCTGGCCACGATAACAGGGTTTGACGGTGCCAAAGTAGAAAGTGCACCATAATAATACCTGTCTGTGAAACATATCACCTTCTCAATACTTTGGCTCATCTCTAACGGTTCATGATTTATCATGAAACGGCTGCATTCAGGCGGAGGATCTGTTAATATGTTTCGGCATATTATCAGGTCCTCTTCGAACGGAGAGACCGCCAGGGCTCATTAGTTACTTATAAACCAGTGCTGGTTGTTGATGGTTCAGTTCGTTTACCACGAGCTGTAGCATCCTTTGTACTAATCAGTAATGGTTGTTAAGTTTCAAAGCTAACGTGTGATCAATCGTTTTATAATGCAACATAAGAATGGGGGAACTGCGCGTTACACTCGTTGTTATTAAATTTAGTGATTGTGAGGGTGCTAATAGTGATTTTATAATAAAATCTATGGTAATGAAAATTTGAAAATGAAATTGGAAGTGATTCTGATAGTTTTGTTAAAAATATAATAATGATGATGTATAATGATGTGAACTCTACTAATTTAATAAAGGCCATAATACATTTTGCAATCATTTCTCTGAATATAAACATTATTGCCTAGTTCTTCAAACATGCATGACAAAAGTGTTAATAATGAAATAAAATAAATAATAAATTGTAGTTTGAATAGTAATGACTCTACAGCAACAAAAATAATGAAACATTTAAATTGAATATCTTTTAATTACTTAGTAATGCTAACAGATGGTAAATGGTAATAACAATGAATTTATATGAAAATGGTGTGATGTGAAAAGTGATATAATGGAAAGTATATCTGAAGTGTATTACGAAAGTTGATGAGTGATAATCGGTGATAAACGTGATAGTGTCGAAAATAAAAGTGACGATAGTGAGTGATGAAAAGAAATGGGGAATGAGGACCTTTTAATAAAACTATTTCGTTCTTCACTTCAACCACTCTAGTAGCATTTCTGGCCTTATCATAGTTTGATAGTAGTCTAAACTACTAGACTGCAAAACTACGGTAAGGGCTGATTGCTGCTAGGGTACACAGTGACCATTTGAGCAACATTGCTTATGAACGTCTGTGTGATGAACGCAATAGAGGCTTATAAAAGCAAATGCTGGGAAGGAGCTTAGGGCAGATTAAGAGTGCCAGTACTACCCCTATCGCTACCGACAAAAAAAAAGAATTTCTGAAACTTGTTGATAATATACCTTACAGAAAAGCTTAAGTGGTTCTTGTAGGATTTACTACAACAATTCTTGTTCTTTTTCAACGTCTTTTCTGATGGAAAATAAAAAAAATAAACGGATGGAATTATTACTGAAAGTATTTAAAACTAAAATCTAATATAATATATTTTATGAATGAAGTTTCATAATACTATGTTGAACATATTGATGTAGAACCATTTTCTTCCTACATCTAGAAATTCTAAACAAGCTTTTTTTGAAGGGAATATTTTAGGCTATTATGTTGTACTGTAGAAGTTTAACGCGAAAATCTATTTTTTTTATGAATTTAAATCTTAGTGGAAGCTTTAGCATTACCTTGAAAATTTATTGAGGAATTCCTGATGGACTTTCAGGAATCAGAAACCATACACAATGTTGTTGAACAACGATCAGAAACGCGAGGCACGATGAATTTTCGTAGGCATCAAAACAGAATCTGCGAATAAACACAAACAACCGTTCGGGCGCTTCATTCGTTCGTGTTTCATTTTCGGATCGCTGTTTCTCCCGACGCTATCATCGGGTGATTTTCCATCGCTCGATAATGTGAACGGTACGATCCACGCTGCCTGCTCTTCGCAAAGAACAGGAAAATATTCATTTCGATCATCTTCATGCGGGCTTGCAACAATCACGCTAAACTTACTCCGCTCAAAAATGAGTGCCGAGCGCACAAAATTGGCCTCTTTTCGTGCAGCACAGATTCTGTGCAAAGGGACTGTACACAGTTTTGTGCAAACGGTGGTAAACAAAACTGAAAGAGTGAATTGCGCACAGAGGAGGAACGCTTGGAATGCGGAATTCGTTTCCATTTTTGTTTTGCTTCTGAAAAGATTTTCAGAGATTTTTTTCATTTGAATAGCTGAAACGAAAGCAAACGAGGAAAAAAACTTTCGCATTTGCGACCATCTTTCGGCTTTTCGCCAGAAAACATCTCACAAAACTCCCCATCTTACCAACGGCCAACTGTTTGCTGCCATGCGGGATATCATTGACAGTTCCGTTTCCATCGATCCCGGACAGCCGAAGGCCAAAACGTCGGCAACTCACAGAATGAGTGCGACCTACTCAGAATTTTCACTCAGTCAGCCAGTTCTGCATTGGTTGCCTCATTCTGTGTAGTTTTAACACATGCGTTGCGTGGAGTGTTTGCTTGACTTTACGAGAAGAAGCAACCTTTCAATGAATCACGAGAATGAACAGCGCGTGGATAAATGAATCCTACGAGTGGAAAGACTTCGCGAACCACTTATCGGTGTGTTCATTTTGCTTCTTCGGCGTTGCATCCGTTCGCTTTTTGCGATGCTCTTCGTGACGCAAAAATGAAAAATGAATTTTGGCGAATGTTGGATCGCGAAGATGCGTCGATCATTGTTCACGAAGAAGATCCAGCGCAACCCTGACCATACATATACAAAATTGTGTAATTATATAAAACTCCCATAATATTTTTTTATATTCTTTAAAATGTTGCTTTTTGGAGTACGGAAAGATTTTTGTACGAAGTTCCTCAAAGCAACAATTAAATGTTGAAGCAGGTAGAACAATACATGGACAATGGTACAATGAAAAATGATGTATAATATTTTCTCTGGAGATAAATTACAGGGTAGTTAAATCCTCTCTAATGAATTGACAAATAAAACAAATTTCTCAAGAAGGTCCATCAGAATCCTCTTTAGAAATTATTCTTAAAATTTATTCTTCCTTGACTTCTGATTTTTTAGAATACTGCCAGAAATCCTCTAGAAATTCCGCCTTTGTATCGCCCAAAAATTCAAACCAAGAATATGAATTCTGCCAAAAATTGGTAAAATTATTTCTAAAGAAGTGTTTCAATGAAGATCTATACAAATTTCTTTTGAGTACCGTAATAAATTTTCTCCTTCCCAGTTATTTGTTTACATGTTTCTCTACAGATTCCTTTACCGCTATGCTTATATCGGAAGCAAAAGTTATCCTAAGGGTTGGAAATATTTTTAAAGGACATTTGATGAACTTTGCGGAAGCATTTGTAATATTTTTTTTTGGAAAACTGTTTAAAAAAATCACAGAAGAATTTCAAGTAAAACTTACACCGAAATCTCTCTGTATTAGATTTGACAAAAATAATGATTTTTTGGAGGGATTGTGAGGGAAAACTGAACTTTTGAAAGATAGAGTAACATTTTTCAAGTAAATCAAGGAACATTTTCTGGAATCAATTTGCTAATAATGGACATAATTCCTTCAGATGCCCATCAGAAGGAATTCGCTTGAAAGTATGAACATGTCCCACAATATTATTTGACTATTCTTGAAAACATTTACAAAAGTTTTGAAGCCACCCTTAAATATTACTTGAGGAATTAGATTCAACTTAAATTCTATAAAGAATATCGAAAAGTTTTTGAAAAAATTGTGCTACAAATATGCTGAAAACTAATCTAATAATTTAGGAAATAATTAGCTTTTTTTTGGAAAAAACGCTGTTTAAGCAATAAGTGAAACTACTTAAAAAATTGTATCAAAATCAAAGAGAGCTGAAATACAACACTATGGTCGATTTTGTTATATTTTTTCAGACCAATTTTTTAATTTCTACCATTCATCTGAAGAAAACTTGGCCATGTCGAAATTCCTTGAAAGTTAAACCTTATTTTTCGACAAAAATTCCCACTATATATTGTCTAAGAAATTCCTACAGTAACTTTGACTATTTTTTGCAATTCTGCCATAATATACGAGTTGAAGTTAACCCCTCTACAGGTAGCTTCGTTTTTTACAGCTAAAAAAATATTCAAATCGCGATAACTTTATTGTTTCTCGATATTTTTGCACCATTTTTTCACAAGATCTCATAAAACTCTTCTAGTTTAAGAATTCGTGTCGATATACAGAATCATTGGTGCTTTTGTTTTGAAGATATTCTGATGTTCCTTTGGGGACCAACATTCTTCATATAAAATGTCTTTGGCGGCAATTTTGTTTTTGGTCGATTTATCAAAAAAAAAAAAAAATGTGTACTATACAATGGCAGGTAATAAGGAGTTACTCTGAAAAAATCACACAAATCGGTTGGAGAAATCAGAAAATTACGATATGAGATTTTTTAGAGTTTTAAAGATCTTTATTTGTCCATCACGGTACCAGAAACATAAATGTTAATTACTCAAAGACGGCTGCACCAAAGTGCTTAATTTTTTCACAATTGATGTATCATTCCGAGGAATGAATATCCGAATACGATAAAAATTCTGTAGTCTGAGATATTTACGTGGATCATGGCTACGCGTCGGTCCCCCAAATAATTTTGGAATATCTCCGGATCCATATGACCAATTATCAATATCGACACATATTATAAAACTAGACGAGTTTTTTTGAGAGTTTGTGAAAAATGGAGCGAAAATATCAAGAAACCAAAAAGTTATCGTGATTTGAATATTTTTAGTGGTAAAATGAACCTGCCGGTAGAGGGGTAATGTATGGATTTCTTTAGTGAATTTTAAAAGGGAAATCATCATCATCACCACACATCTCGGGCAGGGTATCCTCCAAAAACATGAGAAATCAGAATGCAATGAATATGCTGCTTTATGCTGGAACATTATTTGGATTATTAAAAAAAAGAATTTGTGGAATCAAACTTTCGCTTTTTTGTACCACGGTATTTTTGGCAGATGTCGAAAAATTGCGCTTATCGAATACAACAAGAAGCTAGTTCTAACAGTAACCAATCGATCTACAGTCGGACGGATAAGCTTTCCGTCACGCTGATGCTGTATAAGACAAGCGAGGTTTTCTCGTTACTGTGTTGTTCAACATAAAATAAAGTTACTACTGAAGAAATTTTAGTCAATAACAATAGTCATGTATGTGCATTAGGGCGGTTCAAAATTTAGAAATGTTTAAAAATCCAATCTCCCATATGTTGCTTACCATCCTTACTATAAATATAGTGTTCTGTGAAATTTTCAGCTTTCTAGGTGGTGATTTAAAGGTGGCCCAACGACAATATAGGTTTATATGGAAATTACTATGGAGAAATTTAAAGATATGTTCCAAACACGCTAGTACTGTAATGTTAGTACAAACTTATTATCCTTTAGAAAAAACACATTCTTCAAACCATTATAGAGAAATTTGCTGAAGGGAGAAATTCAATCCGACGGATAACAGAAGAGATATTCATGAGTTTGTTAGCTATCATTTAGCTTAATGTGGGATTATAGCCTTGCAAACATGTACAAAAAACCCAAACAAAATTAGTTCAAAAGGAATTTGTTTCTTCAGCAACGTTTTTCATTGAGGTTTGAAGAATGAGTTTTCAATATGGGATGATAAGTTTCCACTCACATTACAGTACTAGCGTGTTTGGAATATTTCTCAAAATTTCTCCATAGTAATTTCCATATAAACCTACAATGTCGTTGGGCCACCTTTAAATCACCACCTAGAAAGCTGAAAATTTTACAGAACACTATTTTTATGATAAGGATGATAAAGAGCACATAGGAGATTGGATTTTCAAACATTTTTAAAATTTAAATCGTTATAATGTGCATTGATTCAGAAGATTTTGCTTTATGTTAAATTGTTTGTTTGCTTAATTTTTTTTATTATCATAAAGAATTCTGGGGGGGGGAGGGGGTCTGGATGATTCTGGAGGGGGCCAGGCCCCCCCTGTTCCTACGCCATTGTCAACCCTAATCAATTTCATCCAAATTTTCTGTGCGCAGTTATTCGTGTCTGGTCGGGTCAAGTTTACCGCAACATTGATGCACCCTGTCGTTTGTTCTCGTTGAGAAATGCAATCATCATACTGCTCCAGACAATGCAGAGCAACGGTTGACCATCACCTGAATTTGATCTCCGATCGCGCGGTTTTCCATTGTGATCTGTTCAAGCTGTTCTCGTTGCCATTACTAGGTGCAAGCAGAATGAGCTGAGCAAGTAAACAAATAGACTTGGCACAACTCCAGCAGACACCTTAATGATGTGTCTTTAAGGTAGTCAAAACAAGCAAACAATTGCTTGTTTTAACTCAATAAGTCAAGGCCAGTGATGAGTGATGAATATGAGTTGCATTTCGGTCGATAGGCGAAACAGTAATGGGGTTAGCAAGTAACTTCTTCTTCTTCTTCTTCGTGACATCACGTCCTCCCTGGGGCAAAGCGTGCTTCTCAGCTCAGCAATGGGCACTTCCTCCACAGTTATTAACTGAGAGCTTTTTTTTGCCAAAGTTGCCATTTTCGCATTTGTACATCATATAACAGGTGCAATGATACTCTATGCCCTGGCAAGTCAAGGAAATTTCCATTACGAAAAGATCCTGGACCGACCGAGAATCGAACCCAGACACCTTCAGCATGGCTTTGCTTTGTAGTAAGAAACTCCTATAGAAGTTAATGAAGGAGTGATCGAAGGCCTCATGTTTTTATTTTCAATTATATGTGCTGCAATTAATCGTTTTCTTTCTAATGTAGGTAGTAGTATATGTTATGTTAAAAATATAGGAATTTATTATATCAAAAAAATAAATAAGTAAATTAATAGAGGAGGATAGAAGTAAATGGGATGCAAGTGACAAGACCCTGGTTTTGAAAAAATCGATTTAAATTGTACGGGAGGCAAAAACCAAGTCAATCTTCACCGAATTATGTATTGTTTTCCTAAAAATGCCAAGAAGCTTGAAAATAGTAGAATTTTTTAGTATACTTAAATCAAAACCGAAATAGTAGTTTACGGAACAAGTTGCAGAATGATGATTTTTACAGCACGATTCGTAAATTTATCCTACGAGGCTTGCCGAGTAGGATAATTACGACGAGTGCTGTATGAATCGAGTTCTGCAACGAGTTACGTACAACATTTTTTGCAATTTCGTAGAAGACCACTTGAGGGTATCAGAAATAATATCGGAATGCAGTGACCATCATTTTACAATTTCTGAAAAATTGTTGTGTAATGATTTATTACGATAATCAGTTAAGCAAGCTAATGCAGAAGTAAAGAATACTAGTATGAAACGTAATGCCAGAGAAGAATTTTTGCGGCGCGTGAATTTGGAAGGGCAGTGCTATGTTACGGCTCACTCTATTGTTCATTATGAAAGGATCGACGGAATGCAGTGGAGTTTCGAAAAAGGAATTTGGTGAGTTTGTTCTGATTAGCAGCGCATGATCACAATGCGTAAATATTAACCATTTGTTGGCCAGAACGTCTACCGAACGTATCCTATGGCACTACCCTTTCCATCAACATTCCACAACATCCCGTAACACCTATGAGAGGTCGAAGAGTTCTCTGCATCTTTCTTAAGTAGGTGTTCAATCAATCATCCTCTCCCATTCCCCAGCTTTCGCAAGGACGTGGCCAGGACAGCTTTCGACTTTTGGAGGATGCGTCAATCTTGTCTAAGAGTTAGAGGTTAGTCCCAAATTTCTGACTTTGGCAACGGACGGGAAGGAGGCAACCCTCATACAATGGTCTAGGACTGTACCACCTACGAATTTGTGCGAAATACTTAATGCTAATGCTAATTTATACTCCATTATCAAAGTAACCCCGAAACAGAAAACCGACTTTCGATTATATGAAAAATTATAGATCCATTCAAAATAAATCTTTTGGCAATCTATCAACTGCAATCGATAGCTGGGATGCCAGTACTTGTTTTATAAATATAAATTATAATTCTTTGAAACAGCATCCAAATATTTAAGCTTTCTCCGAAAAAAACTATCAAAGCTACACCGTTTTACGTTACCTAATTAAATCATGCAACGGGAGCCAACATTTCAATACCGTCAAGCTACCATTCACCGTGCATTTAAGAAAAATTTGCACTTCAATAAATTGTATAACTTTGCCAAATAATTTAATGCGTACTAAAATACCACTACGTAGCGTGCAATTATATAATAATTCAGGAAAAAATATAAAACTAGTGTTGGATAACAAAAAATACTCTAAAAATATGTTTGAAAATATAATGTTAAGGTCGCCTCGTACCGTGCTATGTCACCATTTACCGTGCACACCAGTGCACCATTCACCGTGCATATAGTTTTCGTCATGATTTAATTTTGTATCTTGAAGAAACGTTGGTAATGGAGCAGCTATGTTGCTAGTAGTGTGCGCACTGATTTTTAAGAGTATTAAAATCTTCATTTATAATAAAAAACATAAAAAGTTTAAAAATTAACTAAATAAATAATGTTTCATTAAAATCGTTATAGGAGGTTTGACTGTATTGTCCAAATCATTTCATATTCACTCAAACACTCAATATGAAGTTTTTTAATCACAACATAACAATAAATCTAATATAACCGAATAATTCCAAGCTTTTTACGGTAATGCACGGTAATGGGAACCATACATATTGAAAAGGGTCCATTTACCGTGCATTTGGGTTTTGACTGAAACACAATAAAAAATTATAAATTGCATAAAATTTCATTGCTCATACGATGAAATACATCTAACTAGTAGTATCCACAGTGTAAACTTGTGGAAATTTTGAAAAATTTCATACTCTTACGTTAAAAATGAAAAATGGTAATTTTTGGCGTTTCTACTAAGAGTGTTGAAAAATCTCATTATCAAACAGAATTCACATGATTTTGACTACATAAACTAGGTTTTTCAAAATGCTTTGTGACAAAAACTACTTCATTTTATCAGTTTTATCTTATTTTGCTGACAAAAGAATAATTTGTGAAAATTGTATGAATATTCTGTAGGAATTTGTATATGTGCACGGGGAATGGAGCCCGCACGGTGACTGGTGACTTAACGGTATTTGCATCGGTCTATTTTAGGTACACTTTTCGCATGTTAACCGTTTGATCCATACCATGAAGGCTTGCCATTCCACATTGCGCCTTTAGTTATACTATCGTCATTACGACGTTATTAAGTTGTATAATTTACCCTGAATCTTTTATACCAATCAAGCTCTACTATAGACGCTTTTTCGCCTTGGGCGAGAATGTGTATTCGCACATCCTAAAAGATTTCTGCTCTGATCATACGTTATGAGTACTTTTCTCAGTAAGTTTACTCCAAGGGATTGCTAAGAGGACCTTTTTCTGTTGCCTCTTATAAAACAATAGCGGAGCTCACCCATACGAATGTGCACATCAACAAAGTAGCTGGTGCAAATGTGGGGAAATGAACCACGGTACATAAATTCAACGCATTACTTGCGTTTCATTCTGAAGAAATTGATTCACACTTTCTTTTTTTTTGTCTGTTATCTATGGTTTGATTATCCGAAGAAACATTTGCTTTTCTGCAGCTCATTACTAGAGATGGTCGGGTTTCACATTTTTCAAACCTGAACCCGACCCGTACCCGACTTATTTTATTTCTTTAAACCCGGACCCGACCCGAACCCGAGACAATAATTAAAGAGCAAACTCGAAACCCGAAAAAAAATTCTAAGAAAGACCCGAATAGAACCCGAGTTTGAAAAGATGATAAATTCATCGTTTCTGATGCATATGGAAGCTTTAAGGTTGTTACTCTGTTCACCATTCTCACCAATCCTCTGACACGAATGCCATATGTTTGGTAAAGTGTCATTAATAAATAATAATAATAATAATTCTCACCAAACCCGACATTTTTCAAACCCGAACCCGTCGGGTTCGGGTTCGGGTCGGGTTTTCGGTTTTGAAAACCCGAGACCCGACCATTTCTACTCATTACAATCATCAGCTTTAGGCGGCGTCCACAAATTACGTAACGCTCTAGGGGGAGGGGGGAGTAGGCTCAAGCGTTACGACTCATACAAAAATTAAATTTTTCATACAAAAAGCGTTACGGAGGGGGGGAGGGGGTCGAAAATTTCCAATTTTAGCGTTACATAATTAATGGACGCTGCCTTAGCAGATTTCGTTGCGCTTCATGCGTTTTGTACCGTATTCTCTCGTAGGAAAAGGTAAACATCCGAAAAATATAGATGTGTTAGTGGAATTTGCCTCTGGAGTATAAAATTATGCTCCCGATAAGGAGGCACAGCTCAAGCTGTCAAATTCCATAGTGAAAAAATAGGACGTCATCCCTCTAATTTACTCAGTAGCCGTCTATAGTCATTACTCAATTTCCACTAAAAATGGGACATCCAGTAACCTTCATTGCGACTGTTTTACAATTTCAATGAAAGTTGTTTCAAAAAATTTTCGTTCATAGATAAAGGAAATCCAGCTCCGGAGCTGAGTAGTATTTTTTTATATTGCACCATTGAGCAAATGAAGCTTCCACACCCCGTTTTCAGAAAATTTATGATGTGCCAAAGGCACTAGACTTACAGATGTGTTCAGAATAATAGTAGCGAAAACCGATTTTCATACAAAATGCTCAACTTTGGCATGCTCTAAGTTTGTTTCCCTAAAAGCAATCAGTATGAAATTTAGGCAGAGAACTACAAATGTACTCAATTTTATTATAACTTAATATTAAATTTTTTACACTACTGGTTAAAAAGTCAATCTGGTGCTTAACTTTTTAACCGGTAGTGTAAAAAAATTTAATATTAAGTTGTAATAAAATTGAGTATATTTGTAGTTCTCTGCCACTACACTATTATTTTGAGCGATTTCACCTGGTGCTTGACTTTTTAACAGGTAGTGTGAAAAACTTCGGTCCATGGCTGTGTCCCTCCAACTTTGATTTTGGCACACTCCAAGTGCTTGCAGGTCCTTTTCCAGCATGTTCATATAGGACTACCGGTCTTATTAGCGTTTTGTACATGGTACATTTAGTGCGAGGGTGAATCTTTCTCGATCGCAGCTTCTTCTGGAGCCCATAGTAGGTGCGACTTACACTGATGATACGTCTCCGTATTTCAGGACTAACGTTGTTATCAGCCATCCGAGGTAGACGAACTCATCAACCACCTCAAAAGTATCCCCGTTTATCGTACACGCAAAAAAAAAAAAATGTGCCGTAAACAACACTATTTTAGGTGGTAAAATTAAGCGCTCGCACCGGCAATTTTCAGCAGACCAGAAATACGCTCGATTTTACCATGTCTATAGTCGAAATCAGATTGTCGAATATGATTTCTGTCAAATGTACCGGCAATGTGATAATACTATAAACATAGCAATTTGTTCTGAAATTTCATGGTAATTTTAAGAATGGGCGTAGTCAGGTAAAATAGTAGTTTTTACTACAGATTTTGTTCGCGTGTAATACCGCTTCCCAGGCGGGCTCTGTCGCGCTTGGTTCCGCCTATCAGCATGTACTTAGTTTTTGACGCATTCACCACCAAACCGACTTATGTCGCTTCACGTTTCAGGCGGGTGTACAGGTCTGCCACTGTCCCAAATTTTCTTCCGACAATATCCATATCATCCGCGAAGCAAACAAATTGGCTGGATCTTTTGAAAATCGTACCTCACTTATTGAACCCGGCTCTCCGCATGACATCTTCTAGCGCGATGTTGAACAGCAGGCACGAAAGTCCATCACCCTGTCGATGTCCCGGCGGGATTCGAACGAACTGGAATGTTCGCCCGGAATCTTCACGCTATTCTGCACACCGTCCATCGTAGCTCTTATCAGTCTCGTGAGCTTCCCGGGAATGCTGTACTTGTCTATGATTTACCATAGCTCTTTGCGGTCAATGCCAAATTCCCTAATACTCTGGTTCGGAATTAGTGAGAATTATTCTGAAGATTCGATCGGAATCTTGGATATAAGTATAAGATCCTGTAAAAGTCACGTCACTACAAAACAGACAAAAAATCTTACTCAAAATTCAGTCAAAATCCCATGTACAACTCACACTACGAAACACGTTTTTATCTCAAGCACCAAAATACCGCTATTAACTTAATTAAGGGTTGCTGAATCCATTGTCGTTTTCAAAAATATCATAGCACGTCTAGTTTTTGAGATCTTCTTCTTCTTCTTGGCATTAACGTCCTCACTGGGACAGAGCCTGCTTTTCAGCTTAGTGTTCTTATGAGCACTTCCACAGTTATTAACTGAGAGCTTTCTTTGCCAAAGTTGCCATTTTCGCATTTGTATATCGTGTGACAGGTACGATGATACGCTATGCCCAGGGAAGTCAAGGAAATTTCCATCATGAAAAGATCCTGTACTGACCGGGAATTGAACCCAGACACCTTCAGCATGGCTTTGCTTTGTAGCCGCGGACTCTAACTATTCGGCTAAGGAAGGCCCCAAAAAAAAAGTTTTTGAGATATTGACTGTTAAAAATGCAAAATTTGACTATTTCAGCCAACTTGCATGCTAGTTTGCCAGCTTGTATGGCAATTTATTTGCTTAATTTGCCACAGAATTCAAACTTTATGTGAATAACAATTCATAATGAGTTCATAATATTTTCGATGCTCAAAAGTTATTTTCCGGTGATTCAGAAAAGTATTGCATGTTGCCATATAAGAGAAACGAATAATTTTGTATGGAGACTGCAAACTTATTGAAGAAATCGGTTTAATCTAAATTTTATCGTTCAGTTCCAACTAAATTATATCTGAAATCATAGTTTAAGTCCTATTCTACATGCTTGATGGATTAGATCACAGAAAAGTTTGTGAAAACATACTTTAAATTTCATGTAAACATCAATGAAACCAGTGTTTTATACAACTTTAGTGACCTGTAGCTAAAAATTGTGACGTGCTGGAATATTTCTGAGAATGGCATCAAATTCAGCGACCCCAAATCTACTAGAGACACATAATTTGATCCTTGAGACACGCGAAAATGTCATTTTTGTTACGCTGTGTAATTATGAATTTCGATCAATATTTTGTGATATTATATCCCGGTTTCTGTGGAAATATGGTTAAAAATTCTGTGGAATACTGGTGTTTTAATGTAAATTAGCTCAGAATCCAAATATGGGCGGAATTTACACCAATTCTGTTGCAAAGGCACTCAACTGAAAAAAATAATAGATTAACGGAGTGAATCTCCTCAGTTTTAAGCTTTCTGATAGTGCACAAAATATTAAAATTAAAATTTATCTATTATTCTTGGCTTCTTTCGGAAGAGCCAAACCTCAAATTTCCAAGAGCACAATTCTAGAGAACCAGAAGCGGTTCAAGCTGGAAACTTGATCGATTGGGTACTTGGTGGTGATGGTTTCGATACAATATTTAATTTGTTAGCTGTTTCACCTTCAAAGCAAAGGCTGGTGAGCGCTAATCTAAACATTTGATTGGTTGGCATTTTATGGATACTGAGTAAAGCAATCTTCAAATAATTGAATTGCTAGATTTTAATTAATTAGTATTGATAAGTCTGAGAATTCTCTCAGAAGTTTTAAATTAACTAATTTTTGAGCATCTTCTAAGATGCTTCCTAAATATTTTATAAGAAGCATTTTAGTAACCGTTTGTTTAATTACCGTCGATGGGGGTGACAATGGGTCTAGGGGGTGAGATTGGGTCAAAACGGAAATATATGTTTTGTGAAATATTTCAGCTAATAACGCTGATATTACTAAAATTAATAATTCATATGTTAGGGAACATATTATTACACATAATTCATAACAATATACATTTTTAGAAATAGTAGTTTTTGTTTACTACATCAATAAACTTGCATGTTGAAACTAGATAAAATTTACAACATTAAATTTCTCCTGTACAAAGTATCACGCATGTACTCTAGCCTCTATCGTTGTATTAGTAGAATGTTGAAAGTCTTTTCATTACACATCATAGGTATTTTCCGGAATCTGTTTGATTTTCCCACAAAAAAATATTTTTTTTTCGGTACGATGTCTAAAACATTGAAAATGGGGGTGAAATTGGGTCAAGCAAGAACGATAGTAAATAAAATCCCAAGTCCATTTTTTTGACATTTTAGGTGCCGGGTGTTCTCTTTTTTCATTAAGATGTGTTTATTCTTTCTATATACAGCATCTCCGAAACATCAAACAAGTCTACTTGAGTATTCCGTGCATTGAATAACAATACAACGCATTTTGACAACTTCTCAAACCAGCAACAGTGTTTCGTGCGCAGCAACATCGTAAATTTTTATCAAAAGGGTGTTTTTTTTTCTAAATTTGATTATTTATCAGTGTTTTCATATAATAGAAACATCTCACGGAAGTACAAATGAGTTGGATCGCTGAAATACTGGGATTATGACGTCAACTTCTGCCTGAAATTTATTGATCGTGGAATGTAGCACCGAAATTTAACTACCGTCAAACGGGGCTTCTTTTGACATTATTTCCACATTCTTTAACTTTGAGGATTTGTAACTCTTAGAATTATGGAGAGATGTTGATAATTTTTGCCTATATTTAAGTTGTATATATACGCAACAAATGTGCAAAACATGAGGCAAATCCATCAAGGAATAACAAAAATGTTTGAATAGCGAAAAAAGTGTGTCCTTCAAGACAAAAAAGGGGCTACTTTGGACATTTTCACAATTTGCTAATGAAATGATTTTTCCTTATAACTTTCAAACTGATTCAATAAATTGTCGTCCACTGTGATGTTATGGAACGTTTTTCATTGATAAGCTTAATGTAGAAAATTGCAAAGCTAGAATCAATTACACATATATAACAAATTTCAACGAAGCATGCCATTCACTATTCTCAGTTTGCAGTAAGAAATTTAAATTTTAAACTTCCTCTTAAATGGAACTATCAGTTACGAATGCTCGATTTTCAAGTTGACATAAACGAACGACGTAACTACTAGGTACTGCGATGATAAATGAGTTATGTACAAAAATTCTTTTTTTTCTATTCTTACTGTTATATGAACGATATGTTGAAGGATCACATTAATACCGGTAACTAATTTAATACCAGTAAGTAATTTTCATTAAAAACGCAATCTATGAAGTAAAGTTTAGCAAGATCGTAAAGAAGTAAGTTTGTTTTTGTAATATGCGTTTAGCTTATTAGCAGTTTAGAGCTGGCTTAAGAGTAGTTTAATTTAGGCATTTGAAGGATGCAACTGTTCTGTACTACGAATTCATGTAATATGACGAAAAATAGTTTTTTAGAGATTATGTTATGAATTTGGCATTGGTACGTATTGAAATATATGTGTTTTATGTCTATTCACTTTAACAAACATTTATTTTATTTGTTTTTAAGTTGTAAAATACACAAACTAAAACATTATAATAAAATAAAAGTCGCAAAAATAAGACCTTTGATCAATTATTTTAATAAAACAACAATTTTAAGCAAAACAAATCACAAGATTTTCATGAAACATGACGATTCGACAGTTTTGTGATGCTCCCAATAAGTTTCCACGACATGGGTAAAATTCAAACAATGTTTGTATAGCCAATGTTTTATACCTTGTGAATATTTATTCGGGCTTTTTTGAAATGTTTTCTTGTTTATCCTGTTATTGTTGATGTTGTTCCTAGAAAAAATCATGCCTAGTGGTAGAGCACATATTGGTTAATAAAAGTGCTGAAGACACAAAATTGCTCAGATTAATATTTACGCTGCTAATAAATACAAAAGGTGAGTGTCCAAAGTAGCCCCTGGAATCAAAAGTAGCCCCGTCCGACGGTATTTGCGAAGGTTCAAAATAATCACTGTTTCAGTACACCTTTGGGGAAACTGAATGGGCTTTATAGCAATGGGGATGAGACTTTGAAGACAATTTGAGGGAAAAACCAAAAAAAATCATGTAAACTTGACGATAAATGTTGGGTTTACATATTTTTTTCTCATAGCTCTTCAATTTTCTGTATAATTTTTCTTTTAAGTGGGTTTATCATACTTGTGAAACATCGTAGATATCTTTTTGTCTTGTTTGCATCGTTTTTTATCAATATTTTTCAGTTGTGAATGGTTTTGAAATTATATTCCCAAAAACAAGTTATTTTAATTACAGTGACCCAATGTCACCCCCTCTATGGGGTGAGATTGGGTCATTTTTCATTCACTTGCGGTGCCGCTGTGAATAAATATTTGTCTTTAATTTTTTGAACAGTTGTTAATGTACCATCAAAGTACATACACACCAAATTTGAAGTTTATTGGATTTAAATTGCGATAGTTATTCAAAAAATAAATCGCACATATCCCTTTTTGACCCATTGTCACCCCCAAAGACGGTATCATTTTTCACATCATTCTCATGGTTTACAATATTTGTTTTTGTTAATTTTGAATACCGTGTTTATTCTTTTTGGTGTTATGTCATAACTGGGTCAGAGCCTACTTTCCAGCTAAGTGGTGAATGTATGGGGATACGTTCTTTCTGAGAGCAGTCTTCAAAAAATCTCACTCCAAGAGCTGCTGAGATTCAAAACCCACGGACCAAGATCAAATGCGTGCGCTCATTATATTCCAATAAAGGCATGCATTGAATCATGCGCCTTGTATGGGAGGATTGAATCCCAGGATTCGATCCTTGATTGAAGAGAGTTATTAAAATAAATCAAGTACCTAGACCTTGATAATTTAATAGAAAAATTATCTGTGACAGGACACACGTTTCACGAAGTATGTATTTCTCTATGGTTTTATTGTTTTTATGTCCACGTTTTCCCCTTAAATCATTTCGATTCGTGTTTGGTAAATTAGTTTATGTCTGTCGCAGTTAAAGTTGAAGCCATTAAAAAACTCACGTTATTTTTTCTTTACAGCGAATCAAATACAAATCAATTAAAACTCTTGGAGCTTCAGATTCGGATTTGCAGTGCAGTTGGCATCCTACATTATCTGAAGCCTATGCTTGAAGCAAAAAGAATGGAAATTGATGAATTTATGAATGAATGGAATTATTTGCTCTGGTAAAATATTATTATAAATAAATAAATGTGAAAGCGTTGTAGAAATAATACTGATTTATAATAATTTCATCAAATTCCTTCTCAGCGCGTTGGTCTTTTTCAAGTATTTGTTAGAAAACTTTAAACTCTAATTTTCTGGCTCGCTTGAGTAACTAAGCCAAACGATCCCTAGTTTTTTCGTTTTCAAGGAAGTTCAAAGGGGAGGGTTGTTTGAAATTTCATAAGAGTCATTTGCGAAAATAAGTTAACAACGAAGAGATGGAAGTTTAAAGCCCGTCAAATGCGTGTTAAGTTATTGATGAACAACGTAAAACTAAAAAAATACACCTTACTGGTATGCGCAACATAGTACTACTTATGTAAGTCTTTGTAGATGGTCCATTTTTCTCTATTTTTTTCAAATTTTTCTTGTCAAATGCTAAAGCTAAGGAATGATATGTATTTTTTATTGAATCTTTCCATTTCTATAGGAACTCATAAGCCATGGAAATAAGTTGGAATCGCTGATTGAGCCATTTTCATTTGAATTCCCATGCAAAACTCCTTAAAATGGCTTGTAGAAATCAAAGATATTGCTGCTGGACAGCTCGTTTGAACACTTTTGGGCAAATCTTTTTTAAACATCGGTCGTACATCAGGCGGAATAAACACGGATTATCCGTTCCTATTTCAATGAAAGCGGAGATGCTGGAGGGTAGAAGGTCTATGGAGGATATATTTCTTCACGAAAAAACCTAAAATGACACCATTTATTATCGAGTAGACGACAAATCAAGTATTTATTTACATACCTGTTGGCTGAAAGAGAATGACAATTCATTCATGAGGATTCCATCCTGGGATTGAATCCCAGACCAAATCTCGCTCACTGAGATCGGAAAAATTAGGATTCAAAACGATCCTGCAAACTGAGATGAATTCATAGCATGCTTGTTTAAATCTGAGAGTAGAAAGATGATCTTCGAAGACTGTCTGAGAGGAGTGAGCAACCAATAGAGGTGAAAAAAATTCTCTCGGAAGCAATGTAGTAAAGTTTTATTTCTACAGGTCGGACTCGATTATCCGGAGTGTCGATTTTTTTTTCACCCCGGATAATCGAATTTTCCGGATAATCGAATCACTAAGAAAAATATTGAAATCTTTGATAAAAGGACTAAAATATTATCTTTTTTCGTTATTTTATTTATATGATGCGGTGGTGTAGCCAGATTTTTTTAGGGGCCTTTACAAGGAAAACAATTTTTTGACCAGCATACACAAAAAAAAAACACTTTTTCAAACCCCCTCTTTTTAAATACGTTCTAAACTGCAAAATCATTCATATTGTATATGGCAATATCAAATTATCTCAGATTCATGCATAAGAATTGAAAAAAAAGAACATCAAAAAACAAATTCCGGATAATCGACTCAAAAATTCCGGATAATCGAATCCCGGATAATCGAGTCTCCGGATAATCGAGTCCGACCTGTACTTGCTCGGAAACGTTTAATATTCGCTTAAACTTAAGTTACTGCAAAGTAAATATCTATCATGGTGCAAAAAAGACCTTGTCTTAAGTCATGCTTCAATAAAATTAGATAAATAAAGTATACTAAACTGAACTAAGTGTTCTTATAAGTACTTCCACAGTTTTTAACTAAAAGCTTCTTTTGCCTAATGCTTAAATAGTCCATTTATGCTTTTGGGTATCGTGTGGCAAGCACGAAGATACTATATACCCAGGAGAATTGAGGTTTTGAACTCACGACCCTCATTACGGTCTTACTGAATAGCTGCACGTTTTTCGCTATAACTATCTAGGCTCCACAATTTTCATTGTTATATTTAGGGGTTTTTTGAAACTGTTTCTTTGAGAAATATGTTTCTTTCGAAATTTTACCAACTTTGTCACGCATTTTGCGGTCTCCTAAAGGCTGGCCAATAGCATTGCGTCCATAGTAAGCGGGTAGATCACCTTTACGAGGTGCGTTACGGGGTAAGATCTACCATATTGTACTCTTGTTGTATCTGTTCTTGTGAATACTTATAAGTTACGGTCGGAAGAGTATAAGAGAGTAACAAGCCACTAAGACCCACCTATTTGTCCTAGATGATGAGGAGGTCGAAGTGGAAAAATGGCTCAATCAGCAACTGAGGTTGGTTTCAACTCATGAGACAGTTTCTTTCCGAGTTCAAGAGTTTATCATTCTATACCTAGGAGGTAAACGATTCCGAATCGGTGGAGTAGCAGAACTCTTAAATTCTAAAATAAGCTTTCTGTTTCAAGGAATCTAAATGTCTCATGCGATGAAACCTGTTCACAGTTTCAAAAAACGACTTTGAAGCTTATAAGTAGAAGCAATAATTTGATACGCTAGAGTACCGATGCATGGTCAAAATCAGCTTAGTGGCCGAACCTGATTAAGGGGCGCGCTTTTGAGAGTTTAATGGTGACAAACTGTTTTTTTTTCCTAAAGGTATAAATAGCGGTATCTTTTTCTAAAGAGGCTCTATGCAAAATTGTAAAGAATGATATTTGTATAAAAAACGACTACTTCATTATTTCTCAATAGTAATGGAGTAGAACGACATGCACTAAACAAAGGACACGGGTATACCACAAAAGATCAAAGAAAACTGGTCGCAGTGGTTCATCCCGAACAGAAACAGAGAGAAGCACTCTATTAAAATATTCCTGGAATATCAGAGGAAGATCTTTTGTAGTTTCATTGATACAGTAACAGTATATCAAAGATATAATTTTTAAGAAAAAATAAAGAATTTAGTGCAAACAAAGTATACGTTGAACAAAACATACTACAAAATCGTATATATATATATATATATATATATATATATATATATATATATATATATATATATATATATATATATACAAAATGCGTATTTAAGTTTAGATAAATGTGAGGACTAAACTGAAAAAAAATATATTAGTTTTTTATCAGAACTTTATACATCCCATACTGTTTTGTCCCAACCAAAGTTGCCCCAGGCTAAAATTTATGTCCTGAAGAAATGTAAAAAAATATTGCTGCGCATAGGGTAGGTGTACCAATTATGGATGCAATATGTCAACAGTAGTGATAAAAATCAAGTTTTAACCGCGTTTCAGAAAGGTACACATGACTTGTTGGTGTCTATTACTAGTTTAATGTCTTGCGAACCTGTTGATTTAAACAGTTTTAGTAGGAAATTGACTTTAAGCTTCTAAAAATTGGTTTAAAAAAGCGTTGTCTTTGTACCAATTATGGCAATAGCGTTCCTAGCATTCGACATAAAAGTGTACCAATTATGGACTATCGAATATTTGCACGAAATGAATTCAAACGTCATCCAGAACGAATGATGATGCAACGCTAATATGTAATGAAGTGATTGCTCATAAATTTCCATAAATTTTGTGTTCAATAGGTGTTAAATCAATTTTTTGCAATGGGTCATGAAAGAAAATTAATTTTTGAAAAGGAGTCGAAATGTAGTGTAAATGCAAGTTATGATACAAAACAGCATTATTGCTATTTGCCCTTTATACATTTAGGGCTTTTTTAAATATTTTCAACGTTTTTGCTATAATAACAGCTAAAAACTATTTCAGTGATCTTACATCGCAAAATGATTCATATCATCATTTCTATGTATGTTCTAATATTCATGATGGTTTTCACGACGTTAAGAGGAAAATAACCATAATCGTTTTACAAATTTTCAAAACCAGTTTTTTTGCTCTAAATTTAAGCAATGTTCAAGAAAATCTATCATTGCATTACAATCGTTATCTGGATTGCAATGATAGATTTTTGTGAGGATTTCTTTAAATTTGAACGGAAAACTGATTTTCCATTTTTGATGATTATTGATGATTGAATGATGGATTCTTGAGCGTTAATCGTATAACCGCCTGTTCGGACAAACCGCCGCTTTTGCCGGATGCATAGTCGGTGCAGAGCTCTTCCATCACTACTTCCACATGAACAGACTGCAAATCATTGTGCTATATTTTAGTCTGTAACACAACGTAGGATACTGTAGACGTCTATTGCTTGTTTTCAGTTTAAGTGAATAAGGACTGTTCATTTTATAATGTGGACACTTTGTTTATGCTATATCTTTTTTATTTATTGATAAAATCGTAATCTGATTTTCTGTGCTTCGTTCAACTATTATTCTACAATGCTTCGAAACTATAAGATCTTAGAAAATTCTTTTGGTTGAAGAGCTAAATAGTTTTTCCAAAAACTCCTAAGAAAAGCTGTTCGTCAAAGTTTGGCATTATTTTTTGCAAAACAAAAATCCTAATTTTTTATGAACAAATTGTACGTTTGTATCCTTTACTATTCTACTAAAGGTATTGCTTTAAAAAAAATCAATTATATTCCACCATTCTCTGACATTAGGTTACTTTAGTGATTTATCCATTTATGGTCAAATTTGCTGATACTCCATCCACTCATTCCCAGCAAAAGGGAAAAAGTAAAAAGCGTGTTCAAAACTAGTTTAGATTACTAAAGAAACTATATTTGTATAAAGGAGAGCTAAATCGTGAATTTATATCGCAGTCTTTGGTATAAATTTTACTCTTTATGGTCGTTTTACTAAAAAGTCTCATACTTTCAAATCATGTACGCATATTTATCGATCTACTGCAAATTGTAAACGTTTTCCTCCGAATATTTCAATTAGTAATCTCAGAATAACATATTATGAAAATAATATGTGGAAAATGAAATCGATTTTATCACAGCACTGTTGCCAATTTTGATGATTTTCATTGTGCTTTGAAAGGTCTTAAAAAAATAAAGCAATTGTTTTTCTATTGTGCTTCAAATGTGACGTGAGAACTAAATAAGCAACTGTATGAAGGCGTAAGTTATTTTTCATATTTATACTATATTAGCACTTCCGCCAGGACGTACTTTAAACCGAAAAATTCTACTAATATCAGTTCCCTTTAAATTTAAAATATTCTTCTCTAAAAATATCGGGGAAAGGTTATTTTATCATAACTGTAAAATTGTTATCCAAAAATAACTTGATTTTTTATATCACGCTTCTGTTTAATAAAGCTTTTGAAAACAAGCATTTTTTAGAAAAAAAAAAACAATTGCCAACGTAACCCTGTAGTACGTCAACAATCATAATATCGAACCATTCAAAGGTTACACAGCGTAACAAAAATGAAATTTTTGCTTGTCTCAAAGATCAAATTATGTGTCTCTAGTAGATTTGGCGTCGCTGAATCTGATGCCATTTTCAAAAATGTTCCAGCACGTCACAATTTTAAGGTACAGGTCGCAAAAAATTCGTAAAACGCTGGTTTTATTGAAGTTTACATGAAATTTCATGTATTTGTGATCTTTCTCACCAAGCATGCTAAATAGGACTTAAACTTTGATTTTAGATATAATTTGGTTGAAATTGCACGATGAAAATCGATTTTTTCAACACGCTTGCAATCTCCATACAAAATTCTTCATTTCTCTTATACGGAAAAATAATACACTTTTGTGGGCTTCGTGACCTTGCGTCAGTCGTCTAGGCGTATTGTGCCACGAGGTGTGGGTTCGATTTCCGCTCCAGTCGGTGAAAACTTTTCGTCAAACGAAAAATTCATCGCTGGGCTACTGGGTGTTTCGTGTTGTTCGTTGCCTAATGTTAGTGATCGTTCAGTCTGTGCAGCTTATGTGCTGAAGACGGTGTAAATTGACTTTTTTTGTCTTTTTTTCTGACCCACAAAAAACAACTTTTGAGTATCGAAAGTATTATGAACTTTGCTTATAAGTATTGTTATACACATGAAGTTGGTGTTCTGTGGCAAATTAGGCGAAAAAATTGACATACAAGCTGGTCAACTTGCATGCAAGTTGGCTGGAATAGTAAAATTTGGCATTTTCAACAGCAAATATCCAAAAATCTAGTCGTGCTAGAATATTTTGGCTAGAATGGCTTTAACTACCCTTAATTAAGTAAATAGCAGTATTTTGGTACTTGAGACAAAAACGTGTTCCGCAGTGTTATTTTCAGTAATGACGGAAAAAAGAAACATGTGTTTGTTCAAAAAATGTAACCCTGTAGTACGCTGGCATTCATATTATCCGACTATCCGAAGGTTATTCTTAGTAATGACGAAAAAAGAAAGGTATATGCATATTAGAATTATTCAAAACAGAATAAGGGTTTATGCCGACACTATACATGGTTTGTTTGAAAAAATATAAAACGTAACGTTGCATATCGAGGCGTGTGTGTAATCATAAGCATGAAACGAGCTCACCAATTTGTAATCTATCCTCGACTGAACACGAAAATCTTTTCGCACTCGCACAACGCAAACCTGACGCGATTGACCTTGATTCCATCGCTTGCTCTACAGGAACAGGAAACAGAATCAAGGGACCACACACTACCCCACTGACCAGCAAAATCGCGCGCTAACAAAGATGAAAGGGAACCGCACCGCCGACGCGAGAAAAAAACAAACACGTTTACTTGGGCTTTCCCGAAGCACTTCGTATAAGCGCCCTACATGCAAAACTCACTATTTCGCTAGGCCCTCTTCAAAAGCTTGTTGCGAAACCTTGTTTTTTGAAAATAAAACTTCAAACTTGTATCATAAAACTGACATGAACTTCAAACACATGCCTATCAAGAAATACCTCAGAACCAACACTACTAGGACTTGGCTTTCCTCTACCTCTGCACGCAACCATGTACCATGTACTTTATTACGATAGAGTTGATGATTAAGCCCATTCTCGCTGTCAAATAGTTCATCATTTCTTTTTCTGACCATTATTTCGATGTTTCCTTTTAACAGAGTCTCGGCATCTTCTGCGTGATCCAGCTGGTGATGCTCCTAAAACGGCCCAAACTGACCCTCCCCAACGGCAACAGCCACTCGCTGCGGATCAAGCGACCGCGTGAAATGGCACCACTGGCCACCAGCACGATCGCTTCCACATCCAGCGGCATGACGTCGCACACGATGACCGTCTCGTCGTTGGGCCCAACTGCTCCAACCGCTCATAGCAGTGCCAGCAGCACCATGCTGAAGCCTCCGATCGCACAGAAACCGATTGTGCCCAAAATCGAACACCCGATCATCAAATAGCAGTACGCCACCCCAGGGGGATGTATTCTTTGAGTTGCATTTTTGAACGATTTTTACTTTCTCGTTTCCGGTAGGTAGACTGTGCGAATGTGTAAAGTTATTGTAGGATTAAATAGAAGGGGGGCGTAAGTGACTTTCGAATGCTCCTCGGAGGACTCATCGCTTAGACATTTAGATTTAGGAGACACAAAAAATCCAGCCATCTCGTCCATTATTGATGTACTTAGAAACGCGTTGATAACGTTTTCCGATTTTAATGATAAACGAGAGTACTTATCGCTGCTACGTTTGCGTTGATGTAGAAGTGTAGTTTGTAAGGTTCATCGATTTAGCCGTTATCTATTTTTTTCCACCACGCTTATATCCGACTTGCGACAGTGAAGTATTTCTACGATTACCTACCGCTATACAGAGAAAACAAAATTCTGAGCAGAATTGCTCGATTCCGAATATGACAGGACGAAGGCATGCATAAGTATGTTTTAGTGGATCAGGAAATATTTTTAATAAAATTCAATAATGATTTAGAAATGTACCAATTATTCCATCCGAAAAAATAAACCCACAGCAGAATACAGTTTTACCCAGTATACCAGTATACGCCAGCTTACTACCACATGTTTCAACACTTTTGCACTCGATCTGCTGATAAGATAAGCTTTCAATAATGTTGAATTTGGTTTATGATTTACTCATTTCCACTTGTGAATGTGGTCCAACTAATGACTCATAACAGGGTCATCTGGCGAAAGATTGATTGTTTTAGATTGGACTATGGTAGGTAGTTGGTGCGATTTTTAATCTTCATCGGCCGGGCGTACGACAGTGGATGATTCACCAAGCGAAATCACGAAGGTGAATCCCAATTGGAAACAATGTGCTGTTAAAGCTGTATTGCTTATCTTTTCATGGCTTGGAGTATTATACACTTTATTTATTATTATTTTATCAATCCTACGTGTTTCGCAGACGAAATTTTACACGTTCCGCTCTAAACCAACTCGATTTTTCACTTTTGGAACGTTTAATTTCCGGATTTACAAAACGACGAAAGTAAGATTCTCCACTTTCGCAACTTAAACGCTACTTTCGCCGCTCCGTTGTATGGAAGACAAAGTGACTTAACCACGAATCAAAACAAAATACTACTTGAGTCGATTTTACAATGGTACAAAAACGTCGTAAGTAACTGATTGAAACGGCTTATCATTTTGTCATACAATTTTTGTGGGAAGTGATAAGAACTACCTTGAGTTTTAACGCAAGTTGATTACATGCAAAATTTAAGCTATGTACACGGTAAAAAAATGTTAAAAAGGGGATTCATTTTAAAACAGGTTGTGATTCTTCTTAATTAATTTTCTCAAAACTGTATGAAAGTTACTTACGTCGATTTGAAAAGTAAAAGTAAAAGTGAAAAGTAATCGAGAAATCATTAGCACCTTCGATAGTGCGCATCGTAACCTACGTGCTGTGCGTACATAAATTCTTTCTACTCTCGGAAGTACTTGAAACTACCTAAAGCAATAAAACAGTCTCAATGCTAAAATAACAGTACTTTCCAGCGCTACAAAAAACAACATTTTCCAGTACTATTTTTTCGCCTATTGATCTTTGTTTGAACCCGTGTCTTCGATTTTTTGTTGTACCCGTTGGCAAAAGCTAGCGGTGGTAATCCTTCTTGGACACCGTCTTGGGAAAACACCTCTTAGGAGGTCTCGTCTTCTTTCGTTTATTCACTTAACATGGTTGCAACTACAAACAAAAGGAAGGGTGAATCTCTGAATTCACAAAAAAGTGGGATTTTAAACTGTCACTAAACGTGGCAAGAATGGAAGAAAGGACGTTTCTCCGGAATGCGAACTTTCTTCCAAGGGTGAAAAGGATAAAGTTGATAATTGCATCGAAATGAGCAACCAGTTCGATGCTCTAGACAAATTTTTCGAACACCAAATCGAAGCAGTCTCTAGCCCAGGCTTTTTGATTCAAGTGAAGAAGCAAAGAGTGCCACCTATCGTGATCAGTTGTTCCGAATTTTGGGGATTTAGACAGGAGATCTTGAACTCCATTAGAAGAATCATTGTCTCCTTCCAAATCGCAGAGAAAGAAGACTGCCGCGTTTTGCCGGAAACTCTTAAAGATCAAGAACTTCTTCTCAAACATCTTAAAGAGAAGAAGCACAATTTCATATGTTTTATGTTTCATAAGTTCATATGCGCTAACTGCGGGGGCAATCATAAGTCCAATTTTTGGGCTTGCTCTTCGTGTAGGCGAGTCGTCGAGGCTCATGCTATGCAGATGAACAGTAATGTCCGTTACGATAACGGTCGTTTCCGGAAATCCCCTGTTAGAGTATCGAACAATGCTCATTTTTCAGTTAACGATCGCTTGAATCAGAATGAAACCCATCAGGAAGATAATAATCATGCTCATTCACAAACTAATTTTAATCCGTCGGGTAGCCATTCGAATCTTTTAATTTCAAATGTACTTACCCAAGGAAAATCCTTTACCGATATCGTAGCAGGTGATTTGAACTCCTCCCCTATTCTTACTACGAGTACCCATTCTAATGGTTTCAAATCAAATGGAAAAAACCCTGCCGCCACAGGAAACTTCTACTCCGCCTCTTCGTCTACCGAAAATTCTAACGGAAAAACTTCAGATAATGTACCCACTTCAAGTAATATGTCTCCCTCTGATTTAATTTTTCTAACTGAACAATTGATTCAAATGATTGATGCAATGTTCAAAGCCACCACTATGACTGAAGCAGTCCAAGTTGGTGTAAAATTTACTAATCAAATTGTTATTGGATTACGTTTTTCTAATGGATCCAATAAATAAAAATTTAAATATTTTAAATTGGAATGCTCGTTCTTTGAATGGTAAAGATGTTTAATTTTCTTACAGTAAATAAGGTGCATATAGCAATTATTACCGAAACGTATTTGAAACCTGGATCTAAATTCAAAAGAGATCCTAACTTTTTTGTTTATCGCAATGATCGACTTGATGGGGCATGTGGGGGAGTTGCAATCATCATTCATAGGCGTATAAAACATCAACTGTTTTTGTCATTTGAAACTAAAGTTTTTGAAACTTCAGGTGTTTCTGTCGAAACACAGCTTGGTAAATATTCTTTCATAGCTGCCTATTCGCCTTTTCAATGCTCTTGACAGCAAGTTGATTTGCTCCAAACTGACTTGCGATTTTTTTTTTTAAGACTATTACACGTTAATGCTTCCAGTGGGCATTTATGCCCTTTGATGGAAGCACCACACTAGACAACGGACTAGCATGCAACGCCCAGTGGCACAGTCGGAAAACATTCCTCACGAAAAGTTTACCGGCCTGAGGCGGTAATCGAACCCACACTCCCTAGCACGATGCGGCTAAATGCCTGGTGACACTAACCGCACGGCTACGAAGCCCACCAAAATTGACTCGCAATTAGAGTTACTGTGCACGTGCTGTAGCCTTAGGTGCAGGAGCCTCATTGCTTGCAAGCGCACGGGCGCGTTGTACACATTGCACAGTGGTCCAGGAATCAGTTTTACGCGGAAAGATGCGTTTTGAGCTTTAGAATGAAACATTAGACAAAAACGGTCTTCTACAAAGTTGTTTGTATTAGTTAAGCCCTTTATTTGGTGTTATTGAAAATTAGGGTGGACCACATTTTCACAGAAATTGTGTAACTAACTTTCTTATTTGTAGAAATTATATTATACATGCTTCAGCAAAGTTATAGACCATTCAATTTCAAGCAACTTTGCCAAAAAAGTTTTTTTGTATCTCTTGAATTGATCGATTTAGAGCTTTTTTCCTGCAGTGACATAGGGTGGTCCAAACAAAACTGGTTTTCTGGCTCTAGAGTTTTCAATTCAAATTTCTCATCAAAGTAGTCTATGAAACACTTTTAGAGCTTTAAAAAGTGCGTAATTTGGTGAGTGAAGAAACTCGCTATCTCCTTTCGTTTAGGAGTTATTGTTGTTTTTTCTCTCAAAAACATGCCTACTTTGATTGTGAATATCTCTGATTGGGGCAAACATAAAAAATATCTTTTGACGGCATTCAAAAGAAAAAATAAAATTGTATATTATATCAAAAAATTACAGATGTGTTATTTTTGTAACTCTAATAAAATGCCTTGAAAAACAAAGGTTTTTAAGAATTTTTGCATGAAAATTTGCGTTTTGTTAAGTTCTTAAAGTCGTTCATAGACCGCTTTGACGAGAAATCTGAAATAAGAAAGATAGGGCTCTGAAACTATTTTGAAGATTTTCATGGTATGTATTTCTTTATTATTTTACATTTTGAGCATTTTTTTATTATTAAAGACGCTTTAACCACTTTTGGTCATTCGCGTCTGGCTATATTAATTTACAGTTACAACAGTTTGATTATATCTAGCGTCTTAGCAAACTTTACAATTTTTTCCTCTGCATTAATATCGTTTTTCAAAATATCTCTTATGTTACCTGATATATCATGTTTTTTCCGTACTTTATCTAAAAACATTTTGAGCATGAAAATGAAATTTTAGACAAAAATGAACTTCTACAAAATTGTTTCTAAAAATGTAAGCTTTCATACTGTGTCATTTGAAACTAGGGTGGTCCACAATATCACACATATCATATGATCAACTTTTTTATTTGCAAAAATACTGGTATATGCTCTTAGGCAAAGCGGTAGAACTTGAAAATTTGATCAAATTTGCCAAAAAAAGTTTTTCTGTAGCTCAAAATTTGAGCAATCTAGAGCATTTTTTCCTAATCATCGCAGGGTGGTCCAACAAAAATAAGTTTTTTAACTCTAGTTTTTTTAATATTATTTTCTCGTCAAAGTCGTCTATGAACGACTTTTAGAACTTAACAAAACGCAAATTTTCATGTAAAAAGATTGTTAATATCTATTTTAGTTCAAAAGTTATTAAAGTTTTTGTGATAAAAAATGTTTGAATTTCAAGACGTTTTATTAGAGTTACAAAAATAACACATCTGTTATTTTTTGATATAATATACAATTTTATTTTGTCTTTTGAACGCCGTCAAAAGATATTTTTTATGTTTGCCTCAATCAGAGAAATTCACAATCAAAGTAGGCATGTTTTTGGAAGAAAAACAATAATAACTCCTAAACGGAAGGAGATAGCGAGTTTCTTCACTCACCAAATCACGCATTTTTTAAAGTTCTAAAAGTGTTTCATAGACTACTTTGATGAGAAACTTGAATTGAAAACTCTAGAGCCAGAAAACCAGTTTTGTTCGTACCACCCTATGTCACCGTAGGAAAAAAGCTCTAAATCGGTCAATTTAAGAGATACAAAAAAACTTTTTTGGCAAAGTTGCTTGAAATTAAATGGTCTACAACTTTGCTGAAGCATGTATAATATAATTTCTACAAATAAGAAAGTTAGTTACACAATTTCTATGAAAATGTAGTCCACTCTAATTTTCAATAACACCAAATAAAGGGCTTAACTAATACAAACAACTTTGTAGAAGACCGTTTTTGTCTAATGTTTCATTCTAAAGCTCAGAATGCATCTTTCCGCGTAAAACTGATTCCTGGACCATAGTGCAGCATTGTGAGACCTTTTTAGGTGCGTCTCATTTTTCTTCAGATGTGTCTCACTGTGGTCTCATGCGCTCCGTCACATGTGCTGTTTAAAATTCAGCGCAATAATTGAAATGATTACAAAAGTTTTCAACAAGGATCGAAATTGTAACTCTTGGATCGCGAGTCTTCGACCATATCATGTAGGCCATCTGGACACCTGCAAAATGAGGAGAAAATAGTTGTAGATGTTCGTCGTTACTAAGCAGTTGTTTCACAACTTGGATATCGATGGCGAGCCGTAGCGCCGAGCAGCGCATGAGACGAGTCTCCCCGAGAGCACATCACCTAGCTCGCACTTTTAGAATTTTCGTGAGCCTCCGTCTAGCGCAGCACACTAGGATTCCGATGAGCTAAGAGACGGTTTGGTTGGAGGCTCGTCAGTACATTTAAATGCTCCTGAGAAATATGTAACTCTACTCGCAATAAGTCAAAATTTTTGTCATTGGTGACTTTAATGCCAAACATCGGTCATGGAATAATTCTCAAAGTAATTCCAACGGCAGAATTTTATTAAATGAGTGCTCGTCAGGATATTTCTCAATTCAATACCCTACCTATCAACATGTTTTTCCTTTTCTAGAAATCCATCTACGATTGACTTGGTCTTAACCTACTCTACACTGAAACAAGCGTTGCAGTAATGATAACCATGAACGTGTTTTTAAATTTACTATTCCAACCACAAATGAGCTATCATGAACGCTTTTTATTTGCGTTTTGTTCCCTCTCAATCCAACCGCGTCGATAGCCGAGCGGCTAGCGTTCGCGCTTGGCAATCGTCAGATCCTCGGTTCGATTCTGATCTGCTGCAAGTTTTTAACCATGATATAGTCATTTTTACTATACAAATGGTGCCATGGTAAAATTGAATGCACAAAATATTCTAAATAAATGCGAATTTAGTCTGCACAAATCAAGTGGCGTTGTGTATTTAATTTAACCCTCTGATATAGTATTTTCAACCGCAACGCTGTTCTCAGTGTAGTCATCTTTGTAGCCAATTAGTTACTCATGCTGATTTTGATTCTGATCATGTCCCTGTTACTTTTCAAATATCCCATGAAGCGATTCTCAATCCTATCAGCTCCACTTTCAATTATTTGATCTATTTCTATCTATTTCTAATCTTGATGTTAACATTTCATTACAAACTAAACTTGATATTGACAATGCTCTCGAAACTTTAACAAATTCCATTGTTGAAGCCATGAGCATTGAAATTCCAAAATGTGAAGTAAAATTTGAATCCGTGATTATAGACGATGATCTTAAACTCTTGATCCGCCTTAAAACGTGAGGAGAAGGCAATTTCAACGCACTCGCGATCTTGCTATGAAAATTATATGGCAGGATTTGCAGAAACAAATCAAAAAACGTTTTACACAGTTAAGAAATAAAAATTTTGAAAATAAGATTTTTCAATTGGACCCTGGCTCTAAGCCCTTTTGGAAATTATCTAAAATTTTGAAAAAACCTCAGAAGCCAATACCGGCATTGAAAGAGGAAAACAAATTATTACTAACTAATTGCGAAAAAGCTCAAAAACTTGCTATGCAGTTTGAAAGCGCGCACAATTTTAATTTAGGACTTACTAGTCCAATTGAAAATCAAGTTACTCAGGACTTCAAAAATATTCTCAATCAAGAGAACGTTTTCGAAAATTTCTGGGAGACTGATTTGGAAAAAAAAGAGAACAATTATAAAAAAAAAAACAAACAAAAATATGAAAGCTCCTGGTGATGATGGAATTTTCTACATCCTCATAAAGAAACTTTCAGAAAGTAGCTTATCATTCTTAGTTGATATATTTAACAAATGTTTTCAATTAGCAAATTTTCCTGACAAATGGAAAAATGCTAAGGTTGTTCCAATTTTAAAATCAGACAAAAATCCTGCAGAAGCTTCTAGCTATCGTTCAATCAGTTTGCTTTCCTCCATCAGTAAACTTTTTGAAAAGGTTATTTTGAACAGAATGATAGTCCACATCAACAAAAATTCAATTTTTGCCAATGAATAGTTCGGATTCCGCCATGGTCATTCGACCACTCATCAACTTTTACGTGTAACAAATTTGATCCGTTCCAACAAATCTGAAGGCTATTCTACTGGTCTTGCTCTTCTAGACATAAAAAAAGCATTCGACAGTGTTTGGCATGAAGGTTTGATCGTAAAATTAAAAAACTTTAATTTTCCAACATACATTGTTAGAATAACTCAAAGTTATCTGTCAAATCGTACACTTCTGGTTAATTATTAGAACTCCAGATCTGAAAGACTTCCTGTAAGAGCTGGTGTTCCTCAAGGCAGCATTTTGGGATCAATATTATACAATATTTTCACATCTGACTTACCTGAGTTACCTCAGGGACGTCAAAAATCCTTGTTGGCTGATGACACAGGCCTCTCCGCCAAAGAACGAAGCCTGCGTGTCATCTGTAGTCGATTGCAAAAAAGTTTGGATATTTTTTCTTCATACTTGCAAAAATGGAAGATTTCTCCTAATGCTTCCAAAACTCAACTAATAATATTCCCACCTTAACCAAAAGCTCTTTATTTGAAACCTTCAAGCAGACATGTTGTTGCATTGAGAGGGGTTAAAATAAATTGGCCAGATGAAGTTAAGCATCTAGGGCTCATACTAGATAAAAAATTAACACTCAAAAATCACATTGACGGCATTCAAGCCAAATGTAACGAATATATAAAATGTTTGTTTCCTTAAGTCTTAAGAACAAGCTTTTGATCTTCAAACAATTTTCAGGCCAGCCATACTATGCTATGCCAATATGGACTAGCTGTTGTAAAACCAGAAAGAAAGCTCTGCAGAAAATTCAAAATAAAATTTTGAAAATGATTCTGGAGCTGCCTCTCTGGTATAGTACTACTGAGTTACATAGAATATCCATTGCTGAAACATTGAAACCAATTTCAAACAAAATTATGATTAGTTCTAGATAAAAATCCTTACAATTTTCCACGTTACCACTATCAATGTGTTATATATTTAGGTTAAGTTAGGTTCAGTTAATTGAAAGCGTCTTTTTTTCTCTCACAAGCAAGTGAAATCAACTCACCTGTGAAAGTTCTGAACTGCTACGACAAATAAAAGGTAATATGTTGTTAACAAAATGATAATAAAAACTTAATTTAATTTTATCAAATTAGGATGCTAGTGTTGCCTAACACAGAACACCTTGATATGAGAAATAAACGTAATGTTTGAAATTA
Source organism: Aedes aegypti (assembly GCF_002204515.2). NCBI lineage: Eukaryota > Metazoa > Arthropoda > Insecta > Diptera > Culicidae > Aedes > Aedes aegypti. The sequence goes on along the minus strand of NC_035108.1, from coordinate 122,967,834 downwards.
TACTAAAAAAGGAATAAAAAAGGGGCAAAACCCCAAAATCACCACCCTAAAGGGTCCAAAATACGACCGTTACCCTATTAACTAGCATATTTGAACCAAACCAACTACCAACAGTCATCACAAGTTCCCCAACCTCCCTTTAAAACAAACACCATAACTCATACTGGCACAGTGTGACTCATCATATTGTCGTTTGTCGGTCGGTCCCTCAGCGTTTTCCACTATATTTCCACACAGTCGCATGGTCGGTTCAAGTTTTCGCGCCTTCCCTATACCAATGTGCGCGTCGGTCGGACGCTAGAACTCTGGCTGGTGTTTGAGAAGTTGATCGAGCACCACCGTAAAACGGGGTTGAAACATTTTAAATGCATGAATCATAATTCTTCTGTATCCGGTATTCATAAGCTAATTTTTTAAACTAGAATTTTGACGAAAATTTTGTTGTGTTCAGGCGTATTTTTTTCACTATGATTTGCATAATTTTTGATAACCTTACGGAAAACTAGTGACTCACATGAGTTCTGTAAATGCTGTTTATACTAAAAATTAAATGGGCAAAAACGTTCTCATTATTAAAATTTCCATAAGATAGTTCAATTCATCAATATTGGAGGAAGTCTTTCAGACTTGGAGTTCTGATAATAAACCTGAAGTGTACGATTTGACAGATAACTTTGGATTATTCAAACGTCAAACGTCTGCCACTCACATTTTAATGTCAAACTCCAGAATGTTCATTCTCGTACAAAGGGCTTGCGCCCCCTCATGTCGCCTGAACTACCAATCCGGCGTCATCCTTTGGTTCCACGTCTAATAGCGCAAGCTTAGCAACAGCTCAACTTAGTATACCACCAGTAATCATCACATCAGCCTTCCGTATTGTTCTGTCTTTATGCGTGAAACGTAAAGCGCTCAAGTAAAATTTCTCCTTTTTACCAAAGTAATGTCACGCGCCTCAACTCGCCGCATTTTGAAATCAGTACCGTTCTGACTCATATTCCGAACACTTAAGGCCAACAGTGACTTCAAATGCATCTGATAGGCATAAATTAGCTGATATTTGTGATAATTTCAATTTCTTCGCAAAGTCTAACTGGTAGCTGTTGGGTTTGCCGATAAAATTGTTTATTTTAACATGTTTAGTATTGTTTTTACGCAAAAGTATGGAACAACATTTTGATTCAAATGCCGAACACTGTGTTCATTCTGTCTCATATTCCGAACACCTTGACTCATATTCCGAACAGCACTAATAAATCGTATTCAAATGAATAATATCGGAAATAAATTTATCTGAGCAAGTTCTACTGGTCTTGGACTAGAGAATCATCACTACTTCAGAGGTATAGAATAGATGAGTAGAGTTTAAATTGGATTGCAACTGACTGCCATTTCCTTGCAGTTTGATGACATATTTCAGCGAAACATTTCAACCACATCGCCATACAAAAATGGAGTGTTCGGAATATGAGTCTGTTCGGAATTTGAGACAAAACGGTAGTGTGGCGCTGCATTCTTACGATTTTTATAAACACAGCGCACTATTCACATATTAGCTGCGACGCTCGGGGCCCGAGAAAATAATAATTTCAAATAAGTGTGGGTCTTGATTTCTACCGGATGCATAATAATTTTGCCAGCTGATCTAGTATGAGCGAAATGTCACTTTTACTTGCGGAATAATTGAGCGTTGAAATTAATTCTCCTTGCGATTTTAAGACGGATCCAGGGTTCAAGATCATCGTCTATTATCAGGGCTTCAAATTTCACTGCGCATTTTGAAATTGCAATGCTCCTGGCTTCAACAATGGAATTTGTTAAAGTTTCAAGAGAATTGTCAATATCAAGTTTAGTTTGTGAAGAAATGTTAACATCAAGATTAGAGTCAATATACGTTTCATATGTATTCCAGTCGGCTCGAAAATAATTGAAAGTGGAGCTGATAGGATTGAGAATCGCTTCAAGGGATATTTGAAATGTAACAGGGACATGATCAGAATCAAAATCAGCGTGAGTAACCAGTTGACTACAAAGATGACTAGAGTCGGTTAAGACCAAATTAATCGTAGAAGGGTTTCTGGAAGAGGAAACAACTAATGGGGCTATCAGAGTATTAAATAGAGAAATATCCTGCGAATTGTTCCACGAGCGATGTACATTGGCGTAAGAACAGGGGCGGTGGGAACAGCAAACTTTGGATGATTCTAACGCGACGAAATTTTTTTAGGGTTTTTTATTTGCAAGGAGGCCTGGATAATTTTCCAAGCTTTCCTTGAAGAACTTCTAAGAGTTTTTCTGAAAGATGTATTGAAGGAATCTGAAGAGAAACTTAAGAAAGAATCTCAAAGGCAAAGTAGGAAAAACTGTTGATGCACTCTCTGAAGAATTTGTGGAATGAATCCTTGTTTGGTGAATTTGAAGGCGATTTTGGTGATCGATGGTGATATTACTACTGGATAATATTTTAAACCAACAATTAGAATTCATGTGAAATAAGTACGTAAAGGACCTATATTAGGAAATGTTTAAATTCGGAATTCTTCAAGAGATTTTTGTATTTTGATACAAAGTATTCTAGAAATTTTCGGGTAAGATGAGAGAGCCTATAAAAGCTTCAGGAAAAAATCTGTTGAATAATAACTACTAATCTCGGGAATGATTTTTCGTGGGAATCCCAGGAAGATATCAGTGAAAACCGGTAAAGGAGTTCTAGGAGAATGCACTGGAAAAGTACGGAAAATATTTCGTGAAAGAATTACAAAGAGATATTCCTCGTGAGTTCTTTGGAAGAATTCTTAATGATTAAATACAAATGGCAAATACAAATCTATGCAAACTATGAAATTATGTGAAAATCGTTATTATTGAGACCGACATCACTTCTGTAAACCAAGAATTTGCTAGGTCCCCTTTAGAAAAAATTCTAGCTACGCCAATGGTAATGTATGCCATTACTGTCACCAATGACAATTTTTTTTTGTGAGACAATTTCCACATGTCGTGCATTGAAAGGCAAATAGGCAGGTATGAAAGCATAGTTACCAAACTGTGTTTCAACAGAAATACCCAAAGTTTCAAAAACTCCGATTTTAAATGAATGATCAACTTTTTTGATGTTTCATACTCCTATGAATGATGACAGCAATTTAACTACATGCTCCATCCAGTCGATTATCACGATAAACAAAAAAGTTTGGATCTCTTTTGAGTTTGCGGATCCAGATTTCGAATAAGTTTCAGTAACAATTGCTATAGGATGCAGAGCTACTTGGGCACATGCACGGTTGGGGGGTTTTTCTCGGCCAATTTGTCTGAATATTTGCAATAAAAAGCACTTCAATGCGATGCATCACTAAAAGTTAGCCTTGGAAGTCAAAAACAGCTTGCGGCAAATTAATAAATTTTTCATCAGCAATAAAATGGAAAAAGTCGATTTTTCGTATTTTTGACCTTTCCCCATAGATGGGTTCATAGAAGAATATCAAGAGTTACACTAATTTTGACGAATTTCAACGGATAAAAATCAATTTGACATATCTTGAGGACATATTAATTATCCGACGTTTAAATTTGAGCATCATTTTCTACGGACACGAGCACAATATTACCAGCCCTAGGTGGTACGCCGCATTTTATATAATCATAAATTTCACTTCCAACTTCAGAATAGTTTGATATTCATAAGAACACTTTCTGGTGAAACTTTCCATCTGGGATTGAGACTGCCTTTTTGCAACTTAACGTACCTCGAGCAATTCCACAATCATTCAGCATAACGTTTTTACTATTTTAAAGATTTCTTTTTCGAGCTAACGATTTGGAATTTTGTAGACTTAGGAAAGCTTTGATTTGCTGTGTATTACATGAAAAAAGTGCTAAAGATTAAGCTTAATAGGAGCAACAAGATGATAAAATCATCAATTGCGGTAAAACTCAATATTTTTGTAGTAGTCACAAGTTATGAAGGTATTTTCCATCAGGTGTCTTGTTTCCATATCCATGTATCATAATATCTGAATCAAATCAGTACATATTTTGACTTATGCGACCGAGTTTCCCAATCAGAATATGAAATCTTAGATATGGAAACACATGAGCTACACACTGCAGTATATAGCCTTTATTCATGTGTTTACACATTTAAAAGGGGGTTCACTATAACACGATTTACAGCGGATGTCTTTATAATAAAAGAGCGAGATTATGCCGGATTGACATGGTTTCTTCACTAAATCATTTGTCATAAGATGAAGAATAAAATCGTACCGACGTTATCCCGCACGACTTCATAATTATGAAGAACATTTTTTGCAGAACAGCGCTCTGCGTAAAAATCTTGCTTTATCTTTCACTCTTACATAAAATTGTTCAACAACAAGGCTAGTAAGAGTGAAAATGCCATACAAGATCGAAACAGAGCAATGCTCTTTATTTTCATAACTTTATGTAATTATATAAATTTATTTACGTTTGTACTATCTTTAGAAAGCTTCATATTCAATAAAGAAATCCAATGATTTCAATTATTTACCATACTTAGATTGAGGACTTGTAGTATGTTAACTGAAGTCGATGGAAAACGGCATACCACGATGAGCTGGTCATATTGATTGATTGTAGGTAGAAATTATTCTCAATTTGAAATGACCGATAACTAATTTATGTTCAAGAAACATAAAATTGGCCTTTAAGCTGTTGAAAATAATCAAAATTAGTGTAATTCTAATTTTGTCCTATGAAGAAAGGGCAAAAATACAAATATCGACTTTTTTCTAAATTTTGCCGATGAAAGATTTTTAAATATGCTGCAAAATTTAATTGAGTACCAAGACTAAATTTTAGTGAGAAAAGAATGGAGGTTCATGCAAGTTCGATAATATGTGTGTTCCGGCACACCGTGCGCATATTTTAACCAAATATGAACTCAGTAGCGTTTAAAAAACCTCTCTGCTGAAGTAAATCAAAAGTGCCAAGAATAGGATCCAGCTCCCTATGTATGTTATTAGCATTAGCGTAACTCGAACTCAATCCTAGAGGAGGCTTGACCCATTCGATCAAAAAAGTCCCTTAAGGAAGATGCGAACTTAGCATGAGAGTAATAATTTTCTAGAGCGGGTCTTAGACCCCCTAGAGCCAACCCCCCCCCCCCGTATTTACGCCAATGCACATTGGTCCACGGAACGAAATTAAGTGGAATAAATTAATAACTTGAAAATTATAAGAGATAGGGTTTTGGTGTCTTCTGAACATTTGTTTGTCTGGTCAAGGCGCGTTATACGCAAAAGTGTCCTAAGCGCCAAATTTCATAGCATTCGAAATTCGCTCTCAAACTTTTGACGTAGAAGTACGTCTCTCTTCTCTATACAGGAGTGAAATTGGAATTTCAAAACCAAGAGCGTTACGTTGGCATGAAATATTTTAAACGTTTATAACTTTTCGCTGGCTTAACGAAATTTCTTGATTAGCATCTCAATCGAAAGCCAAGACATCAAAGCTTCATGTCGTTTACTTACTGAATCCCACATACCTGTCCAAATAGTTTAATAACTGTTTTAAAAGAGAACGTTGATTTCAAGCAAATCTATAAATAGGGGTGACTAGAGAAAATTTGATGTCATTTGCTTTTCACTCTCCGATTGGCTCACATCTCAGCAGGCGACAGATCGGCTTGTTCTGACCGGGCGTGCTTCTCAGGCACAGACATCGATAGTGAAGGACGCCCCCGTTTGTCTTGCTTCGCTCAAATCAAACTGTCGAGCGAGCGAGAGAAGATGCCGTCCGAAGCTAAAGCCATCACCGCTGCCACCGCCTAGAAGAAGAAGAGAAGCAGTCCACAGGAGAAATTGCGGTCGAACTGTGAACACGGTCGGGCGAGTCTTTCTCGCTTTGTGGTTCACCGCTTGTTTGCGTTCACCCAGCCATCGTCATCGCCGCCGCAAATTTCATCGGCCGAGGAGCTGTTGACCCGCGCTTCAAAATTTCGACTCGTGATAAAATCAGCATTGGTGGTCAAGAAGCAATCCCGTTAGGAACAAATACCAGAAGCCCCCTGAGTTTTGCTGGTCCGAGCAGTGTTATTTATCCGTAACAACATCGAAGCTAACAAAGCCATCGGTTCTTTTCAGAGCCATCAAATTTGTGGAAAAGAGTTAAAAGAGAAATATTTCCGACTTTATTTATAACTTCTAGTATTCCTAAATCAATTTCACGGCCTCATACAAAATTTCATTTGTCGTGAATAATTTATGACTCAACCATTTGGGATTGTACTCGCGGACGCTGCTGCAGTGCCGTCGGGTGAGTGCTCATCATTTCACAACGATTGCAAAATAGAGTGGCTTTTCCAACAGCGCCTTTTATGTTCCATATTTTATGGGAACACTTTGATTAGGAAAATTATCCCATGTGACAAAATTGCGACATATTTAGAATGCTTTTGAAAAGACATTCTCATTGAACAATTGTAATAATTTTGGCACCCATGGATCAGAAATTTACCGTCATAATAAAGAAAACTATTGATTACCATTATCTCGTATTGAATATTTAGTTAATGTCAACCCTTCCAGCAATTCATGTTCGACCAATTTCTCACGCATTAGCATTCTCCGCAATTTTCAAGTAATTCCAAGCAAAACACATTATTGGCACTTACCCATTTCCCAGATTGGTCGATCAGAAAGCGAAGAGCACAAAAGGGAGGAGCATCATCTGCTATTCCAATGTTATAAAACATGCTGCCTTCGTTGGATTCAGTTTCATTCCATTTCCGCTTTCGAGCTGGTAAGAGCTCCTCCGAACTTGCTTAGCGAGAAGTACCTCGCTGCTAGGAGCCTGCTGAGCTGTTAATCCAGAATCTGGTTTGTGATATCGCTCAAGATTTCAAGATTGAGCTACGTTTCCAGATTTCAACTAAATCCCTGTGTACGCTACTCTGTTGCTGTTGTGTACCCATGAAATATTAAGCTTGTTTGTCGAATAAACAGAGAACTTATTCACATCTTCTTATTCTTCTTCTTCTTGGCATTAACGTCCTCACTGGGACAGAGCCTGCTTCTCAGCTTAGTGTTCTTATGACACTTCCACAGTTATTAACTGAGAGCTTTTGTTGCCAAAGTTTCCATTTTTGCATTCGTATATCGTGTGGCAGGTACGATTATACTCTATGCCCAGGGAAGTCAAGAAAATTTCCATTACGAAAAGATCCTGGACCGACCGGGAATCGAACCCAGACACCTTCAGCATGGCTTTGCTTTGTAGCCGCGGACTCTAACCACTCGGCTAAGGAAGGCCCCAACTTATTCGCATGCATTTGCAACTTTTTCGATTTTCCATACAAAATGACCAACTTTGGTAAGTTAGATCTCAGTTATTTATGGAAATGTTTTCGAATGAAACATTCACAGAACATCAGATGTAACTCGAATTTTAACATATATTTTTGAAATTTTTTCCAATCACAAGTTTATAAGTAATAATGGTTTACTAAACTGTAATTTTCGACGAAAAATTCAAAACTTTTTATCTTAAAATCTGATAGCCTTACACAAAAACTGTCTTCAACAAACTTATTCATCTCGTCAAAATCTACAACTTTTCTGAAGATACCATGAAGCTATTCCTTCAATATGTTTAGTTATGTCAATCATAAAAAATCGTCAAAAAAATCACTTTAGTCAAACCGTTACTGCTTTTCAACGTGTGATTGGAAAAATCACTCAAAAACATATGTTAAAATTTAAGTTATGTCTGATATTCTGTTAAAATTTCATTCAAATCTGTCCATAAATAACTGCACTGAGCCAGAAATTGCGTACGAATTTCATAAGAGAACGCTTGTGGATTGATTTCTTGACTGGTTTTCTCTCTTTCATAAGATTTCATAACACAAAACGTCCGATATTCACAAGAAATTCTTGTCGTTATCATTAGAGATCTTATGAATATTTTTATTTTCCTAAATTCAAAGAGCGATTCTCTAAATACATAATGGTATCAAAGAATTCCATAATTGATATCTATGATCCTTCATAAGAGTATCTTATGATATTATACCTATTTATATTATGAACGCAATGATCGATGGAAGTTCACAAGTTTTTCTTATGAGTCTCATTAGATGCTTCTTATGTCTTTATTCCAAAAGAATTTCGTATGAAATTCTTACGTGGTTTTTGATAGGAAGTCGACTGTTTTTCACAAGTGTTGCTAATCATTGTCATACGCGCGCTTATGAATCTCAATCGTGAATATTTTGTTATTAGCATCTCTCCACGTAATCCATAAGATCTTCGTATGAAATTGTTAAGAAAATCGTACTCCATTAGATTGTCTTATGAATGCCAATGATCGATGCGTTTGATATCCAAAAAGAGTTTCTTATGGAATTATATCTGTCTATGTAATGAGTGTTATTTCATAAGTCAGTTGTGGAATGTTATAAGATTCTCGAATGAAGAACAAAATACTTCTTATGTCGTTATTCCATAAGAAATTCTTATGTACCTCATACGTTCTTTTCCTCAGTGTGAGATATAGTTTATCAAAGTTGGTCATTTTGCATGAAAAATCAAAAGAGTTTTAGTTTTTATTTCTCAGCGAAGAATCACACCATCAACGAAAATAGCGCGAAAGCAATAACCAATCGCGTGCGAGCAGCGAACGGAGTGACGAAACAACCAAGCGAGAACCCCACCACTCGCCATCGGTGAACGGAGCTCGAGCAAATAAAACCACTGGTTGTTCTGCTCCCAGTTCATTCACAAATCGAACGGCATAACGAACGGATCAAGCAGCGGAGCAGCAAAGAAGAGTGCGTGAAAGCCACAGCAGTGTGCGAGAAGCGAACGGAACCAGAGAGCGAAAGCAACAACTGAAAATCATTCAGTGGACGGACTAGTAGTCAGCGCCAACCGGCGACCTGTTCGAAAGTAACGCCAGCAAAATGTACACCATCTGCCTCTCCTTACCATTCATATTCTTGTACTTGATGAATTCAATGAAATGGTTTGGTTTGGCGATGGAGCAAAGAGTTATTAAGGATGATTTTACTTAACAAAGAGTTGTTGATAAATATTCCAATCAATAAGAGTTGTTTTGAAAAATTTCACTTTTATCAGAAATTTCTGCTTTACCAAAGAGTTGTTAATGAAATTCCTGCAGCGAAGGGTCGAGTTTCTCCCCACGAATATTTCCAGCCAGGACCAGGCATGGAGGACAATCCATCCCGAGCATCACGGCCCCCGCTTCCAAAATTCTCGAGTACGGAAATTGGAAAATTAGTACATAATGCTCATCTTGTACATCCCTTGCCAAGACATCAATTTCATATAGCCTATTTCTCAGATTAACGCAATAGACTAACATGTAGAAAAATTTCAGATCAATAGTTGCTTATTACAATTGGTCAGGAAACAGTTTATTGAACAGTATTTAAAATCTGTCGCAATTTTAATACATTTTCCAATTTAATACTCGAGAATTTAGGAAGTGTTCCCCCATTATATGATAAATCAACGATGCTGTTAGAAATACCATACAATGCTGAGTAGCATGATGTTATTACGTTCCGACGGCGCTGCAGTGGTAAATTCTCAAATTCATGTAATTATGTGGGGTAAATTATGTGAACCAAATTGTAGTATACCGCGATATTTAGATCATTATAGATAAATCAGTAAATATCATCCAATAAACCCTTTTATGAACGTATGTTGGCCCTGAAAAGGGCCGATTGAGCTTGGATGCTGTGACCACGAGTTTACCACGAGGCGAAATCTAGAAGCGCGGATCGGTCAACCTAGAAATCTTAAGCGATTTCACAGACCAGATGCTGAATTGGCAGCTTGAAGAATAATAGCTCAGCAGATTTCTAGCAGCGAGGTACTTCTCGCTGAGCAAGTTCAGAGGAGCTCTTACCAGCTCGAAAGCGGAATTAGAATGAAACTGAATCCGACGAAGGAAGCATGTTTTATAACCTCAGAATAGCAGATGATGCTCCTCCCTTTTGTGCTCTTCGCTGATCAACCAATCTGGGAAATGGGTATGTGCCAATAATGTGTTGGGCTTAGAATTACTTGAAAATTGCGGAGAATGCTAATGCGTGAGAAATTGGTCGAACATGAATTGCTGGAAGGGTTGACATTAACTAAATATTCAATACGAGATAATGGTAATCAATAGTTTTCTTTATTATGACGGTAAATTTCTGATCCATGGGTGCCAAAATTATTATTATTCGTCCCCTTAATGCTACAACTAGATAACTCGAAAATCAAAATTTTGAGATGTGCAACTTTGAAAGTATGACCGTTTAACAAGGTGATGGTTAATCGCAGAGATTATGATTGAAAAATAATCTTTAACTTGTGTATTTTGAATCACACGCTTAAGACCTGTGGATATTTTGCAGATCTAATTAAGAAAAATGTTTTGACATATTGAAGTCAAAAATTTCAAATTTCGAGTTATCTAGTTGTAGCATCAAGGGGACGAATTGTTCAATGAGAATGTCTTTTCAAAAGCATTCTTAATATGTCGCAATTTTGTTACATGTGATAATTTTGCTAATCAAAGTGTTCCCACAAAATATGGAACATCAAAGACGCTGTTGGAAATGCCACTCTATTTTACAATTGTTGTGAAATGTTGAGCACTCACCCCGACGGCACTGCAGCAGCGCCCGCGAATACAGTCACAAATTGTTGAGTCATAAATTATTTATGACAAATGAAATTTTGTATGAAGCCGTGAAATTGATTTAGGAATATTAGAAGTTATGAATAAAGTCGGAAATATTTCTCTTTTAACTCTTTTCTACTAATTTGATGGCCTTGAAAAGGGCCGATGGCTTTGTTAGCTTTGATGCTCTTACAGATAAATAACACTGCGGGATGTTATCAGTTGATTGCCATGGTCAAACGGGGAATCCTCAACTCAAATGTATAAATTTGAGCAAGTTATTTGCTTAAACGACGAACCGAAAGTTTCGTGACGTGGATGGCGCACAACAGTAACAGGTAGTGGATCACCGGGCTTATGTCAAAATCTGATGATGGCGGCGATGACGATGGCTGGGTGAACGCAAACAAGCGGTGAACCACAAAGCGAGAATGACTTGACCGTGTTTACAGTTCGACCGCAAATTCTCCTGTGGACTGCTTCCTCTTCTTCTTCTTCTTCTTCTTCTTCTTGGCGGCGGCAGCGGTGATGACTTTTACTTCGGACGGCATCTTCTCTCGCTCGCTCGACAGTTTGATTTGAGCGAAGCAAGACAAACGGGGAGGTCCCTCGCTATCGATGTCTGTGCCTGAGAAGCACGCCCGGTCAGAGCAAGACAATCTGTTGCCTGCTGAGGTGCGATCGAAGCGGAGAATTGAAAGCAACAAAAGTCTGGATGACTATGACAAAAGTCTGGATCAGCAATTGGTATATGTTGGTTTGTCGCGGGTTACTACACTGCAAGGACTATTTTTAACAAACTCTACCAATTCTTCCCAGTTCCATCACGCCAAAGGCAGCAATTCCAAGGGTTGACTTGAGGAATGAGCTGCAGCGCTTAGGCAATCATCGATTAGTGACGCTTTGAGACGTGCTAAATGCTGATGCAATGGATATTGCTACAGACCATAGCACTGGACCGATTCAATCGATTATCACGATCGAAGCACCCGAGCCATCAAACATCTAATCTACTGGAGGAGTTTGGCGAACTACAGCTGGAGCCAGAAACCGATCACCCAACCAAGCAACACAAGGAAGCAACGACCAAACAAACAAATTCAAACACCTGGCATTATTCCTGGAACACCATACACTGGTTCTCGAAACCACAGAACGACAAATGGTTCTTTTCAGGACTACCAAAATGAGTCCAAAAAGAGTTAACTTCTGAAAACTTCATCCGATCAATAACAACACAAAAATAGTACACTTACAAATTCATACACATGACAAATCAAATTATTAATCATCGTAGTTCTACGTCAACCCCGCGGTAATGTAGTAGACATTACCCACCCCAATTTTTTTTATTTCAAAAGATAGCGCGACGAAATGTTCTACAATATTGAAGATTATAAAAAATATGAAAACTTTGTAGAACATCATTTTTTTCTATATCTGATAGTTTTAGAGATATAGGTCACTTTAGAACTTTTTGGTCAAAAATCGGGTTTTACCTTAATACTAACGTAAATATCAATTTTTCAGGCCTACTATGTTCTGAAGAGTTTTAGATATGAGCAAAATACACATTTTCTCTGAAGACGTCATATCTCTAAAATTTTCATATGAAAAGATATAAGCGTTTTTGTAGTTTTTTCGCCCACTTTTCCAAGCGTAACATTTCAAAATGGCGCAAGTGGAATCAAAAACTTTTCCCGTTACTGGAATCAGCATATCTTAAAGTGTATTTTAAGAAAATTTGGTGATAGTACATTTTGATTTTCTCTAATAAATGTGTTTTGAATTATCCCTTAATTTTACTTAGAAAACAGATTTTTCAACTTCTTGAGATTCTTATTAATTGAATACAGTCGAACATTTTTTAATACATAAATAAATACTGAATCATTCTTGGGATGAACAAGTAGTTTAGTATTGGTATTTTTATAAATATCGTTAATAATTACAGAAATATTCGTTCTTTGCTATAAAATAACGTCAATGGAAGGAAAACTCGACGAATTTAAACAAATTCAAAAGAAGTCCTGCCAATATAAGCTGAAGCTTTCACTAGATTGGTCAATGCAAATGCAGTTGCATTCCCTTTTTTTAAGTTTGTATAAGTGTTTTTTGAACTAGACAATACTTAACTATGTCAATTATATGCACTCGGCCTCCGTATGAATATAACATTGGAAAATAAAACTTTGATCAAAATCTCAAAAATATTAAAAACTACTTATTTTCGATACCTTTTCAAGTTCATATATAACCTTTACTAATCCCTCATTTAAGGTGATTATAGAACGAAGTCACACCTCAAATTTTCAAGAGCACAAGACTTGAGAGCCAAGCAGCACTCCACGCTGAAAACCTATCCCATTGCTGGTCACCACCAGCAAGGAAGTAATTTGATTGATTTTCAACGCGAACTGTTGTCAGATTCTCCTGTCTTGTGCACTTGAAAATTGGAACTTTTAATAAGTAGCATTTAATTCCACTAGAGTTTGTATCCTTTGACAGATACGCGTATTTCGACCTCAACTGCCGTCTTCAGTGTCGTGTACTAGACTCGACTAGTCTAATTAAATGGAATACTACTAAATTCGGTTTTTTATCTATTTAACTAAACAGCTCGAAGATTTATTATCATTTTAATATTAACTTTCGAATATGACTGATACAAGCAAATAATGATAGATTTTGAATAGTTTTGAGCTTATATGATTAAAAAGTGAAATAAAAATTTTAAAACTCACATTTTATTTTCTTTACCAATAAATAATATATAAAACGTGACATCATAAGTGTGGTTTAAGTGCATGTTTGCGAATTTAAGTGCGGGATAATGACGTTTAGTGTATAAACTGTATTTATCCAACATGAAAAGAAGCAGTTTTATTTATGGTTCCACTCATATGTATTAGAGAAGTGGGAGAGGATCCAAATAGTAATTTATATTCTAGTATATACAATTTTACACCATTCAGCCAAAAAAGTTTAAGACTGTCGATGTTGATTGAAATCACGATGATTCAAGTAGAATATTTTTTAACTTGAAATTTATAGGCAGCGGCACGATACTTACAAATCAGTAATTTATTGATAAATGATCGTGATTGTACAAATGATTGCGTACTTCCCCGTCGTACGGTGGACGGTCACACAATTTGCAGGGTGTAGAAAAGTGTGACATAATTACACGTCCGCATCAGATCATTCCGATTCTTTCGCTGCACTTGTTACATTACATTACAAGGAATAAGTGCACCGAATACACCATAAGGATTAGATGACACACACGGTATGGGACGATTCAAATATGACGTCCATCGTTTTTCGGAATTTCCGGACCCCCCTCCGTCTGCTGTCACGCTTTGTTCAATACCTTATGCATGCACTGTTACACTTTCATAGATCCCATCCATCTTCCCAATTGAAGAACGTCATTTTTGGATGACCCTTTTGCTATCACACTTTGAAGGAGCGTGCATATGCATAATTTGGACCGCATTTGTGGCGTTACCATGAAACTTAGTGTAAACAGAATTCTATAATGAAAAGTCAAGGTAATTAAAAGGCCGAACTTTTCTGTAAAATTAAATTATTACCGATATTTTTAAAAAATTGGCATGATAAACATCTACAATATTCTTGTTTGCGCCTAAAATAATTCATTTTTTATGAATCTATTATAAAATATTCTACTGTAATTGCAAAAGTATCACCAGACGTCAGAAAAAATCTGTTTTCTGAGTAAAATTGAGGAATAATTCAAAACGCATTTATTAGAGAAAATCAAAATGTACTATCACCGAAATTTCTTAAACTACACTTGAAGATATGCTTATTCAAGTAACGGGAAAAGTTTTCGATTCCACTTGCGCCATTTTGAAATGTTACGCTTGGAAAAGTGGGTGAAAAAACTGCAAAAACGCTTATATCTTTTCATATGAAAATTTTAGAGATATGACATCTTCAGAGAAAATGTGTATTTTGCTCATATCTAAAACTCTTCAGAACATAGTAGGCTTGAATAATTGATATTTTCGTTAGTATTGAGGAAAAACCGATTTTTGACCAAAAAGTTCTAAAGTGACCTATATCTCTAAAACTATCAGATATAGAAAAAAATGTTGTTCTACGAAGTTTTCATATTTTTTATAATCTTCATTATTGTAGAACATTTTGTTGCGCTATCTTTTGAAATAAAAAAGTTTGAGAGCGAATTTCGAATGCTATGAAATTTGGCGCTTAGGACACTTTTGCATATAACGCGCCATGACCAGACAAACAAATGTTCAGAAGACACCAAAACTCTATCTCTTATATTTTTCAAGTTATTAATTTATTCCACTTAATTTCGTTCCGTGGACCAATGTGCAATGGTTATTAGCTGTTATAAAACTAAACTGCCCATAACTGCATATTTGTAACATTCGACAAAAGTAGGCATTGAGTAAATGGGATACCAAGTTTGCATTTTATTGCAGTATGGGAGGGAACTGATATTTCAAAAAATCACTAAGAATTCAAAAGTGCTTATTTGAGGCTGAAATTTTGTACAACTCATATCTCTTATTGGGTGAATAGTCAGAAAAAAATTCTGATAGAAATTTCGTTGCCACTGCATTATGAGGCTCATGTTATGCGGTTACAATTGCCAATGTGACAAAACAACTTGGTATTTTTTTCGAATTTTCTAGAACAATCTCGCAGATTTTAGTAAGTGGATCGAAAGTATTTGTCATTTGATGACTCTCCCCGGTATTAACTCGAAATTGTTAAAAATGTCGAATGTGACCATTATGCAGTTGTGGGCAGTAAACAGCTCGTCCGCTTTATTATTCAAAGAACGAGCATTCCAATTGAAAATATGGAAAATATTCAAAAACATATTTGGATTCATTAGTGATAGAAAACAATTGATATAATTATCCAAAATGATCCATAAGTGTATCCTATATCAATCAAATCAAAATCGAATAGAACATTTTATTGAACATATTTTAAACTTCAAAAGAAGAATCTCCAATAAATAGTCACGGGGTATGTGTACCAATACTTGTTTTTTAAAACTTTGCAAAATTTGAATTTGCAGATGAAATTTTTAAGTAATATCTGACAAAACTGATCAAAGTTACCCCGGATGACGGTACCTACTACAACTTCAGATGAACGCAGATAGCAGCGCCTGTAAACAACGTGTATACGTGCGGACGATGAGTAAGTAGGTAAAACACACCGGTTGAATGCATCGCCAGAACGTTAGTCTTGATCGAGATTTAAAGCAATACGGACGCTTTTCGGGGGTGTGAATTGAAGGAAAAAAAAGAGCAAAACAGTGCTGAGTGCTGAGAAGGAAGCAAAAGAAAATCAGAGCCAAAGTCGAAGTTGCAGTAGTATAGATAGTGAGTCGAAGACAAGGTCGAACGTTTCGAGAGGGAAAGTACTCCCGTTTCTGTAAAAAAATATCCGTTTTTTTTCTGCGTGTATTAAATTACACGACCATCTGAGTGGAACGGAAATTACCGCAAAATGGCACTAAACTGTGGATTATCAACGATCAAATATGTACTATTTGTGTTCAACCTGTTGTGCTCGGTGAGTTACAATCTGTGTCTATATTTAATACTCATATCACACGCATCTCAAACTGGTGAACGACAATTACATACAACGCATATATCTCCTCGGAAGATTGCAAGCTATTTCGATAGGGTCACGTGGATAATTGCGGGCTAAGTAATAACGACGATTGACGTCGGGATGACAAATGCATGGCAGTCAGCGACCGGGGATTTACTCGGTTCTAGATAGGGGAACACGGTGCTCCCCAAGATGGTCATTATAAAAAAAATCTGTGCTCACCAGTCGTTTTCTATGGTTAAGATGCATGTCTGCCTAGAACATAAAAAAAAACAAATTGTAGAGCCTGTTTTGAGGTTACGCCCTTTTGAAATCCACAAATTCAGATCACTGATATTCACACAGTTTATCAAAAGAAAAAAAAACATCAAAACTTAGTTCCAAATTGTTTTTTTAAAAGTAGTTTGTGATATTTGGGCGGAGTTTTGCATCAAGTTGCAGACGTTGTAAAATGCTTAACCATGTGTATCAAGGTTCCGGGTCATTTGGCCGAATGCCATTTGGCCGAATGCCGTTTGGCCGAACGCCATTTGGCCGAAAGGGTCATTTGGCCGAAAGCCATTTGGCCGAATGCCGTTTGGCCGAATGCCGTTTGGCCGAAATTGAAAACAAAAGTGAACTACAGTTGGCATGGGTTTATTATGAATTTCAAAGAACTTATTCAGCTTATTCATAAAAATAGGAAATATCATCATTGATATACATAAGCTTTTTAGTGTTAGTTGAAGAAACAGTCAGAGCTGAAAGAAGAACATCCTAAATTTAAGCAGTTGTTTAATGCTATGCTAGTGGTAATAGCCACCAGCAGATGTTTTGGCATCGCGTTTGTAGTTAACTTTTGACAGTAACTGAAACAGTTTAAAACTTATTCGTCCTTCTGCTGGATCGGCTTGCTTTGATCCCTCAAATCGTACTAAGTAATATATGTCATAGTTCTGACATCAACAAGTCTTGGGTTCTTCTTTTCACAACGGAGAAACAGTGTACTTCTGTGACGTAAGTGTTCACCGAGTCGTTTATTTCTATATACAAGACACGGTGCAGTGTTCAGTTCCCAAGTTGTAATTTTAATCTTGGAGGAGAATGACATCTCATCTACACTCTTAAAAATAATGAAAATCACTCCGGACGTAATTCACATTATGACTGAATGGCACATTATGAAAGTGATGAAATGACGTAAAAATGGGTTCTGAAAGATGTATTGAAAGAAAAATGTAATTTTACATGATGAAGGACATGAAAACGATGCCGCTATGATTGATATTTCCCGAATCAGACACCATTGTATTTAAAATGAGACACAAATTCACGTCATTTGGCTCGCTTCTGTTATGTGCTTCCAAAAGACGTAGAATCGCATGATTTTTTCGGAGTGTGTAAGTTAACCCTTGAGCTAAAAAAATATGTTTTGGAAAGAACGTATTTTAAGCTTTAATTAAATTAATTATGAAAAATATTTCCCTCTTGAAAGAACAGCCTATGAACATAAGAAGGATAAATCTCTTATGAAAATTAAAACAAGAGCAATGCATGTAATAATTTATTTCACCAGTACAACAACAAAGAATTGCCGATGATTTAAAGAAGGAAAAATTCCCAATTAAAATATAAGGTCAATCATTGCCGATAGTAATGGAACCAGTGTAACTAGAAAGAATAGCCTATGTTTAAAAGAAGGAAAAATTTCTGATGAAATCATTAAAAACACTCGAGACCTTATTACATCATTGGTAATCCAGTAGCGAATCAATTATCACCTCAGAGTCTTAACGTGAAGTGTGGAGTTCACAACTTCGTCCTGAATAAAAGGGTCGATGTTATCATTCTCTTGGAGCTCTTATATAGTGACAAACATGACGTCCCGTCACATCATAAAAATGAAAAAAATAATTAGCTTATCAGTTATTGGGACACACTTATGAATCCTACACATCAGCGTTGTAGCAATTTGATTTTTTTGTCCATGATTCGGCCAAACGGCATTCGGCCAAATGACCCTTTCGGCCAAATGGCATTCGGCCAAATGGCGTTCGGCCAAACGGCATTCGGCCAAACGGCGTTCGGCCAAATGGCCGGACACCGTGTATCAAATGTCTTGTCAATGATAAATTGCAGTTAGGGTGCAGAACTGCTTGGGCACTTCCATGATTAACTTTGGCATGGGTGGCATTTCTCGGCCGAATTGTCAGATATTTCGCGAAAAGCAGCACATCAATGTGACGCATATTGTGGCCAAATGTGAGCTCAGTAGATTCCGAAAACCGTCACTGCCGCAGTTAATCAAAAATTCCAAGAATAGGATCAAACGTTTCTACTTGTTTTTCATAGGCTCAAGCGCTTCAACGCTTCATGGAACTAGTTTGATCATGTAACTATATTACTTTTTGTAGCACAATTAGGCATTTCACAGCGATTTTCTCTCTCTCTTTCGCTCTTCAACAAAACTTGAAAACGATGGTGCCAGTACCTGTCAACTTTGATTTCGTTCAAATTTTCTTAATACCTTCCAAAAGTACAAAATAAATAATAACCGTTTTTCCGAAGGAGGGAAAGAGAGAGATTTTATGATGACGTCACCGTGCAGTGGGCAATATTCTGGATAATTTTGTGACTGGGGACCACCGTAGGAATGATCAACTTGAACAGCACAATGCAATGGTGGCTGATTGTTTGGAGAAGCTACCTAGTAGGCAGTGCTCATATTGCCGCTGTATTTGACGACGACAATCATAGTATGCGGGTGACCAAATGATATCATCGTTTGGGAATTGTGGGGAATAAATGGATTGAACACACAAGCAAATCGACGTATCACTTCAGAGAGGTTTACAATTGATAACATCGTCATGGGAATGTTGTCACTATAGTACTTGAGCCGAGAGGATACTTGATTCATACCGTATACTCCCCCTGATTCATACAGTAGGTATATGATTTGAACGTCATTAGGTTTTCATGTAATTTGTCAACTTCCTATTCTCTTATATAAAAGTAAGATAGGGGCCTTCCTTAGCCGAGTGGTAAGAGTCCGTGGCTACAAAAAAAAAAGCCATGCTGAAGGTGTCCCGGTCACCGGTGTGATCCCGGTCGGTCCAGGATCTTTTCGTAATGGAAATTTTCTTGATTTCGTTGGGGATAGGGTATCATCGTACTTGCCACACGATGTACGAATGTTTATCTTCGCTTGCTTTGATCTTGGTTAGAAATCAATGGATTACTTGCTTTGCTCTTGTCCACACTGTGGACATCATGTATACGCGCTTCACATCAAGAGCTTGAGATCAGCTTGCCATGAGCGCACAAAAATAACCACGCGCTTGAGCACGTGCTATGGTGAGACACATTTTTTTAGATCTCATGTAGCAATGTACTAGCTCAAACGATCACATCTGCACTGGCTCATGTGTCGTCTCATGAGAAAATCTCAATGTGACAGTGCATTTGAGACTCGCAGGCGAAGGTTTTAGAGGCAATGAAAATGGATTAAATTATGGATTGAACTGCCTGTAAGCAGTTTGAAAGGACTGACGCGGTTCAACGCGGTTGAGTCTCTAGCATTTGAATTGAAAAACTTGTGCTGGCCACCGAAGAAGCATAGGCATAGACCGAAGCCGTATGCTTCCGTGGGGTTATTGTACTAGGCAAACATAACTGCATAAAAGTACTCCTAGTAAGCGCATGTGACGAGCCTCACGAGATATCTCATGAGACTCGCTCACTAAGATATATTTTGTACGTATCTGAATTTCGTGTCTCACATAATCTGTGAGCTGCGATATGGGATATCGCATGGCACACTAGCTCATTTAGGTATACATGAGAAATACGACCTCTGGTCCACAGTTGATCAGCAGAAGTTTTCGCGTTTTATTTTGTATGGGGAAAGGCATCTTACTTCAAATTTCTCGTAATTGAAAGCATTTATCGAAAAAAAATATTTGGTAGGCGTGATAGCCATCATCATTACGTACTACCAGTACCAAATATTTTTTTCGAAAATAGTTCCCAATTTTGAGAAATAATTCGTTAGATGCATTTCGGCATATAAATATTTTTGGCGTGCATAGACACTAGCGCATGTGCGTCACTATGTGGTGAGCAGCGAATCAAGTCATGCATGTAACCCATTGAGAACGAAGTCTGTGTGACGAATCAGAGTGGTTAACACAAAATATAGAGCTTAGTGACATTTGAACACACGTAGACTAGCATACGCTCATCATACAAAGTTTGTTTTTGTTTTCCTCAAAGAAACTTGCACACGCTTTCCAGACTCATCAAAATGCATATGTAAATATTACCCAATTTGAAAAATTTAAACTCGGTTTCTGGGTGTTTTTCGAGACTGAGTGCATATTGTTTTCCTCTAAGGTTCACAACTACATCTACACTAGGGCACCCATACCATTGGGCGTGATAATCACTATAGGGCCATCATAGTGCTGACATATCCTACATTGGCCGTACAAGCCCTATAAGTTCAAAAGGGCGAATAAGCGGTCTTGTGGTTACTTTTGGCTTTTATTGATTTCGTTCAAATTTTCTTAATACCTTCCAAAAGTACAAAACAACTAATCGAGGGGAAAGGACTTCAATTTAATTAAGGAATTTTACTTTGTCTTCATATTTAAATGTTTCTATTCTCGATTCTTCAAACCTTCTACCGAGAATCTGTGTCGTACTCGTGGAAATATTTCATAAAGTTAGTCCCACATCTGAGACGAGACTCGCGAAGACGGTCTTCTTTTTCTGTGTTTGCTGAGTTTTTTCTTATTTCACTTTGTGTTTATACCAATTATGCGCAAGCCGGTCAAACCCCTCACATGAACCTCGCAGCAAAAAATGATTGAGTTTGCATCACATCGAATCATAAATAGCCGTTTGAATGAAATTTCATGCCAGCAAACGTAGCAGTCATTAGCAATAATTAATCTTCTGCTTAGATTTATCAGCAACTTTGGAAAAAAAACTGCTCCGCCGACCGAGGTTTTTAATAACAGTTTACTTTGAACGCAATACTTTTCACTTGTTCAGCCATAAAAACGGTTGGCTGCATTTGACATTTCGTGAGAGGGGAATCTGGGCTGCATATGACGTTGATATTTTTCCTCTTCGCGAGTCTCTCTCAGTCCCACATTATTTGCATACATCTATCCGGAATTTCTCCGAATCGTACTAGAGTCGATTGTGCAATTATCAGTATGAAATCATCGTCGTCGGCATCGAAGGTTATGGTATGGGCTCTTAACCTGCATTGGTTATTCGTCACCCGAAGGCGGCATTTGGTGCAAACATTTGCCTTTATGTTTGCATAACGCCAAGTAAAAAAACATGAAAAAAGAATAGCTACACGGGGTTTGTTCGACTAAAATAAACTGATAACAGCGCTTCGATAAGATTGGAGCCGGTATTTGAGCTCCCTTGGAGTGATGGATGTAGAGCTGGTCGGTAGTATTCCTATCAGCGAAAAATTTCCAATTTTGCTATATGTCTCTATTGGGCAATGGGCATCCGAGTGCTGGAGGGCAACCAAAGCACTACCCGCCAAAAGTATTGAAAAGCGTCACCATGTCACTCTCTTTAAATTAGTGCAGTCAAACACCCCAAAAAGTTTAGAATCCCCGGTAAGTACAAATTGCTGTTGTAGTGATGTTCAAATCGAAAAACTCGATGATGCGATTCCATACTTTTGACGGGTAGTGTATAACAGTTTGCGCAGCCTACTGTCTCCATAAATCACAAAAAAACTGAAATCACAATAAAACAAAATCTGAAGGTAAAAAGCTACTTATCAACTCAATCATATTGTAAATTTTGCACCCTATCGGATGCGACGATTTGTAATCGTCGCCCGTGAAACCGTCGCCAAAATCGTCGTCAGGCAAGCAACCGCTGTGTATTTGACGTTTCACCAGTCTTACCAACACAATAGCAAATTACCTCCTTTGATTTTTTTTCTGGCATTTAACGTTTCACCAGTCTTGCCAACACAAAGGCAAATCACCTCCTTCGATTGGCTTTGCTGGCGACGATTTTTTTCAGTCTGTTCGAAAGTTGGCGGCGCGTTTTGTTGCGAATGAAACAGACAATATTGAGTTTGATAGGTAGGTAGCTTTTTACCTGCAGTGGCGAAAACTGCACAGAAAAAATATTTAATTTTCAATGTGATGTAAACTGAAGTCCACTGTAAAAATAAATCAAATTCATGTTTTTTTACAGCATCATGTAAACTTAAATGAATATACATACAATTTTCAACCAAAACTGGTTGAATATTACATGATCGTGTAAATTTAAAGTGAATTTGATTGAAAAATAATGGATTGGTCGTACTATTGGTACTATGGCAAATGCCGATGAATCTATCCTACTGACATCTGTCTAGCTTAAGTACATCGCGAGGGACCAGGCCATCGACATGGGTGGAGACACCATCTTCTATTGTGGCAGAGTGCTCGATTGGCATGTCAGATGGATCGGGCCCGTGACATCCTGTCTACTGCAAATCGCTGCAGTTGATATAGGGCATGTTCATAGGCTGCGAGGGACCGAATGTAGTACACGTGGAAAACATACTCAAGGGTTAACTCATGGTATCTAAAAGGAAGGTAGTTCAACGTGTCAAAACGCTGAATCCGCTATGTAGAAATACTAGATGACAGCTGGCGAGATTGTTTTAGATGAGAGATGGCTCCACAAGCTTTGCCTCTCAAACATTCATAATCTTTGTCTAAAAAGATTCAAGATCAAAAAAGGACAAAAGACACTTTAAAGTCTTATTTACTTTTTCAATCACACACAACGTGTCTCTAGACATTTCTTTTCATAATCTCAATCCACTTTGATTCAGCAGTTGAATTCATTTATCCATGTCTAGGGATGAAGTTAGCATTCTCCTCTGATACTGATCGATTTTTTACTAACTTCGCCACGTCGCAACTCGGTTCTCAATTGGGTCCTAAGATGTTGAATGAATTCTTGTTTTATTTAATAATACGAAAGAGCATGTTTTTGCAACTACTTTAGCAATTTTTCCAACTCAAATAACGGCTATAACATATTTATACTTGAATTTTAAAAATAGTTTCAATTATGAATAGACAACAACGCCACAGGGCTTTTAATTTTAGCACTGGGGTTGTTCCTGTCTGACATTTCGGAAAGGACACGGAAAACAAAATATACCCAAAATTTGAGTTTAAACCAAGAGATGTGACGAAATCTTAATTAAAGTCCCTCTCAAACAACAACAACAACGACGAAATCTCAAAAATCATAATAAAAAGTTATTTGAAGTAAAATTAACGAAAATCATTTAAAAATTAAGTAAACTTAAGCGTTTGGTAATAAAATTTGGACAGGGCTTTGAGACCCTATTGTAGCGCATGATGCTCACTGTGGAGTGTTTAAATGCGCACCAAAGACGAAATAAAAACATTCATGTTTCTTTCAGCTGCCCAAAATATTATGACCCATAAGCTAATAGAGCAAAATATAGAATGCCGTAAAAAGTATACTGCGATCTGTCGAACTTTGGTGACTTTTGCAGTACCAAAAGACCAAATGTAGTACTAGAAGTGATACCAATTCTGAACCCGGCTACTATGCCTATATTTTGTGTCTGCTCTGTGCGCACTAGTTGCGAAGCGACTTGTGACCCGGCGAAGTCGGTCAAAAATCGATCTTTGCACGTTGGTTTACCCAGTTTTCAACGCGAAGTAAAGTCAACTCTCCATTACTCGATATTGAAGGGACCATCGAGTTAGGGAGGTATCGAGTTATTGAACACTAAACTAGTGCAACTGCGAACCTGCGAGCTCCCAAAAGTCAAGGAAACATGTCACCAACTGTTGGAAAAACCGCACATTTGAAGGGTGAAACATGAAAAACCTCAAGTAAATGTAATTAAAAATGTTTTTCGATGATTTCACATTATAAAAGTTGAATGCCTAAATATAGTTGTGTATTGACGAACTGCTATTGATTTTTTTTACATTCGTATTCTTTTTCACAGTGAACAACAAAAAGTATATATGATTCTGATCATAATAAGTTCATCTGACCGTTGTGCACAAGCCAAGAATGGATTACCTGCTTTGCTCTTGTTCAGAGTTGATCAGCAGAAGTTTTCTCATTTTATTTTGTATGGGGAAAGACATCTGACTTCAAATATCTTGTGAATGAAAGCTTTAATCGAAAAAATATTTGGTAGGCGTGATAGTCATCATCATCACGCACAACCGGTACCAAATATTTTTTCGGAAATAGTTCCCAATTTTACGAAATAATTCGTTAGATGCATTTCGCCATACAAATATGTTTTGGGTTACTTTTTAGCGATTTTTCGTACATAGACACTAGCACATGTGCGTTACGGTGTGACGAGTAGCGAATCAAGCCATGCATGTAACCCATTAAAGAAAGAAGTCAAAGAAGGCAAGAAAACATGTCAACTGTCACTGCCAGTGAGTTGTCTCCTCTCTCTCTGCTGCGAACCAAGGGACCATCGAGGTAGCCATGAAAATTAAGTTTTACTATGGTTGTCTAACGTAATATCGGGAGATATCAAGTTAGGGAGCTTACTGTAGTATACTAAAAGCGACATCCTTTCTGTGCCCATCTTCTTCGTCTGTACTTTGCCTTTGGTTTAACCAAAGACGAAATAACCCGCATAATCATGAACCGTATATCTACTGTTTCACGAATTATCCATTACAATGTAAAACAATATCGCGATAATTCCTAATAACATTAAAAATAACAATAAACCAACCCTACCATGAACGGTTTTGCCTGTTTGGGAAATTGTAATCAGGAAAATAACAGTATGGGGAATAGGCGGTTAAGTTATGTAACCATTCAAAAACGTCGATTTTTTCAAACAAAATTTGTCGTTTACAGTTTGCTAAATGACGGATATATTGTCCATTTTTTCGTGCAATCCACGTTTTCGCAAACAGTTATAAAATAGTACAACTATAAAATAAAAATGAAAAGAAATAACGTATACGTAATTGTTTATTTATGGTAAGTTACGGTAGTTTAACAATATTCTATACTGTACTGATACGTTTATACATTAAGATAAAGAAAATTCGAATTTGGTGATAAATGTTTTTTTTATTACATTTTTTTTCACTGTAAATATTTGAAACAAATTGTTTTATAATTTTTTTATATGTAAATGAAATATAATCGAACTATGCCTGCAATAAAATATCAGGAATTATTAAAATTAAAAGTAAATAACGAGAATCACAGCTTTTTTGTCCAAAATACGTTGCTTGTAGTTTCCGCTTCCACAGGACGAATTTAAGAAGGGTTGGCTTCCTTGGCTGGTGGTGCTTGCTAGCAACTTCCGAGTCGAAATTGGTCCGGTTCTCGAGAAACTGCATTGTAACAGAAACGTATTAAAACTTGAGTTGACAAATATTTCTTTTAATTTTTACCTGAGAGCAGTGGGACGATGATTTGACGACGCTACTATCCTTTTCCGGCCTTTGATTTGATTAAGCTGCAATTGACAAAAATGTTCGGTATTTTGTTTTACCTTTGACCCACGGTTAAGTACTTACGTTTCGTATATCCGTGAAACAGCGCGGCATTGGAAGTAGGCAGCGATACCGCTTGGCAAGTCCTCTGGAACGTGGAAACCGAACAAACTCGCGGAACCTAGAAGATTTCAATTTGTTTTCATTTTTTCGTCTTTCTTTGGCGGTTGCAAAATCTGTGCAGAAAAATGCACGCTTAAAAAACATCAACTCAGCGTTTGTATATCCTTCATACTTAGATCAAAATAAATTTTTACTTTTCTATTTTTTTAAATTTTGTCTATAATTCAAATACAGTTTGAGTTTGTTTGAGGAATATGTTACAACAATTTTGTAAAAACATGTGCTTATTTTTTCAATAAAAATATTAACATTTATTTTTGTTAGCATACAGCTACTAATAATTTTTGAAGCGTGCATAATGAAAATCACTCACAAATACCAAAGCGGGCAACTGTTTGCCAAACTGTTGGAAATTAGTTATATATAGTAAATGCAGTAAAACCATTCGACAAAAGGGAATAAAACAATTCAACAATATCGAAAGAAATTTCGTTCCAATATAGTTGAACTATATCAGCACACTAAGTTATATTTTTACTGTTTGGGATGAATTACTTAAACAACATTTTATAGTTATTCACTTTGTGCTTCATATTGTTCAACACAATAGCAACTGTTTGTGAAACATTTACCTTATCAGTTATAAGATACTTACTGTTCGGAATGTGCGGTGAATTGTATTTTTCTATGCGGGAAAGACCTCCATATTATTGACACATAAGATAGTAGAGCAAAATCTACAATGCCGTAAAAAATGTACTGCGTTCTGTCAAACTTGGGTACCTTTTGTAGTACCAAGGGATCAAATACAGTACCATTCTGAACCCGACTACTATGTCTCTATTCGTCTCCGGCTTAACTGCAGGGTAAGATGACAAATATTTGTCATGGGTTGATGCAGAGCCAAGCAAAGGCTTGAAATTTCTTAGATTTTGTCTGTTGAAACCGATGTTTATCTGTTGATTTATGCCTAGCCAAATATTTGCACATTTGGCAAAGCGTGTACTGATAGCGCGATTTAGCAGCAACAGACTTCCCTATTTCATTTTTCTTAAGCTTGGTATGCTGTTTCGCTCAAGAAAAGTAAAAATTCATACGAAATAAATGGTCAAGAAATTTTCTACTGTGAAGTCCATTTGAAATAACGTTTCTTTCTGTTGATTCAATTACAGTTAACTCTCCCTTACTCGATATTCCGTATATCGATATCGAGTTAGAGAACCATAGTAAAAGTTGGTTTTCATGGCTAAAGCCTGATTCGCTGCTGACAAGTAATTTATCGGCCTATCTTGATGCATGGGAAATTTCTGCAAGGAATCGTTCAAGAAGGCGCTTTTTTCTGATCGCAGTACGCAGTTGAAAAGAACTGTCAGTTCAAATGGGAGTCGCTGTAGAAAATTTCTGCAACGAATCGGCGAGAAATTTCTTTAGCGATTCCTTTTCAGTAGCAAATCAGGCTTAACTCGATGGTCCCTTAGATCGCAGTTGCACTGGTTTTGTGTTCTGTAACTCGATATCTCCCTAACTCGATGGTCCCTTCAATATCGAGTAAGGGAGAGATGACTGTACAAGATTCCAATATTCACTAATCGAGCTTTTAACTGTTTTCATATCTTTGACTGCTTACACGGAGACGGAATTCAACTCAATTTTGGGTTGTTTCAACGCAATTCCGTAGTTGAGCCCAATAACTCAATTTTGGCTAAATTTCCAAGGTCCCCACTAGGTAGTTTGGCTTTAATTCCATTACAAAAATTTACTCAATTTTGGGTTGATTTAACGCAAAATTGAGTTCTTTCGACCCAAACATAAGAAAAGTTGCATTTACCCAAATTTGGCTTATTGGGCCAAAGTACCCCCATTGGGTAGATGCAGCTCTCTCTATTTTTAACAACATTCGTGTGGGAGAAAGAGAAAACCGAGAGATTTTGGGTTGAAACTATAATCGATATACTTAATTTTGGGTAAAGTAAACTCAAAAATTAGGTAAAAATATTTCTCCGTGTACTATGGCTGACCAATAAGTCGGCAAAGTGCACAGAACGTGTCACGAACAAACGCACCTCCACGGAGGTCACGTTTCCTTTTCCGGC
This sequence comes from Aedes aegypti, assembly GCF_002204515.2. Classification (NCBI taxonomy): domain Eukaryota; kingdom Metazoa; phylum Arthropoda; class Insecta; order Diptera; family Culicidae; genus Aedes; species Aedes aegypti. The sequence continues at coordinate 122,939,810 of NC_035108.1, read as the reverse complement.
TTGGTTCGTATCAATTCAGCAAGCAAACAAGCAAACGCAAGTCTCACTACTCTCCTCTGAGAACTGGTCGGTTGAGTCTAGTAGTACTTAGTGCAAAACCTGTACACAGTCGTTCTAGATATGGCTCTCAACCTACATGTGTATGACCTTCAATATTAAATTTTGCACGATACGATCGCGATCGTGATCGTTCGATGCTTCTGACAGAGCTCAGTACTGACGCTTCTGACAGAGTTCGCTTTCGTGCGAGCCAACCGAAACATCCTTGAGAGTCCATACTTTTGCGCTAGCCGTTGAAACGCTCATCCACATGGAATACTTTTTCACACAGGCCTACTTAGGTCGGTGCTGGAACAGAGAAATATCTCTGTGAATCGATTTAACCCTCTAATAACCAACCCTGCCTGTGGGCAAGGTACCCTTTGGGATTTATTTTTTTTTATTTTTTCATAGCTTTCAAAGCAAAATGATTATTTTGCTGGCTATTAGGTAGGACCTTGAAGGGAGGCACAGATACTACACACGAAATATCAAAGTTTTTTTTTTCAAACTGCAAGATAACTCCAGCTTGTCAAAGACAACCAAGGCAGACTTGATGAAAATCGCTAGTTTTCATTTGTTGTGTACCTTTCGTATTGGTTTCTCTCTCCCAGAGTAGGACCAAAACAAGCATACCATGAGATTTTTGAAACATTTTTTGTAATGATGAAAAACAGTTGAAAAATAGATTTATTTATAATCTAAAAATGCTTGAGTTCCAATAAGAGTGCAATACACGAAATATATAGTTTATATTAGAAATCCTTTATAAGAGAGATTCGCGGAAGCTGACATTCCTGTCAAAGTGTGAGCCAATCGAGCAGCGAGAGCTGTCAAAGTGTGAGCCAAACGAACATGCGTTATGTTTGTTTTGAACTTTTCTTGAGGAGTGATGTAATCCGCTTGAAATTATTTCGGTAAAAGTAATTTTGCATGAAGCAAAAAAATGAAATGTATTACTTTTTTGAATTTTTGTCAAAGCGATTTTTAGTTTTTGATTTTTTCGGCTGTTTATTAGTTTTAATATGTAGCTCAAAGATCTATAACGAAACAAAATACACTTTATAGCAATGAGGAAGTCATGTCCGTGTTACAATGTTATTCTCGACGCCGAGCAAAATCAGCACTGCTGGTCTGTTGCCAAATCATTCCATTTTACTTCCGCTTATCTCTCTATAAAGGATCACTAGTTTATATGTTCACAATCAACCTAGATGGAGAGCCTGGTGGCGTGAAATTTACTATAATGTTTTTTTCGTCATTTGCATGGAAAATAAAATATATTTAAGCAAAAAACATTTAAAAGTCATGTTTCTAAAATTTCATTAAAACTTATTTTGGCATTATTAAATAGAAGTAAATAGAAGAGAAATGTTAAAAAAAAAGAAATATTAAAAACAAAAATTCATAAGCTTGTAAATAATAATAAATCATTGCTCAAAACATGCTTAGATATATTTTAATCAGCGAAAAATGACATTTAGGTCGAAAATAGGAATTTGGGTATCAGAGGATTGATTTTCGTTCTGAAGTAGTGAAAACAACAAAACTGCGTGAGAATTTTCAATTTGTTGATGTAAAAATAATGGATGGCTTAGTCATTCGTTAGAGCTACATTACCCCAAAGGGAAGAGAGTACCGCCAACGATACAACAACAATGTTTTGGTTTGTAAGATACGACGTCACCCGGTCGCCGTCGTTAATCGCCGCGATTTTGAGGGGTGTTTTTTAAGAATGTATTCGTCGATGTAGAATTATTTCTCTGCCATTTGAATGTGTTCCCGTGAAATAGGGGACTCGACAACTAGTCATAAAGAGCGATGGAATCTGGAAGAACGCTCTGTTTGTTCTCCTACTAGTACAAGTATAAATATAGCGCGTATTTTGCGCTTGTCTTGGACCTAGGACCATGTGTATGTTGTGGAAATAAACTAAACGATCACGTGTGAAGCGCGTTTTGGAATGTTCTGGTTTTATTCGTTTTGTTTTCATCTGAAATCGGTACCTACATTGTCGAACGGATGCAAAAATTATCTTATGGTAAAACTTCCTAGACGAGTGGGACACAACTAGTTTGTTATAACTGTGATTACCGGGTACCCCCGTTGACTTGACCACATTTAATCTGAACACTTTTTAATTTGCGCCCCTCTAATCTGCACATAGTTCAGATTAAAAATGGTTCAAACTTCATTTGGCTCATGGAATGTACACTGTACAGCCAAAACAAGACACGATACAAACATTGTATAGTATCGTTACAAATACAGAAAGCGCAAGGTTTTTTTTACAGAAAATGTAAGGTTTCAATATAACAACAATATACAAACTTGATGATAATAAATCTTCGAGCTGTTTAGCGGAATACCTATAAATAAACGAAACCCGAATTTAGTGCTATACCATCGCGTGGTAATGGCAGCGGCCTGATGAACAAAATTGATTTCGCGTTACGACACCATTTAATTCTGTTGGAGTTGTATCTTTTGACAGATACGCGTATTTCGACCTCAACTTAAGGATGTTTGACTGTAATATTCAATATACTCCACAGCTTTCGTTCGCACACTGTACAACTGTTCAATGTCAAGGACAACTGCCGCCAGTCAGTAGCTAGGGAAGTCAGCGGCCCACAACAAATGTGCCAGCTATTTTGAACTCCAACTAGATGGCATCATCGTGCTCCCAGATGTGTCATGCGTTCCAACCAGCAGTAAAAACAAAGCAGCCCGGTGACACGTCACTCATCCCAAAGCAGGCGCTGCGATGTGGTAAAAATGATAAGCATTTTTTTTATGGAACTTCTAGCCAACCGCCATACCATGACCACCACTGACTACTCGACTGGATATATGGTCGGTGTTCAGACAGACTGGACCAAGTGTTTTTTTAATGTTTTCAGAAAAACGTCTCCCAGGCATTCGAAACATCAAAATATTTGCTCCATTTGCTTTAAGAATGCAACTTATGTGTTTGATGATGCATCTGTATAAAAATAGCATCGAAAAAATTAGAATTTATGGAGTCCTTAAAGAATCTTCAGAACGCCAAAATATCATCTAGTCCGGTCTGTCTGAACACCGACCATATGGATTAATGAAATTGCGATTATTCGTGCCATGTGACAGAATTCGCTTCCGCACCTTTCCTTGAGTTGAGTTGATTGTCACCGGGTTACATTCGTGCGCCTAATTTGGTAGGAGGGGGACATTTAACAATGGGTTATTATAGAAGATTGTAATCTCTTATAATACCAGGACCTTGAATTGAATTCCAGAACTCACATGTAAACTTTAATGGTGTAAACGTATGGAGAATGAAAATGCCTGGATTATTTCAAAACATTTCAAACAAAACGGCGAAAAAATTTCTTAGCGTTTAGTCGTATAGATATGTTTTCCAAACATTTTGCGCTGCCAACGAAACGGTGGGTGTGAATTAGATGTTCCGATCGTTTGCCGAAGTTAATAAGCGTAAACAAACCTAAACGGTAGAGCAAATTAACGTTTATTAAGATCTAAGTAGGCATTCGTCTGATACTGAATGACTACATCTGCTGGAATGATTTAGTGTGAGTATGTGATCAGACGATTACTTTTTATCTGATGAGAATTGAAGGTAACAGTTAGGCATTAGACTATAAATAAGTGTGGGTAAAATTTAAAAAATGTTATCACCCTGCAATCTTCATGCTGACAATAGAGTTTTGTCAAATTTTCATTCTTTTATGCGATGATTTGAAGGCGACCCAATAGACCAGAAATTTTTAGAAAGGTTTTAAAAATGTTAGTACTTTTATATAACTAAAAATGTATCATCTGTGAGCCAAAACATATCTTTTTCAAATCATAAACTGAAAGTTACTGACAGATGGGAGAAGGGCTGTCCATGGTGGTGCAATTTTGAGATCCATGTGGGAGTTGAGTCCAATAAACTTGTTTTGTTTGTTTATCAACTTTAAGCTGTATTTATAAACTAAATATAAACCTTTAACGACTTTAGGTCACCTTAAAACCTTCATCAAAATGGCTGTTAATTTGACAGAACTCTACTTTTGTCATAAAGATTGCAAGGAAGATGTGGGAAGTGGGATCTTTCTGGAACGATTTTGCTTTTGAGCCATTCTAATAGTTTCAAACACAGAAGAGAAAATATGGATCGTATACATATACAAATTTTGTAATTTTGGATGCAACACTGGATCTCTTATAATGGAAATCAAGTCCAGCATCTCAAGCTCGTTAAAAGTATAGAAGTCACATCCCAAAAAGTCTTCAGTTTAATCGAATTACCTTTGAAAACTCAGTAGGCGGCGTACGTATTTCCGCCTCAGTGGTTCGCTTGTACAATCACGTGCCTAGGGCTTTGGATTGAGTGTTACAATATTGGGGTTTAGCCTTGTTGCTTCAGTCGGTTTCCATCGATGACAAACGTAGAGTAGAGTGTTGTCACGACTTCAATGTTAGGGTAACCTCTCCCATTTTTAACACTCTAATTTGCGACCCATTTATTCGATTTTGACTTTCTGTGAATCGCAAATCAGTCTCATTTGCATGTACGTCAAAAATGAGTTGATATCAGTTTTCAACATGTCTTCCTATGATCTTTCAGCTGGTATAACGAGACAATACATTTTGTTGTGACTTTTTCATCAGCAGAAAAAAAATGTCACAGGATTTTGCTGGTCGGAAATTTGTACTTCTCCCCTAGATCGTGCTCGATCGGAAACCTCACTCTGCTTCGAAACTTGATGCGTGTATAGGCACTAGAGTGGTTCAAAAAATCGATTTTGCTCCACACCGCTCATTCGATTCTAGATCAAATTCTGAGTGTCCTCCCAAAATTTGAGCTCATTCGGATGAAAACTGAGACTGCACAAGCCCTTCAAAGTTTATATAGGAATTACTATGGGAAAAGCAAGCAATTCATTCAATTGGTCATAGTGTTTGCCCATGTGCTCTTGAGGATTAGTGCTACGTTGATACTGTAAGATACATTCATCAGCTACAACTTTGCCGAAGACCGTTTTCAAATCGGACGTCTCAGTAATTAGTTATTGATTTATATCCAGTCACAAATTCTTCAACAGTGCTTATTTCACTTCTGAACAGGCAACATTGCTGCATCTGGCGCGAAAGATAGCACGCACAAATCATGGCTACTATGTTTTACTGCATATATCCAGTGATGCCTGCAGAATTGCCCAATTATTATAGCCAAAGTTTTACAACTCATACAAAAGTCTATAACTAATTACTGGGGCGTCCGATTTAAAAATGGTCTTCGGCAAAGTTGTAGCTGATGAATGTATCTTACAGTATCAACGTAGCACTAATCCTCAAGAGCACATGGGCAAACACTATGACCGATTGAATGAATTGCTTGCTTTTCCCATAGTAATTCCCATATAAACTTTAAAGGGCTTGTGCAGTCTCAGTTTTCATCCGAATGAGCTCAAATTTTGGGAGGACACTCAGAATTTGATCTAGAATCGAATGAGCGGTGTGGAGCAAAAACGATTTTTTGAACCACTCTAATAGGCACTCTATGTGCAATCAGCACAAGTCTAAACATAAAATGTGCTGACTTGTTAGATGTCTCCGTTCGACGAGAATAGATCCGAAGATTCGACCAGTGGCTGAAGGAACTCCAATGCAAGTCGTACCGGAATGAGATCACGTTGTGCAGTGTTTACGAGATCGTTCGCCATGCTACGGGCGCGATCGAGTATCTTTGAGCTGGGTGGGCGCAAGATTTTGCTTATTAGTGTATGTATGCGAAAGGTTTCCCTCTCAAAAGTTGTTTATCTTGGAGAAATAAGATTCAGTTTGGGACTTTGTTGTACTTATACAGGAAACAGTTAATGTTTCTGTTATATTTGTATTGATTTTGCGTTTAGTAAACAACGCGTTCTCTGCCGACCGTTACCATTTCTGCAATACATGTTATCTCAAGTGGTGCGACGATGGTACGGCAAGCTCTTGAAATGTGATTGTTCAGCAACCGCTGTTCGGAGAAACGGTTTCATCTCGACAGTTCACTTGGCAATTTCCTAAGATTCGTGGCCACATTCCAACCTCACTGTTCCCGGAAACTGAACGATAAGGATAGGGTTCATTCAAATATTATTATTTTCATTTCCTGCTATACGTTCGAAGACTCCAAGTGCTTGCAAGTCCTCCTCGAGCATCGTCCACGTTTCATGCCCGTAGAGGACTACCGGCCTTATGAACGTTTTGTACATGGTACATTTGGTGCGGGTGTGAATCTTTTTTGATCGCAGCTCCTTGTGGAGGCCATAGTAGGCCCAACTTCCACTGATGATGCTCCTCCGTATTTCACGGCTAACGTTATTATCAGCCGTCAGCAATGATCCAAGGTGGGCCTTTTCCCAAGACGTTTCAAATCAGCTGATCTCGAAGTACTTTGACAATTCTTCTATGAAATAACAGTCCCATGATGCACCAATCCTCCACCAGAAATATTTGAATAACTTTGTTATTTCAAAAGATAACGCAATTACATGTTCAGCCAAAACACAGGTTTTATGTGACAAACAACTTTGTGGAAAATACAACAAATGGCGCTTTGAAATGATATCATCTCTCAATCTTGAGCATCAAAAGATATTCTTGACAGCTTTTAGGAGGTGTTGACGAATTTACTTTTAATTGAGTTAAGTTTAATAAATAAATTTTGATAAGCTATATTTCTGTACTCCCTTCTTTTGCAGAACTAACAATGTGCATTTTTTTAAACCTTTTCGTTTTCCTGATACCTGCGATCTTCGAATATATCGTCGTATTTGGCAATCAAGACTGGCGAGAAACAGTTTTGGAATATTGGTTTCAAGTGATGAAAACTACAATTTCTGATCAACACGATTACGCTCGTGCGCTCGTCAAGCTTGTATTACTTTTCTAACAAAATAACAGTATTTGCAAGTGAAAAAACTCATAATGTGTTTGGCATAGAGTGACCGGGAAGTTCCATTTGAATTTGTTTAGTGAATATATTGGACTCTTCCCCCACTTAGTGAATACGTTGAGCTGAGTTTTCAGCTTTCCAGTTATCAGAGATCATTTGTTTCACGAACAGTTTTTTTTATCCCCCATACAAAGTAAACTTTATCTACGTGCTTTCCTTGTGAGACGATTTTGAAAAGCGACGAACCGCTATAACGGAGATCCGTAGCTATGTCAACTAAATGGCTATTGAACAACATTCTATTTTATGTAAAAGTTGGAGTAAAAGCATTGTACTTTTTACCACTAGGAACCATTTCCGAATCACTTGAGCATGTGCCCCGAGTATTCAAGTGAGGTAATCAGAGTTCGACATGGGAATAATTGTAGGTACATGCTCGAAGGAAAAATCAAAATGGTCAAAGTGTAATTATGTAGATTTGTTGAGATCAAGAAACATGCAATCTTTCTGATTATCAACTGAACTTATTTTTATTGATTAAAACAAGTGTATCGCTTCATTTGATTATCATTTTATTTTTTCTTCCTATTTCCCAGAAGACGTGAAACAATAATTCTGCAAACCCTGAAAAAGTGAATGAAAACTTAAAACGAGATCTTATTTTAATAAGCTTTGTACTCTTATCTTGGTTGTGTGATAATTTCCGTATTAGTTAGAAATTCGCTTGGTTAGCTCTGTATTTAGTTTCCACCTGAGACGTTTCCACTAACAATTCTTTGTCTAATGCGCGGATTTCAAACGCGTGGATTGCTGAGCTCAAGATGACTCATCTGAGCATAGGTGTAGGGTCGTACCCTCGGTTGAATCCTAAATATAAATAAAGCTGTTTTAGTTCAGTGTAGGATGATGGATGGTAGAGAGGAGAGAGGGGGAGAAGATCAGTGTCAGCAAGGGAAGTTGGATGTAGCGGTTGTTGAGCAAAATATATACTGTGTATAGAATTCGTGAGAAACGTGAAAGTGTACTTCTACGAGTAATCCGAACCCCACAAAGTGGCGACGAAGATAGAGGATTGAAGGTAAGAAATGGATTTCCGAAAAATAGTGTTTTGAGATTATCATTATACCATTGTGTTCCGCTGGCAAAGAGGTGGAAGATGGCGTCAGATTTTCTTGGCTCATACTTTCATTTTACTGACGGGCAATAGTATGTGTGTAATGCCGATTTTCTGAAGTCGAAGGGGTGTATGAGAAAATGTTGACCTGTTGAAAATGTTCGGATGAAATAAAATAAACAGGGGAGCAGTTGATGATAGTCTTTGAGATGGATGCTAACAAAACATTGACTTATATGCTACAAATGGGGAGTGATAAGAAGAAGCGTTATTTTCTAGAGTGTACCTGTTGGGGTAACAGGAGGGGATCAAAAAGGAAATTTGGTCCCGGGTCACAGTGAAGTTGTTTGTACCTGTAAGTGTACAGGAGGTGAATGTCTATTCACGGGTACTGTTGTGAAATATGAATGTACCTGTTGGCATAGCAGGGGGGGAGTGTGCGATATGCTCCCGGGTATAATTTACAAATGAGTATGTGTACCTGGTCAATGGACAGGAGGTGAAATATAATTTCACGGGTTCGGTTGCAAATGTATTCTAAAAGTTAATTAGTTGAAGTATACGAATCAAATAAAATATGATTTTCTCGTGTTTTGCTTTATTATTTTATATGACGAATTGAGATAAACAAATATGACAATAAACATATTCAAATGCAAGCTCGTGAAACGGTTGGTTTAGAATTTCGAAATTGTGTTATAATTGCAGATGGAAGACTCCCGGCCACTCCCACAATTTCGTTGCGAGGAAATTGAAAAGCAAAAGCTTTTCAAGGAGTGGAAGACCTGGAAAGGAGCTCTTGAGTGCTACTTTGATGCTTATGGAATTTGTGACCAAAAGCAGAGAAGAGCGAAGTTACTACATCTAGGCGGTCCACAACTGCAACGGGTGTTCCACAATTTGCCGGACAGAGAAAACTTTCCATTGGTTTCTCTTGAGAGGCAGTGGTATGATGTGGCGATCAATGCATTAGATGCATTCTTCCAGCCGTATCGCCAAGACTGTTTGGAGAGGTACAAGTTGCGGCAGATAAAGCAGAAGGAAGGAGAACGGTTCGCCGATTTCATTCTACGTTTGAGACAACAGATTTCCGATTGCGGCTTTGACAAATATCCGGAAGAAGTTAAAGAGGTGTTGAGTGAAATATTCCTTATCGATACTATCATCGAAGGGTGCCAGTCTGAAGAACTGCGGCGTAGGATACTACAGCAAGATAGGTGCTTGGCGGAGATTGAGTCGTTAGGTGTGACGTTGGAAGGGATAGATCATCAGGTGAAAGGTTTTAACAGGAGGAACGAACAAGCAGGTTTTGGACAGCAGGTTTTGAGAATTGGAAACGAATCGGGTTCACTTCAGAAGAAGTTTCGCTATCAGTCTACGGGATTCAAGGGAAAGTTTAGTGGAAAGGACGGATATACTTGCTATAACTGTGGTCGCCGTGATCATATTTCTACTTCCGAAACCTGTCCAGCAAAAGGAAAAGTTTGTCATGCCTGTAAACGAGTTGGTCACTTCGAGTCGAGCTGTCGATCCCGAAAGAGGAAGCAGCCACCGCTGACGAAAAACGTGAGAGCTGTAGAGGAGTCCGCCCCTGAGCTAGCTGTCCAGGAGGCTGAATCATCGAAAACCTACTATACATTCCATTCCGGCAACGAATCCAACGTAGTGCCATGTGTGGTTGGCGGAATTCAGTTGGATCTACTAGTTGACTCTGGATCTGATGTGAATCTTGTTCCTGCCAATGTGTGGGAGAACCTCAAGCAGGCTTGTATTGTAGTACACCAGTGCGTGAAAGGCAGCAGTAAAATTCTCAAAGGCTATGCAAACGATAATCCTCTGCCGATACTTGGAACTTTCGTGGCTGATGTTAAAGTTGGGCATAAGGCTGTTCGGGCGGAGTTTTTCGTCATCAAAGGTGGACAAAGGAGCATTTTGGGAGACCAAACGGCCAAGCAACTGGGGATCCTTCAAGTAGGGCTGCAAGTCAATAGTATCGTACATCAGGTCGAACCTTTTCCAAAGATTAAAGACGTGCAGGTACACATCCATACAGATCCGGAAGTTAAGCCTGTTTTTCAACCGGTTCGACGCGTCCCAATTCCACTCGAGGCTGCAGTGGACAAGAAGTTGAATCAACTGTTAGCAACGGATATTATTGAAGTTAAGCACGGCCCTGCCACTTGGGTTTCCCCTCTGGTCGTAGTGGGAAAAAGCAATGGAGAGCCGAGAATTTGCCTTGATCTGCGGCGAGTGAACAAAGCGGTTCTTCGTGAACGTCATCCGATGCCTGTGGTGGATGAGTACATGGCCAGATTAGGTGAAGGTAAGATTTGGAGCAAGTTGGACATCAAGGACGCATTCCTTCAGGTAGGTCGTTAGAGATGACTAAATAAAGCAATTGCAACTATCTATGATGTGTTTGTCAGGTTGAATTAGCTCCCGCGTCAAGAGATGTCACCACATTTATCACGAACAAGGGGCTTTTTCGGTTTAAAAGACTTCCTTTTGGATTGGTCTGTGCTCCGGAACTGTTCCAAAAGGTCATGGATCAGATATTAGCGGGTTGCACTGGAACATATTGGTATCTAGATGATGTAGTAGTTGAAGGAAAGGATCTACAAGAACACGACGAAAGGCTTAATGAAGTATTGAAACGTTTTAACGATCGGTCAGTCCAACTCAACTGGGAGAAATGCGTATTTCGTGCAAAGAAAATTGATTTTGTGGGTTATACTATTTCAGCTGAAGGTATATATCCATTGAGTTCAAAGATTGAAACAATACTGTCCTTCCGTCAACCTGATTCTGAATCGGAGGTCCGCAGTTTCTTGGGATTGGCAAATTATTTAAACAAATTCATTCCTGATTTGGCTACTCTCGATGAACCTCTGCGACAGTTAACAAGAAAGGGCTGTGCGTTTGTTTGGACTGAGCAACATCAACAATCTTTTGAACAAATCAAAGCTGCAATGGCCAATGCCGGGTCATTAGGATTCTTCAACACTGAAGACCGCACTGCAGTCATGGCTGATGCTAGTCCAACGGGGCTAGGGGCCCTTCTCCTTCAAACAGATAGGTCAGGATGTAGTCGAGTCGTCAGTTGTGCCTCAAAATCTTTAACAGAGACGGAGAAAAAGTACTGCCAAACCGAGAAGGAAGCCTTGGCTATCGTATGGAGCGTTGAGCGTTTTTACACCTATTTGTACGGAAATGAATTCGATATTTTGACTGATTGCAAGGCCTTGGAGTTCTTGTTCACCGTGCGCTCGAGACCTTGTGCTAGAATCGAACGTTGGGTATTGAGGCTTCAAGCATTCGACTACAGAGTTATCTACATACCTGGCGAGAAAAACGTAGCAGATGTTTTATCTCGGCTGGCGACACTCAAACCGATCCCATTTGATCCATCAGAAGAAATTGCGATCAGACAAGTTGCTCTGTATGCAGCAACAACAGCTGCATTAGACTGGAAGGAAATAGTTAAAGAGTCACGAGAAGATCCGGAGATTTGCCAAATTCTAGAGTGTCTGGATCAAGATAAAGTCGATGAGATTCCGTTGGCTTATCGTATAGTTGCCAACGAACTATGTCGTTGTGATGATGTCCTTTTGAGAACTGACAGAATTGTTGTACCTGCTGTGCTGCGTCACCGTGTGTTGTGTGTTGCCCACGAAGGACATATCGGTATGCGAATGATGAAGGCTCATTTGCGTTGTGCTGTTTGGTGGCCTAAAATGGATTCAGCGGTAGAGGATTTTGTGAAGAAATGCCGCTCATGTGCTTTGGTTGCTGCTCCGGATCCACCTGTACCGATGATTCGTAAGGAGATGCCTTATGGGCCCTGGGAAGAAGTTGCGGTAGATTTTTTAGGTCCATTACCAGAGGGACAGACACTGTTCGTTGTTGTGGATTTTTACAGTCGCTTCATAGAAATTTGTGAGATGACACAGATTACAGCAAACGACACTATTTTACAGCTGTCTAAGATTTTTTGCCGTTACGGGGTGCCCATAACTTTACGCGCAGATAACGGTCCTCAGTTGAGTACTTCTTGTGAAGAGATGGGGATTCGTCTGGTGAATACCATTCCATACTGGCCGCAGCAAAATGGCGAAGTGGAGCGACAGAATCGATCCATTTTGAAACGACTAAAGATTGCTCAGGAGTTAGGTCAAGACTGGAGAAGAGTTCTGGATCAATACATCTTGTCCTACCATTCTACTCCTCATCCTACAACAGGACGGTGTCCTTTTGACCTAATGTTTGGAAGGATAATTCGCAGCAAACTACCGCAAATACCAAGTGAGGTTTCAGCCGATGAAGGAGTCAGTGATCGCGATCGAGAACAAAAAGAAAAGGGGAAGGTTTACGCTGATCAAAAACGACGAGCTTGTCAAAGCAACATTGAGGTGGGCGATAAGGTATTGGTTAAAAGATTTCGCAAAGAGAATAAGCTTAGCACAAATTTCTCACCAGAAGAGCATTCTGTTGTTCGAAGACGGGGAGCGGATGTGACCATAAAATCGTTGGAAACTGGTAAGGAATGTCGCCGTAACATCTCACATCTCAAAAAGTTGTCAGATGTGACTTCAACTTGCGAGAGCAGCAATGATGCAGTGCCTTCAAACGAAGAAGCAGAACACAGTCTAGTTGCTGGAAATGAGGATATTCAAGTTTCAACTGAGGCTAGGGAACTAATCGATCGAAGATTACATTTGCAACGAAATAGGAAAAAACCTGCTAGGTTTTTGGACTACCTGCCACACTAAAATAAGTTAAGGGGGGGTTGTAGGGTCGTACCCTCGGTTGAATCCTAAATATAAATAAAGCTGTTTTAGTTCAGTGTAGGATGATGGATGGTAGAGAGGAGAGAGGGGGAGAAGATCAGTGTCAGCAAGGGAAGTTGGATGTAGCGGTTGTTGAGCAAAATATATACTGTGTATAGAATTCGTGAGAAACGTGAAAGTGTACTTCTACGAGTAATCCGAACCCCACAATAGGATATCAATGAAAAATCGATCACAGAGCTCTAAGATAATATCTCACAGTTCTATCCATATCATGCTCAGATGATCGAAAGATGGGATGAAATGTAAAGCCAATGATAATAGCACAATTTATCAATAAAAATAATAGGCTTTGGCAATTTGACATCTTCAGCTATTGTTTTCAGCTTAAAATAACGATTGACTTTGCCGAAGAAATCATATATCTAAATTTCCATTCGACCGAAATGGTGTGATATAATGAGTCTGGCGCTTAGGACCTTTTTGCGAATAGCAATTATTCAAGCAATGTAAAAATCAAATAGCTAAGTATATTAAGCTACCAGTAAACCGCAAGAATGCTCATCATTATGCTGAACTTTTGGTATTATTGGAAAACTTTTACATTGTCATATAAAATAATTTTTACCCTTTTTATAAATTTAGCATACTTCCAGGCCGCATAGAAAAAAATATATTAAATGCCATATCCTTGAAAAAATAAGACATGAATGCTCTGACCTTTCGTAAGTAGATGGCGATGAAAACACCTGCCCGAACTTGCCCGATCGCAAGAATGGCCTATACGCAATATCACCGTTTTTTGAAAATTTTACTGAAAAAATCAAACAAAATATTATTTTTACCATCAAATTTTCACCAGACCTGCTTTATGTTATTTTATGAGATAATCGTAGGTGATATATGGTATTTTAATTGAAAAATTACAAGCAAAACTCAAAAATTTCGATTTTTAGCACATTTTTTTTGAAAAATGACGTCTTCAGCAATAATTTTCAGCATAAAATAACGATCAACTTTGCCGAAGAAATCATACACCTAAACTGCCATTTGACTGAAATGGGATATGAGTCATTCATGCGAATAACACTAAAAAATATGACTTCACCTCAAAACATCGGCCTCATTGAAAGGATCATTTTCGCAGAAGACATCAAACGTCTATCTCTTCATTCCGAAGAACTACAGGTTGTTTCCGCGTGTTTCCGATTCTGCCCCAGTGTGCCATCATAACAAACTTCGCTCCGTGAAAAATGAATCGCTAGGCATGTGTGCTAACGATCAATTGTTCGCAAACCGAATTCATAAATTTTGGAAGATTTTCACGCTTTCGCTTTGTGATATGACTTCTAGCATACCATTTTTGGTCTTAAAGTCAATCGTGCATGAAATGTGAGAAAGTTTATCCGTGGATTTTACATTGATTCGCATTAATCGCAACTTGTTACAACATCCGACAAACCCTTTGTCCTACGACAAACAGTTTATCGGATGCACGATTTATCTATGATTAGCGCGCGTGGTGAGGTGTTGAAATCATGTTGCTGCAAGAGCGATGGACCGTTCAAATACCGTGTTGTTTGTCGTTAGAGCTGATTTTTTTCCATCCTTGGTTATTAGTGCTGAAAAGTAACACTTTTCAGCACTGTTTGTATCGATAGGAAAAGTAGGCTGTTATGTAGGTCATTCCCTTGATAAAAAGTAAGCCGATATGCAATCGAATTGCAAAAAAAATAGTTTTCCTATCTCATTGCTAGGTAGATTCATCACAAAACTTGTTGTATCAAAAGATGCGCTTTAATATACCAAGAAACTTCTCCGAACAAACTATGTATATCGCTAAAATCATTTGCTAACAGCAACAGCAACTGCTCAACTGGCAACAATGGATGTCCTGGAGGGAAAAATGGATTATTTTATCCATTCCCTTGATTCCATTTTACTCGCGTTAAGAACACAAATGTGGAAGATATAGAGAAGAAGTGTCATTACTTGGTATAATTTTTCTCAAACTATTTAGTATTTTATTTTTTATAAACAATTATTCTTATTTTTCTTACTTTTAGTAAAATTATTTCAAATTAAAATGGATTGACATGCCAAAACAGCCGTAATACGTTTATTTTTATCTAAAAAGTTAAAATTTTGGATTTTTGCGCATCACAGATTTTTACCAAGACTTTTGGAGGTTGACTTAAGACAAAAAAGATTTTTTCAACCTAAAACACAGATGAGATTCGAAAAAAATGTGGCAACACTGCCGGGAATGACAAAACGTTCCCTTCTTTCGATTGCTTATTCGCTCCCAAAACGACAATTCGTCAGCTGGGGTTTGCTGCTGTCGTCATGATTAGGGTTTTCGAGAGCAATGTCTAACCCATTAATGATTTCAAAACATTCTGAATAAATATATTCATTTTCTTCGCTTAAGTGAAATTGAATGAGATCCAATGGTAGAAAACTCATTTATCTATCCAATGGTATTTTTTGAGGCAACGGAGAATGTTCCGAAATGTAATGTTCCGTAACGTGTTTTATTCAAGCGCAAAAATCGCGCAGGCGAAAGTTCCAATGAAACTACCGTAATTTCGGGTGAAATTGATCATTTTTCACGTTTTTTCTAGTCTGTTTTCTATAATGTTAACAAAGCCAAAAAACTAAATGCAGGAAAACAAGTACGAAGGTGAGCCTCATCGACTCATGTACCGAAATTTTCTAACAAATGTCATTTTAGTGTCAACAAATATCTCGAAAATAAAAAATCAGGGGATCTCATTTCGAGGTGAAATTGATCACTTGTCAATGCCATTATTGTTAGTTTTCAAAACAACTCTACATGATAAATTTGAGCTCCCTGAATCCGAATATGCTTCTCAAATTCTTAACAATGCAATGTTTATATAAATAGCGAATAGTTAAATTTCAAGAATTACGCTGAAAACGCCTAAATGTATGCAATTTCCTAAGTTATTCAATGATATCTAACAAAAATTCAATTATTTCAACCATATGAGCTAAGTGGTACGAGTTTTGGTGATGAAATCTGGTTTGGGATGTATCTCAAGCATCCTCACAAACTTTCAGGTTTATACCATGTTCAAATCCTTGCTTAGAAATAGAAGTTCATAGGTATTTGTCAATACTGCACCTTGCATGATTTTGAAATTTTACATTATTTTCATAGTAATAAACATTCTTTAACGCAAAAAACTTCACAACACACAATTTGAAAATAGTTACGACAAACAACGTTCATTTACTGCAGCTTACATGGATATTTGTGCTCCATTACGATTTTATTTATAATCGTGTGATACGACACCCGATTTTACGGTAACCTCACATATCCTGGTTTTCCAACCTCAAACTAGTGCTCCTACCAGCCGGATCTCAATTTTTATGAAAGTAGTGGAATAATATAATAAACAAACTAATGTAGAATAGACTGGCCCTTAAACAAAAAAGTTGTAAAACTGAACGGGGCACCCCCTAGATATGAGCCTTAGAGTAAGAAAAACGCTCTCTCAAAATTTCAACTCAATGGGTTGCTCCACCAGGTGGCCCATTCGATTTGAAGTTTGTATGGGACATTCGTCTCAAATATATTGAAAATTGATCCTATGTCACTGTTTCGTTCCGTATACTAAATGTTTGCGTTCAAATAAGCCCAGAATAACAAATACACTAGTTGATACCCTAATGAACATAATTGCAGAAGGTTGTATCTGGATTTAGTCTCATTTTCATTACTCTTTCAGTTGTTGAAAGTTAGGCTTAGATCAGCACTCCCGTACAGTCACTTATATGCATGCGACATGTGCCTCAGCTCGCCCAGCGTCGTAGGTGGCTATGATGCGATTAGTGGTTACCTCCAAGCTATGTTGAAGAAATACAAGCAGTACTGCATGATATACTTCAGATAGTTAAAACACCAACTTTATTAATTTTGATCATGGTGCAATCTTCTACAATATTCTTCGTTATTACATCAAGTAGTGTTTTTGACATTCTGGGTCCAATTGAATGCGATCATAAATTTTCCTGAACCAAACAGTAGATGATGTGCCTTTGCTTGAGCTGAAAATCCCATATTAACTTCAATTCAAATGCGCCATTTGGAACGACCAAATGAGCTGAATTTTTCAGAAAGGCTTCCTCTAACCCTAAGAAATAATCCTAAGGGGTGCCCCGTGGAATCATACCACTTTATTTTTCTCCCATACTGAGCTGGGCCAGTCTAATGTAGAACATAGAGCATCGATATTTCTACCTTTTCCACATAACCGTTTCACTGTTGACCGTCATTTATCAAGAAAATAAAACATTTTCGCCCAGAGAGGCATGTGATGAATGAGTGAAAAATCAAATCTCTCATTTACTGACTAGTTGCGCTACCGAAGTATAGATGGCTAACAATATGTTGCGTTTCGCGCTTGGAGGCGTATTGTACCTTCTAATATACCATGCTGTTACTGAAGACTAGTCTTGCTTTTTTTTTTAATTACATCATTTTTTTCTGTGAAACGGCTCATTCGATGAAATGGAATTTGGGCAAAAGTAGCACAATATCTGTTGCCCGGTGTCTTTGGGACTGTAACTAATCATTTATGGGTAATTTTCTTAAAAGGACACATAGTTTCTATTATCCCAAATTAGCACAGTACTTGACTCCGATTGTTTATTATTATATCTACAAGCATATTAAATTCCATAGCCTGATTTCCGTGAAACAAAAACAAGTGTATAGCTGTAGATTTCTTCTGTGCTGGTCTTTTTTGTATCTTTTATAAAAATAACCGCCTTAGGTTGAAGGTAACCTGCTTGATTTCCACGGTTGGATGAATCGTCTTGAATGGTAAGTCTTTAGTTGCTGGCGATGAGAGAAACACCCAATCATATACAAGAGTTTCGAGCTCTGCTATCACAGTAACTTTTTGAAAGATTTTATAACCGTATATAATCGCTTAAAAATATGACACTAAAGTAAGAACTGAAGAGTACTTACTTTAGTGTCTACTACTCAAGTAAGTCGAAAATTCAATTTTCTCGAAATTTGCGCGACACCCAAATAATGAGTGAGATGCATTAAAGCAAAACTGGGTATGATATCCATCATAACAGTTGAAATAAAAACAAGAAAGAAGATATGAACAATATTCAATTAGTAAGTTCACTTGAAATTCATAACATTGAAGATCATTGATTACAATATGTTACTCTCTAACATGGTGGCTCTTGACTTTATTATTTGCACCTATTTATTTCAATTTATAAGCGGTTCCTTCACCACCGCTTAGACATTAAACCTAGTTTAACCATATGGGTAAACGTGGTTCACGGCTTAAGCGAAGGTGAAGAAATCGGCCCTTAGTAATTTTGATTGTTCTATTATTGTTTTTAAATATCTTGCTGGATTTTTTTTTTTGAATTCAGAAGACCATCGTAGATGAGCAAACCTCGATGGCATTATTCCTACTTTGCTAATAAAATGAAAGTTTGATTGCATTTCCTGCCAACAACAAAATAATGGAATTTATTTATTGACTGTATCAATAAATTCCATTATTTTGTTGTTGGCTGGAAATTCAACTTACTTACTTACTTACTTATTTGGCTTTACATCAATTATCTTGATAAAACCTCGCCAACAATATTTCGCCAATTCCCTCGGTCTTATGAGCGTTTTGTACATCGTGCATTTGGTGCGGGGGTGAATCTTTCTTGACCGCAGTTTCTTCTGGAGCCCATAGTAGGCACAACTTCCGCTGATGATGCGCCTTCGTATTTCCCGACTAACATTGTTGTCAGCCGTCAATAAGGATCCGAGGTAGACGAACTCGTCCACCACCTCGAAGGTATCCCCGTCTATCGTAACGCTGCTTCCTAGGCGGGCCCTGTCGCGCTCAGTTCCGCCGAACTCGTTTGCTATAGGTGATAGACGACGGAAGAGAATCTGGAATAGCACTTTATAGGCGGCGTTTAGGATGGTGATTGCACGATAATTTTCACACTCCAGTTTGTCGCCCTTTTTGTAGATAGGGCATATAACGCCTTGCTTCCACTCCTCCGGTAGCTGATCCGTTTCCCAGATTCTGACTATCAGCCGATGCAGACAAGCGACCAACCTGTCCGGGCCCATCTTGATGAGTTCGGCTCCGATACCATCCTTGCCAGCGGCTTTGTTGTTCTTTAGTTGTTGAATGGCATCCTTAACTGCCCCCATCGTGGGAGCTGGTTGATTTCCGCTGTCCGCTGTGCTGACGTAGCTATCGCCTTCGCTGTCCTGACCTTCTGTGCCTGTGTTCTCTGCGCCATTCAGGTGTTCATCGTAGTGCTGCTTCCACCTTTCGATCACCTTGCGTCCGTCCGTCAAGGTGCTCCCATCCTTATCCCGGCACATCTCAGCTCGCGGCACGAAGCCTTTGCGGGATGTGTTGGCTGGAAATGCAACCAAACTTTCATTTTATCTTTCCATAACTCGATATTGAAAGGACTATCGAGTTAGGGAGATAGTCATAGAGCACAAAACCAGTGCAAATGCGATCCAATGGATCATCGATGTAGCCATGAAAGCCAACTTTTACCATGGTTTCTCGATATCGAGATACGGAATATCGAGAACGGGAGAGTTGACTACATTTGTAATTTTTGTTCGGGTTTCTACCGCGCATTTGATTTTGATCGACCTACAAGAATAATAATTATTAATTCTGTGACAAATTTCGGATTTTCACACAAAGTAGGCAACAATCGTATAAATGGGTCGAGAACTATAGAGATGAATCGTGGTGGTTTGTTTGACGAACAAAAAACCGCACCATCGTTAAGGCGAGGACTGCACTCCAAATGCTGATAAGAAGATAAGACCTCCGAAAAGTCGTATCAACGAATACAGCGATGAGCTGTGCAGAATTATGCCATCTTTTCAATGTGACTGTTGCCCGTATCCTATTCTTGCATGTAGATACGTGCGTGCAAGGTACATTAATCATATCCGTTCGCCGAAGCATGTGGCCATATGTACTATAATCTGCACTTGAACAGCAGAATCCCCATAGGTAAGGAAGGAACGTGTCGATGCCAACTACCACCGGCTTCAGCATCAGTCTGTTTGTTTGCGATGAATAACACGCTAATTTGAAATTCCACACCGGGGCAGAGTCATATTCCGCGTTTGGAGCTAGAGCCTTGGTAGTCCTTTTCACGGATGTCGATATGACGAATTATTTGTACATGTGACCCGATTCCCAATTAAATTGGTCTCGCTCGTCAACAACTGGAAGGCCTGTATTAGCAATGGGTGATTTTGAATCGATGTTCCGAAAATCGAATTTTTTTTGTTCCGATTAATCGATTTTTTGAATCGATGTTATAAGCACTCAAAATCGAGTGAATCGATTTTCATCATTCGATTTTTTGTTTCGATTCAATATGATGTAATTGATTAAAATTTTTTAATGAGTAGACATAGTTTTCAATCAGCCTTGAAGTGTTAAATATAGTAATTTTAAATTCAAACGTTATTCAATCGGAGGAATTCAACAATCATGTGCAATTTCATTTGGTCTTATTTTGAAAGCTTGTTTTTGTAAATTTTCATATGAGCTTCACGTTCGAATCGATTCAAAAGATTCGATTTAATCGGTGAATCGATTCGACATATTAAATTTGAATCGATTCAGTAACATAGATATTATGTTTACATTCGCCCAACACTAGCCTGTATAAACTGCAGAACGTATTGGAGCGAACAATTCCTATTCAAATGCCTTGAATGCTTTGTGTCATCAAAACAGTCAACATATTAAATGAAGAAAAAACATGTGTTCCAAGACGAACTAGCCCTGGGCCAAAATCGATCAATTCTGGGCCAGACTCTAACAACAGTGTGGTAGCTTTTTGCAGGTGATAGGATGTCTGATGATAGATGATATGTGATGTGATTGTGAGTATTCGATTACGTTATGGTTTTAAGGGAGATCTGTCATTTGGTTTGGAAGCTTTTTCGGAGTTTCGTATTTCAAAGTAAAATACTTTGATTATGATGTTTGAATGACAGTGAAGTTTGAGTATGAGTGTAGTGAAAGATTATTAATAATTTGTCATGTGTATGAGTTCGTAAGTGTACTAGTTTTGTGTTATTGATCGGATGAAGTTTTCAAAAATTAACAATTTTTGGACTCATTTTGGTGGTCCTAAAAAGGACCATTTGTCGTTCTGTGGTTACCGAGAACCAGTGTTTGGTGTTCCCGGAATAATCCAGTGATGAGCCAGATGATTGAGTTTGTTTGTTTGGTCGTCGCTTCCTTGGGTTGTTTGGTTGGGTGATCGGTTTCAGTTCTGGCTCCAGCTGTAGTTCGCCAAACTCCTCCAGTAGATTAGATGTTTGAAAGGTCGGGTGCTTCGATCGTGAGAATCGGTAGAATCGGTCTATGGTAAGAAAAGTATGAATAATAGCGACTGCACTATACACTTATATTTTTAATAAACGTTAAATCAATACAAGAACCACCTAATGTGGTCACTTCATTTGGACGATTTGCCAACTTTAAATTAAAATGTTTATTCATGAAATCGACAAATTAAATATTTTCTTGTTTGGAAACGTCAATATTAAAGTCACGGTCATGAACCTTTTCGTATCTTACACAATAGTACCTGGAGAAATGTACACTGTTATTAGCAGTACTTCAATGTCCATAACCATAATCGGTGCCGCACAAATGTCTCCAACCTCATCTGCTACGCCAAGCATTGCATTTGAATTGTGTGAGGAACAGCTACGTTGAAGGCCGTATCCTTCTGGTAAATCGCCACACCTCCAGCTCTCACGCCTGGGCGTTTGAACTGGTTACGCAGCTGTAGCCAGCAATGTCGACGGAGGAGTGATCGTCTAGCCAACTCTCACTCAGTCCAAGGAATTCTACACTGGTCCGAGTTTGATTTGCAGCATTAAGGGGACGATACAATATCTGATTTATTACGAATAATCGACAATACGATAATTTGAGGATGTTTCCGTGCAGTGCCGTCGGGATGCAATAACAGCATAATGTTCATCTTGTACATCCCTTGCCAAGACATCAATTTCATATAGCTTATTTCCTATTTGGCCTTTTTCTTCGCTTCTTGATCTGGGAAATATGTTATATGACAACCACAGGGATCAAAATCTGGAAACGTAGCGCAATCTTGAGCGATTCCACATACCCGAAGATTGTGGATTGTGCTTTTCGGATCAGCTGATCATGAGGCTTCTCGTAGTGGTGCCTAACGGGATTTTATCTCGACTGTACCGATGCTGCGATTATCACGAGGAGCTCTGACTAGCTCGAAAGTTTAAATGAAATGAATCAAATCAGTCGAAAGTAGTATGTTTTACACAATTTGAATAGCAGACGATGTTCCTCCCTTTCGTATTCTTCGCCTTCTTCTGATTGACCAATCTGGGACATAAGGTATATGAAGTTGATGTCTCGGTTAGGGATTTACATATCTTTGAAAATTATAGACGCGTTCGGATGGACAATAAAACATTTTTTCAATAGTGTACAATTAATGAAAAAACACGAATGTTTTGCCTTTGAGCAAATTTTAAATATTTCTGATCAATTTGCGTAAAACTTATGAAAATCGGAATTCTTAACCCAATACAAGCGTTAATATGAATGATCTGCTTCATATAATATGACATTTGCAATGGATTTCTTTATTGAAACTAACATATAGATCAATAGATGCTTATTACAACTGGTCAAGAAACAGTTTAGTGAACAGTATTGAAAATCTGTTGCAATTTTGATACATTTCCAAATGTCCGTACTCGAGAATTTAGGAAGCGGTCCTCCATTATATGATAAATTATCGATGCTGTTAGACATGCCATACAATGCTGAGTACTGATGCTATTACGGTCCAACGGCACTGCAGCGGCATCCACGAGTAAATTCTCAAATTTCATGAGATTATGTGGGATAAACTATGTGAATCAAATCATGTTTTGTACAATACCGCTTGTTTTGATCATGATAGATAAATCAGGAAATATTATTCAATTAATTTCCTAACAATTAACAACGTTTGTTGGCCCTGAAAAGAGCCGATTGAACATGAATGCTGTCACAGATGAATACCAGTTGATTGCCATGGTTAAACAAGGAAGCCCCAACGAAAGTGTATATGTGAATAAGTTCTCTGTTTATACGACAAACCAGCTGATATTTCATGGGTGCACAACAGCAACAGAGTAGCGGATCACAGGAATTAATTTGAAATCTGAAAACGTAGCTT
The DNA here is from genome assembly GCF_002204515.2 of Aedes aegypti. Taxonomy (NCBI): domain Eukaryota; kingdom Metazoa; phylum Arthropoda; class Insecta; order Diptera; family Culicidae; genus Aedes; species Aedes aegypti. Next base: position 122,916,652 of record NC_035108.1, on the reverse strand, counting down.
AATCTTGAAATCTGGAGTGATTTCACAAACCAGATGCTGGATTGGAAGCTTGAAGATTAACAGCAGGTTTCTAGCAGCGAGGAACGTCTCGCTAAGCAAGTTCGGAGGAGCTCTTACCAGCTCGAAAGCGAAAATGGAAAGAAACTGAATCCGACTAAGGAAGTATGTTTTATAACCTTAGAACAGCAGATGATGCTCCTCCCTTTCGTGCTCTTCGCTTTCTGATCGACCAATCTGGGAAATGGGTATGTGCCAATAATGTGTTGGGCTTGGAATTTCTTGAAAATTGCGGAGAATGCTAATGCGTGAGAAATTGGTCGAACATTAATTGTTGGAAGGGTTGACATTTACTAAATATTCAATACGAGCTATTGACGATCAATAGTTTTCTCTATTATGAAGGTAAATTTCTGATCCATGGGTGCCAAAATTATTACAATTGTTCATTGAGAATGTCTTTTCAAAAGCATTCTAAATATGTCGCAATTTTGTTACTTGTGATAATTTTCCTAATCAAAGTGTTCCCATAAAATATGGAACATCAAAGACGCTGTTGAAAATGCCACTCTATTTTACAATCGTTGTGAAATGTTGAGCACTTACCCCGACGGCACTGCAGCAGCGTCCGCGAGTACAGTCTCAAATTGTCGTGTCATATATTATTCATGACAAATGAAATTTTGTATTAATCTGTGAGATAAATTTAGGAATATAAGGTGTAATAAAGTAGGAAATATTTCTCTTTTAACTCTTTTCCACTAATTCGATGGCCCTGAAAAGGGCCGGTGGCTTTCTTAGCTTCGATGCTGTCATAGATATATAGCACTGCGGGATGTTATCAGTTGATTGCCATGGTCAAACGGGGAATCCTTAACTCAAATGTATAAATTTGAACAAGTTATTTACTTATACGACCAACGAGCTGAATGATTCGTGGCTTGGATGGCGCCAACAGCAACGGGTAGTGGATCACCGGGCTTAAGTCGAAATCTGGAAACGTTGCTCTCTCTCTCTCTTGGAATCTTGAGCGATTTCACTAGTCCAACGCACGATTAGCAGCTCCTCGGTATTTGTTCTTGACGGCATTGCTTCTTGACCACCAATGCTGATTTTATCACGAGTCTCTGTACGTGCCATAAATTCTTTTGTTCTCATGACTTTTACTGTGCGCCGTGTGTTGGTGCTGTCTCGCTCTCTCTCACAGGCATTTTGAAAACAGGGCGCACAGTAAAAGTCAAACGTTTTATAGCATGCATAGGCTCATAGACCAACAGATGCCGGTAGTATGTAAACGTCAAACGTGAACAAAAACGATACGAGCGTTGCGGATGGTGGATTAACCATCTATGAAATATTTAAATCGACCATTCAAAAGATGGTCGATAGACAATGATGAGAGAGTGACGTATGTTTGTATGTAATGATAGTATTGCCACAGGCAAACAGACGTAACACTGACGAAATTCCCATCGACCACTCATTTAACGATCATTTCATCATACTAAGGCAAGCACATCTTTTTTTTTTAGTTTTTGACGTTTCACACAACCGCCATCTGCCGGTCTTGTTGCACGAAACACATTTGCGTGCAACGTGCTCACCAGAAGATGATGGTGTAAAGTGGGCGATGAATTTTGAAGAAATTTGTTCTAAGTGTTACGTCTGTTTGTCTGCGGTATTACCTAACGCAAAACTCCTAGATATAAGTAATGAATGTAATGTTTGGAATGATACTAATAAAAGAATAAAAAAAAACAAGATTTGATCTTGTGAAGAAGAAATGTGAATCGAGCGAAGAAAAAACAATTTCTTGCGCCATCGGAGAAATGCATCTAAATGTGTCTGAATCGGCAAAAATTAGCGATGTAACGTCATAAAGCGTGCATCGTCTAACTGCCTCGAACTGAACGCTCTGAACTCTCTCCGTCAAAATAAGTTCACCAGTGCGCAAAATAACCCCCCCCCCCCCCCCCCGAGTATGATGTCATGCCGCCGCTATTTACCGTCGTTGTTTATTGTCGTTCAAAACCAGTTTAGGCGTTAACTATTATAAGCCTAGCTTACGCATATATGAGAAGCTATGAATCATTGATTGATAATTCTAGATAGAATCAATCTAGTGGGTATTCTACTATAACTTCCTGTTTTCTTCCAGCTATGCGGTATTGCACTGGTGGTAATCGGAGGCGTTTCGTTGGCCAAGATCGCCGACCTGCAGGATATCAGCGATGAGCACAGCATTGTGGCCCCGTCGATCCTGTTCATCGTACTCGGATCGGTCGTATTCGTGATCGCATTCTTCGGATGTTGCGGCGCCATTCGGGAATCATACTGCATGACCTCGACCGTAAGCTATCATTCTGTCTATACGCTCTTGATCTTGAGTTGCATTCTTGTTTTCTTCTGGTTTGCAGTATGGCTTCTTCCTCATGGTTTTGATCATTGCCCAAATCGTAGTTGCTGCCCTCGTGTTCATCTACGTCGGAGATGCCAAGGCAGCCTTCAAAAAGGGCTTCGCTAGGTTGTTTGATGAACGTGATCGTCCTCAAAACGCCGAACTGATCGACACCATTCAGGCCAACGTGAGTTCAACGAAATTCATCAGCCTTTTTTTAATTCTCAAATATCCAATATTTTTACCGTTTTAGCTTGAGTGCTGCGGTAAGAGCTCTTCCAAGGACTGGGGTTCGAACATTCCTCAGTCGTGCTGCCGACCTGGAACCGCCCCTGACTGCGAAGTCTACTCCCAAGGTTGCCAGGTTCGTATCGGAGAGTTCATCGACACCGCCGGAGATGTTCTCGGATGGGTTTCGTTGGGTGTTGCCGCTGTCGAACTTGTTGGACTGATTGCGGCCTGCTGTCTGGCCAACGGAATTCGCAACCAAGCGAGAAGGTCTGGTTATTAATTCTATAGGAACACAGCACGTAATTGATCACTGCACTATAGGAGTAGAAAATGATTGTAAAATGAACTCTCTGCCTGAATGTCAAACACAGTACGGAAACAAGATTTTGAAGATATGTTATGTGATTTTTGAATCGCATTCAAGTTGGAAACTTAATGTTTCATGTTCAAAATGATTCAAGGTATTTAATATGATCTAGATTCTTACAGTCGCTACAAGCGAACGTAGTTTGCTATTGCTCACTGGTTGACCGTTATCCAAAATCATGTTTCTCGTTCATTTTGGCATTCCTTTCTTGTGTGATCTGCAGTGGTCTATCCTGTAAAAAGCATGTACTAACTTTCCCATCAATCAATAGAATAGTCCTACACTTACTAACGATTTTAACGACCGACAAAGAAACGAAAAACAGCACAATAAACCAGATCTAACCATTTATCTCGTTTTTCTCCAACAGATACGCTTAAGCTTGGTGTTGACGCTTGACACGGGGCAGATTTGTTCTAAAATGCTTATGTCCTTTCCAAAAACCGAATCGGAATATCAGCTTTATAATTCATCCAATCGAACAACAATTCGCAGTTTTCATCCATCAAAAGAATGATTAGTAAGGACCAATATCCAAACAGATGCTCATGCGAAAACCAGTCCAAAATGGAACCAACTCCACTGTTCATTTTGTAGTGTAGTTCTCAAAATGTTCCAATCGATCATCGCTTCTTCATTTTTTTTTCTTTCTATCCTATGCTACAACCCTGGTCGCCGAGACTAGGGTTGGATAGAGCGCTCGATACACAAAACTAAACGATTAGGGGACGGCCCTCCCCGCTATGATAACCTGTACAGTGAATTTCTTGTTTACTTGAAGTCCTTAGATGTTTAGTCTATTGTTTAAGCAAACAGAATTGATTTAAAAACTGAACCAAACTGAATAACGTTACAAAAAACAAACGAATTAAATATATGAACTAATGTATGGTATCCAATGTGTCCATGTTTTTACCTATTGGTTACGTGTCTTCGTGTAACTTCCAAGGCTTCATACAATCAGTATTATCTACAATATACTTGAAACAGACAACCAAATCAATTCAAAACGGGATAATGAGCGGTCCGTTATCATCGAAGCTGGGAGTTACTCGGTAGCTGTTATCATCGTTAACGTCTTTTCGAGAGCTGTTGTTGATAAAATAAAGAATCTTTCGGAAGACGAAGTCCCTTCCAATCAATTTCAAAGCGGGATTTATTTGTGTTCATTGTTCAATGTAGTGCTAGTCCGAAACAAGTACAATGTCATATTTGTTTGTGTTCTGAAGGGTCGTTCTGTGATATGGTGTCTATCACGTGACAGTTTTCGTTAGTGTAAGCTTCGGCAGTTTTGTGCATATTTTATCTGTGTTCTACTGTAGTCGGTGCAATCATATCACAGCCCTGTTGACCAGTTATAGATCCGAAATCAATCAACGCTGAGTGAAGAAATCAGCAGCTCGAAACGCCCATGATCCTCAATGTCATTTTTTTCTTTCTTAGTGTTCATTAGCACTTTTACAGTTATTTTTGTATTTGTAAATCGTGTGGCAAAAACGAATAGGGTAACCAATATAATTTGTATAATTTGTACCCATATATATTTTGGATCTCATAGGCTATTTTCCAACAAATTTTCCAGTTTATGGCTAATACGCTGATCATAAGTACTGTGCAAGAGGATAGGACAAGAAACAATCAAGGAATGATTCCGCTACCGAAATGGATTAGGGTGATGTGCTTGTTATATTATTATGTAGTTAGTGGTTGCTCCCTCTGAGCGTAATGTTTGAATGACCCCGACGAGATGAAAGAGTTCAGTTGTTACCTGCACGCAAACAAATTTTATTGTATAATCTACCGAATCCATGGTAGAATTAAGAAATGCACCAACGATTTTCAACCGACTACAAAAATCTGTTAAGTTTACTATAATCTGGTACAAATCACTGAGCAGTGCAGTAAATATGACCATGTCCATAGTAGCATCCACTACAAAGCATTGTATTTCGATCCGTGACATCCACCGTACAACACAGTGTGGTCAAAAGTACAATGCGAAACTTGTCAAATCAAGCATGTTTCTAGTCATAAATACTGCAACTGTGGTTAAATAAACCGAATATATTTTCTAGTGTAGTGATGTTGACTATGTTTTGGTAGAGTTGACAGAATAATGTAGTCGGTTGAAAATCGTTGGTGCAGTTTTTAATTATACCATGGATTCAGTAATTTCAACCATAAAATTCGTTTCAGTGTGGTTGATCGACAGTTCGGATGTACACTCAGAAATAAAAATAGTCACATAATTACTAAAGTTTATGCATGAGCCTATGCATTCTATAAAACGTTTGACTTTTACTGTGCGCCCTGTTTTCATGTTGCCCGTGAAAGAGAGCGAGACAGCACCAACACACGGCGCACAGTAAAAGTCATGAGAACAAAAGAATTTATGGCACGTACAGAGGCTCATTAATGGCTATTTTATATCTGCCTCTCTTTCATTCTGCTGTGAACTTTCACACTAACTGTCATTTCAACTGGGTTGAAGCTTAGCGATGCTTCAACCCAGGTGAATTGACAAATAGGAATAAAATTCCCTGCAACATGAAAGACAGGCAGATAGAAAATATATTTGTATAATACTATAGTCATAAATTACTAAAATTTAGCCATTCTGTGACTACCCGTGTTTCTGAGTGTACAATAAAGTAGAGTTTGTAGCGAACGGATCTTTTTATTCTTGAAATAAAACATGGTGTCAGAAGCCATCGTGGTGTTCTGAAAGTTTATTTCGGCGTCATCGTCAACATCGCGGAAGTGTTCGGGCGAGGAAAAAAACGAACTGAGGCAGTGAAAGAATCATTCGCGGTGTTCGATTTTTCGGGACACAATGTGAACGTGTCGAAATTTGCTTGGCGGCCATATTTCTTTTGCTGTGCTGGCTTCGTGTGATTTTCCCGAAAGTGCTGAAAACTGTTTCAGAATGAATTCCGAACAATCTTCAATGTTCATGCAGCACCAAAGTGGTGTTTTCAAAGAAATGGTGAATGCGTTGCGCCAGATAGGTGCTCCCCAGCAAGTAGTGCAGCAGCCGGTAGAAAAAGCGGCAGCGCTTCCAGCTCCCCTTCCTCCACCGCTGGAACTAGAGGGAGACATGGAACAGAATTTTGAGTTTTTTGTGCAAAACTGTCAAAATTATGTCAGTGCGGTGGGAATGGACCACTGGCCTCCGGAACAAAACCGGCAGAAAACAAGTGTCTTGTTATCAGTGATTGGCAAGTCGGCACTACAAAAGTACTTTAATTTTGAGCTGACAAACGAGCAACAGCAAGATCTGAATGCCGTGATTGCGGCCATTAAGTTGAAGGTGGTTCGCGAGAGAAACAAAACAGTTGACTGGTACGACTACTTTTCGATAATGCAGGAAGTGCAAGAGAGCATCGATGAATTTGTAACTCGGTTGAAATCACTAGCAAAGTTGTGTCGTTTAGGTGCCTTGGAGGAAGAGTTTGTGATGTATAAAGTGGTAACCTCCAATAAGTGGCCAAGGCTACGAGCAAAATTATTGACGACCCAGAATCTCACGTTGGTGAAAGCAATCGATGTGTGTCGTGCGGAAGAGATTACAGAGAAACACGTCGCGAGTGTTGGGCAGTCAAGTGGTGATGTGAACATGGTGAAGAAGAAAATGAAGTGCAAATACTGCGGCGATTGGCATGACTTTTCGAAGGGCTCGTGCCCCGCATTGGGGAAGAAATGTCGCGGATGCGGGGGAAGAAACCACTTCAGAAAGTGTGTAGAGTGGACGGTAAAAAGAAGAACAAGGAGAAGAAAGTGAAAAAAGTAAAAGATGGTAGCTTTTCGAGCACCAGTCAGTGTGAAGACAGTGACAGTTTGGAAACGGAGAGTGAAGAAGAAGTTGTTATTGGGAAAGTATGATTTTTCTTATGCTGGAGGAAACGTTCTTGCGGATTTGGAGGTGTTTGTTGGTGATAAATGGCAATCTGTGCGCTGTGAACTGGACACCGGCGCAAATACAAGTCTGGTTGGAGTTGATTGGCTGAAGAAAGCAGCAGGTGGAGTATGTCCCGAATTACTTCCATCAAAGTACCGTCTACAAAGTTTTGGAGGAGCTTCGATTCCAGTACTTGGTGAGGTCCGAATTCCTTGTCGACGCAGCGACTGTAAGTACACCCTGGCGTTGCAAGTTGGAGGGTTGGGAAAAATCTTGAAATTCACTCTACAGTAGCCAATCAAAGCCAATCACAGTCAGCGAAGCCAGTGAAACTCACGCCCATCGCTGCTGTAGGCAAAAAGCCTTGAAAATTGCAAAACACCCGTTGCTAAGGGCCTAAGTATATTGACAGCTATAGAAGGTATGCTATTCACGCCTGTGCATTAGTATTAGTAGATAGTTATGAACTTTTACCGGATTTGTATGGCATTTGTTATATTTTAATGCAATTCAAGTAAATTTAGGTATTTAGGTTAACAAAATATCGATATCTTAGCAGAATAATTTGTGACGTATCCGATTGGGAGGTTATTTGATGCATTTGTTCTATTTATGAGGAGTATTTTTCATGTTTCTCATCACAACCCATTACCTCCCTCAGAAATAACTAGCCGTGCAAGTTGTTTTTTTATATATATACAAGAATATATTTACTATCTGTACATAGAAAGGCCTTATTGTACGGAATGCAGGAATTGAATCTGATATACAATTTGGAAAATTTGACCGAATGTCTAGGTCACATGAGGGGCCCAAATACATAGGAGTGAGGGTGACATTTAGGTCGGTTTTGAGTTAAGTATACTGAAAAGTTTAATAAAATAAATAACACAAGGTGCATTTGCTTGTTGTTATTGTTTAGTATAATTTAATTTTTGATAGTTGTTCAAAACTTAAATCAGGATTTTCTTTATATTCTTCCGCTATGGTCCTGCTATCTGATTCTCGGAAGTGCTTGGAACAGACGACAAGATTCGTGCTTTTTTTCAATTTTTATCCTAACGATCGGTTTCTCTCGCCTTTGATCGTCGGAACCGGTTCACATGCTTCTGTTTTAGGGTTTCTTCGAATATAATTGGCTCCTGCATGTTGGAACATGACAATTCGTCATTTTGATGAAGAAATTTAAGCACTTTTCTAGTTTCAAACCGGTGACAACTGGTACTGAAAAAGTTTTCGTAGCTTGATCGAAAGAGTACATTTCTCGCATAATTTATGATCTCGCCCTAAAAGCCATTGGTAGCCGAGTGTGTAGCTCCTTGTTCCTAGGCAAATGAATGGCCCAAGATGAAACTATATCCACTGGAAGATAGAGAATGGTAACATTGTTGAATAAGGTGTAAATCCATTCGTTTGCTCGGTAACAACAAGCTACACACTCGGTTACCAATGGCTTTTAGGGCGAGATCACAGGTTATGCGAGATTTGGCTAAGTAGAATACAATTTAATGGCGCTTCAATATTTTGATGTTATAAATGATTAATAAAGATTTAAATCTGTAGACTCAATGACAATTCAATTTACATAATAAAAGCTCGTCCCGTATTAACATTTGCCGAGCAATGATACAAAAGCGATTTCCATACTAACTTGAAATGTATGTTAAAAATAGTTCCAGGGCACGATGAAGCAATTTATGAAATTTTGGATTCTGGCTCAATTGTTGACATAGAATCATGATATGTAAAAAAAACTGGATACCCCTATACAAGCCAATTGAATAAATTGAGTTTATATTCGGAATTCAGTACAAATCTGACGAATTTTCATAACTATTTTACCTGTGTGAGTATTTTCGTGTAAGATAGACAAAAATGCAGCGTACCTTTAGTAGCTGTCAAAATACGTTGGCTAAGGGCAACCCAGAATTACTGTAGAAAAATGTTCTATTTCCCGCTGCATTTCCCGCATTTAGAGCCTTCAATGACACTCATGATTTAGAAAATTCGTGCACCCAACATAGGCTACTTGATGAGATTTACGTTTTTGAACTACTGTACTGGGAGAGCCACGAAACGCCCATGATCCTCAATGTCATTTTTTTCTTTCTTAGTGTTCATTAGCACTTTTACAGTTATTTTTGTATTTGTAAATCGTGTGGCAAAAACGAATAGGGTAACCAATATAATTTGTATAATTTGTACCCATATATATTTTGGATCTCATAGGCTATTTTCCAACAAATTTTCCAGTTTATGGCTAATACGCTGATCATAAGTACTGTGCAAGAGGATAGGACAAGAAACAATCAAGGAATGATTCCGCTACCGAAATGGATTAGGGTGATGTGCTTGTTATATTATTATGTAGTTAGTGGTTGCTCCCTCTGAGCGTAATGTTTGAATGACCCCGACGAGATGAAAGAGTTCAGTTGTTACCTGCACGCAAACAAATTTTATTGTATAATCTACCGAATCCATGGTAGAATTAAGAAATGCACCAACGATTTTCAACCGACTACAAAAATCTGTTAAGTTTACTATAATCTGGTACAAATCACTGAGCAGTGCAGTAAATATGACCATGTCCATAGTAGCATCCACTACAAAGCATTGTATTTCGATCCGTGACATCCACCGTACAACACAGTGTGGTCAAAAGTACAATGCGAAACTTGTCAAATCAAGCATGTTTCTAGTCATAAATACTGCAACTGTGGTTAAATAAACCGAATATATTTTCTAGTGTAGTGATGTTGACTATGTTTTGGTAGAGTTGACAGAATAATGTAGTCGGTTGAAAATCGTTGGTGCAGTTTTTAATTATACCATGGATTCAGTAATTTCAACCATAAAATTCGTTTCAGTGTGGTTGATCGACAGTTCGGATGTACACTCAGAAATAAAAATAGTCACATAATTACTAAAGTTTATGCATGAGCCTATGCATTCTATAAAACGTTTGACTTTTACTGTGCGCCCTGTTTTCATGTTGCCCGTGAAAGAGAGCGAGACAGCACCAACACACGGCGCACAGTAAAAGTCATGAGAACAAAAGAATTTATGGCACGTACAGAGGCTCATTAATGGCTATTTTATATCTGCCTCTCTTTCATTCTGCTGTGAACTTTCACACTAACTGTCATTTCAACTGGGTTGAAGCTTAGCGATGCTTCAACCCAGGTGAATTGACAAATAGGAATAAAATTCCCTGCAACATGAAAGACAGGCAGATAGAAAATATATTTGTATAATACTATAGTCATAAATTACTAAAATTTAGCCATTCTGTGACTACCCGTGTTTCTGAGTGTACAATAAAGTAGAGTTTGTAGCGAACGGATCTTTTTATTCTTGAAATAAAACATGGTGTCAGAAGCCATCGTGGTGTTCTGAAAGTTTATTTCGGCGTCATCGTCAACATCGCGGAAGTGTTCGGGCGAGGAAAAAAACGAACTGAGGCAGTGAAAGAATCATTCGCGGTGTTCGATTTTTCGGGACACAGTGTGAACGTGTCGAAATTTGCTTGGCGGCCATATTTCTTTTGCTGTGCTGGCTTCGTGTGATTTTCCCGAAAGTGCTGAAAACTGTTTCAGAATGAATTCCGAACAATCTTCAATGTTCATGCAGCACCAAAGTGGTGTTTTCAAAGAAATGGTGAATGCGTTGCGCCAGATAGGTGCTCCCCAGCAAGTAGTGCAGCAGCCGGTAGAAAAAGCGGCAGCGCTTCCAGCTCCCCTTCCTCCACCGCTGGAACTAGAGGGAGACATGGAACAGAATTTTGAGTTTTTTGTGCAAAACTGTCAAAATTATGTCAGTGCGGTGGGAATGGACCACTGGCCTCCGGAACAAAACCGGCAGAAAACAAGTGTCTTGTTATCAGTGATTGGCAAGTCGGCACTACAAAAGTACTTTAATTTTGAGCTGACAAACGAGCAACAGCAAGATCTGAATGCCGTGATTGCGGCCATTAAGTTGAAGGTGGTTCGCGAGAGAAACAAAACAGTTGACTGGTACGACTACTTTTCGATAATGCAGGAAGTGCAAGAGAGCATCGATGAATTTGTAACTCGGTTGAAATCACTAGCAAAGTTGTGTCGTTTAGGTGCCTTGGAGGAAGAGTTTGTGATGTATAAAGTGGTAACCTCCAATAAGTGGCCAAGGCTACGAGCAAAATTATTGACGACCCAGAATCTCACGTTGGTGAAAGCAATCGATGTGTGTCGTGCGGAAGAGATTACAGAGAAACACGTCGCGAGTGTTGGGCAGTCAAGTGGTGATGTGAACATGGTGAAGAAGAAAATGAAGTGCAAATACTGCGGCGATTGGCATGACTTTTCGAAGGGCTCGTGCCCCGCATTGGGGAAGAAATGTCGCGGATGCGGGGGAAGAAACCACTTCAGAAAGTGTGTAGAGTGGACGGTAAAAAGAAGAACAAGGAGAAGAAAGTGAAAAAAGTAAAAGATGGTAGCTTTTCGAGCACCAGTCAGTGTGAAGACAGTGACAGTTTGGAAACGGAGAGTGAAGAAGAAGTTGTTATTGGGAAAGTATGATTTTTCTTATGCTGGAGGAAACGTTCTTGCGGATTTGGAGGTGTTTGTTGGTGATAAATGGCAATCTGTGCGCTGTGAACTGGACACCGGCGCAAATACAAGTCTGGTTGGAGTTGATTGGCTGAAGAAAGCAGCAGGTGGAGTATGTCCCGAATTACTTCCATCAAAGTACCGTCTACAAAGTTTTGGAGGAGCTTCGATTCCAGTACTTGGTGAGGTCCGAATTCCTTGTCGACGCAGCGACTGTAAGTACACCCTGGCGTTGCAAGTTGGAGGGTTGGGAAAAATCTTGAAATTCACTCTACAGTAGCCAATCAAAGCCAATCACAGTCAGCGAAGCCAGTGAAACTCACGCCCATCGCTGCTGTAGGCAAAAAGCCTTGAAAATTGCAAAACACCCGTTGCTAAGGGCCTAAGTATATTGACAGCTATAGAAGGTATGCTATTCACGCCTGTGCATTAGTATTAGTAGATAGTTATGAACTTTTACCGGATTTGTATGGCATTTGTTATATTTTAATGCAATTCAAGTAAATTTAGGTATTTAGGTTAACAAAATATCGATATCTTAGCAGAATAATTTGTGACGTATCCGATTGGGAGGTTATTTGATGCATTTGTTCTATTTATGAGGAGTATTTTTCATGTTTCTCATCACAACCCATTACCTCCCTCAGAAATAACTAGCCGTGCAAGTTGTTTTTTTATATATATACAAGAATATATTTACTATCTGTACATAGAAAGGCCTTATTGTACGGAATGCAGGAATTGAATCTGATATACAATTTGGAAAATTTGACCGAATGTCTAGGTCACATGAGGGGCCCAAATACATAGGAGTGAGGGTGACATTTAGGTCGGTTTTGAGTTAAGTATACTGAAAAGTTTAATAAAATAAATAACACAAGGTGCATTTGCTTGTTGTTATTGTTTAGTATAATTTAATTTTTGATAGTTGTTCAAAACTTAAATCAGGATTTTCTTTATATTCTTCCGCTATGGTCCTGCTATCTGATTCTCGGAAGTGCTTGGAACAGACGACAAGATTCGTGCTTTTTTTCAATTTTTATCCTAACGATCGGTTTCTCTCGCCTTTGATCGTCGGAACCGGTTCACATGCTTCTGTTTTAGGGTTTCTTCGAATATAATTGGCTCCTGCATGTTGGAACATGACAATTCGTCATTTTGATGAAGAAATTTAAGCACTTTTCTAGTTTCAAACCGGTGACAACTGGTACTGAAAAAGTTTTCGTAGCTTGATCGAAAGAGTACATTTCTCGCATAATTTATGATCTCGCCCTAAAAGCCATTGGTAGCCGAGTGTGTAGCTCCTTGTTCCTAGGCAAATGAATGGCCCAAGATGAAACTATATCCACTGGAAGATAGAGAATGGTAACATTGTTGAATAAGGTGTAAATCCATTCGTTTGCTCGGTAACAACAAGCTACACACTCGGTTACCAATGGCTTTTAGGGCGAGATCACAGGTTATGCGAGATTTGGCTAAGTAGAATACAATTTAATGGCGCTTCAATATTTTGATGTTATAAATGATTAATAAAGATTTAAATCTGTAGACTCAATGACAATTCAATTTACATAATAAAAGCTCGTCCCGTATTAACATTTGCCGAGCAATGATACAAAAGCGATTTCCATACTAACTTGAAATGTATGTTAAAAATAGTTCCAGGGCACGATGAAGCAATTTATGAAATTTTGGATTCTGGCTCAATTGTTGACATAGAATCATGATATGTAAAAAAAACTGGATACCCCTATACAAGCCAATTGAATAAATTGAGTTTATATTCGGAATTCAGTACAAATCTGACGAATTTTCATAACTATTTTACCTGTGTGAGTATTTTCGTGTAAGATAGACAAAAATGCAGCGTACCTTTAGTAGCTGTCAAAATACGTTGGCTAAGGGCAACCCAGAATTACTGTAGAAAAATGTTCTATTTCCCGCTGCATTTCCCGCATTTAGAGCCTTCAATGACACTCATGATTTAGAAAATTCGTGCACCCAACATAGGCTACTTGATGAGATTTACGTTTTTGAACTACTGTACTGGGAGAGCCACGTGATTTTCGCGAAAATTCAAGCCTACTACTATTACCATTCCCAGCACTGGCAAGTTGTAAACGTCAACCATATGCCACTCCTGTCAGCAAAGGTATGTAAGAAACTTGGATATGTTAAGTTTTGTCATTCGGTGGTGCTTCAGCCACCAAAATCAGAACAAGATCTCCTCAACATTTATCGGATCAAGGCAAAACAAATAATTCACCAGCATAAGCAGCTTTTTGAAGGATATGGAAAATTTTCTGGAGTTGTTTCATTGGAAGTTGACCCGGATGTTGTCCCATCTGTTCAACAACCCCGACGTGTTCCAATTTCGATGCGCGAACTTCTCAAAGATGAATTGAAGAAACTGGAACGAGATGGCATTATTGTGAAGGAAACTCAACACACGGATTGGGTTAGTAACATCGTTCTTGTTAAAAGAAGCGGTGTTGAAGGATCAGTTCGTATATGTTTGGACCCAATTCAACTCAACAAAGCCTTGAAACGTCCCCGTCTTCAGTTTACCACTATTGATGAAGTTTTGCCAGAGCTAGGACGAGCGAAAGTGTTCTGTACTGTGGATGTGAAGAAAGGTTTCTGGCATATACTCTTAGACGAGAAGAGCAGTCGAATGACGACTTTTTGGACTCCGTTCGGACGCCACAGTCGTTGAGGAAGAAACTTACTGAAAAAGTTCATCTTAGCCATAATGGCATTGAAGCCACTTTGAAGCTGGCTCGTGCGAATTTGTTTTGGCCAGGAATGAGCTGGCAGATAAAGGAAGCGGTGATGCAATGCGGAATCTGTGCCAAGTTTGCTCCTTCACAACCCTCACCACCAATGAAAAGCCATGCTATCCCGGTGCACCCGTTCCAAGTCGTTTCCTTGGATGTATTTTTTGCGGAATATCGGGGAGATAAAAAAAGTTTTTGGTAACTGTTGACCATTTTTTCGATTTCTTTGAGGTCGACATACTAAAGGACCTAACCCCAAATAGTACAATAAATATTTGCAAGATCAACTTCTCCCGTCATGGTAAACCCCAGTTGGTCATAACAGATAACGGAACGAATTTTGTCAATGCCGACTGGAGACAGTTTGCTCAAGATTGGGATTTCCAGCAATCTACATCGGCTCCACACCATCAATAAGCGAATGGTAAAGCAGAAGCAGCAGTTAAGATTGCCAAACGCCTGCTACAGAAATCAAAAGAATCCGGTGTTGACTTTTGGTATGCTCTTCTTCATTGGCGAAACGTACCGAATAAGATTGGATCGAGTACCGTGGATCGAATATTTTCTCGAAGTACTAGATGCGGAATACCAATGTCAGCAGAAAATCTAATTCCCAAACCCCAAACTGGAGTTTCAGAAGCAATCGAAAATAACAGACGTACACTGTAAACTCGACATTACTCTTTAATGTGGAAAAAGTACCCATTATTTTCTGATATATGGAAACGTCAAAATAAGGGGTATTTTATTTTTCCAGATAATGGGTATTTTTTGCCCTTTTATATGTTGCGTTCTTTTACTCTATAATGGGTGAAAAAATCCTTGCGATTCAATAATAGTGGAATTCCCCATCAGACTATGCAGCAGTTTTTGTTCGCAGCGGTAGTTTGTTTCCACAATAAAGAAAAAAGTGTGCACACTAGACTAGAAGGTCAACACTAGAAGGTCAAGGTAGGTGCACTAAATAAATTCTTTTTCCTGCCGTGTGCACTAACTAAACGAAAAATTAAATTTTACAGGATGATTTAAATGCCGAGTATATCCCGCATTAGAATGTCCTGCCGGAGAAGCAGACCCTTTTTCCAGGCCAGCAACCCCAAATGCTGATAATCCCTTGCATTAGACCAACAATAATTGTTGTTTATTGTTAATATTTAATTGAATAAATTGATGTTTTTGATATTAATAGGATTCCATTGTTGATTTTTCTACGAAAATACCATACAAATCATAATCAATTCCCATACATAAAATAGAGTAAATTTTACTCTGTTCCTCAAAACATGTTTTTCGGATAGTGGGTAAAATTCACTCGTTGATCTGACGTACAAGCCGTTTACTCTTTAATGGGTACAGGGCCTTTACTCTTTTTATGAGTTAAACTAGTTTTTCTCAAAGTGGGTACTTTTTTACTCTTTAAAGGGTACTTTGACCTTACAGTGTAAAGCGAAATATCATTATGATAAAAAGTCTCGAAATCTGCCAACTTTGGAAATAGGAGATCCCGCATATGTTCAGCTTCAGCCAGAGTCATCGAAGCAGTGGATGCCAGCGAACATCAGCAGCAAGTTGAACGAGCGTTCCTACGTCGTTGATGTAGACGGCGCACGTTATCGCCGAGATCTAGTTAACATTAAGCCACGTAATGAACCATCAGTAACGCCTTCTCAGCCATTAATGAACGTTGCAAGTGCTCCGGTTGAGGTATCAGCTCCTTTGGTGCTACCAGACAAGCCAGCAGACTCATCTAGTTACTCGGCGATCGATAATTCAACAATGAGTCAGGAAGAAATTTCGGAAACGAGTCAGGACATCGTGGTGTCGCCAACCATCAGCGAATCTCCCAAGGAAGCATCTCGTAAGCTGAATCATCTACCGACGGAAACCATAACCAGGCCGAAGAGAACCATGAGATTGCCGAGCCGTTATCGTGATTATGATATGAATTAGGTTTTTAATCAAAAGGGGGAAGATGTTATATTATTATGTAGTTAGTGGTAGCTCCCTCTGAGCGTGATGACCTCGACGTGATGAAAGAGTTCAGTTGTTACCTGGTTGATCGACAGTTTGGATGTACAATAAAGTAGAGTTTGTAGCGAACGGATCTTTTTATTATTGAAATAAAACAGTGCTAGTATCCTTCGTATTAAGCATTGATCAGTTAGAACTGCAATTTTTCCAGTATTGCAATGAATGATGCTGATCCGAACCGATGCCAAACAATTTCTCAAAACGGCTTTAACATTGTACGTACAAAAAGATTTTGATAAATCTTGATCATTTTTTTGGAAATAAGGCAAAGAAAATGCATTTTGCCGTATTCTCAATCCGTCGTATTGTTTTCATTTCTGCCGCAATCGATTTCCAGATTCGTCTCACAACTTACGGCTCACTGTGATAAGGTGAGTGGTCAAAACACAACATATCAACGCTATAATAAAATGTTTTACTAGAATATATAGATATACGGGCATCTCCCTCCACTCCTTCAGCATGATGGAATATACTAACTTTCTTTAAAATTCATTGTTCGTCATCAAAATTCAACCCAAACTTATGAAGACAATTCCTTTTGACCGAACAATTATGGCATTTGCTCACAGTGCAGCGAAAACAACACAATCAAAGGAACCGTATTTTTACGTCGAGCATCGCGCACACATTGATGCGCACAGCTTTTTTTTTCTCAGTGCGACGGATTGAACTTTATTTACATTCTCAATTTTACGCATTCATCGAGGAATTTTCATACAATTTCGTGAATTATAGAACTTTTACGACGTGTGATTGTAATGAAATCCTTCAGTGAAGAAGTACGAAGTGTTGTAATCACTATGTAATATTACTTCCGTAAGCCCCTTAAGTACATGTAAGCAAAGCGTTATTGTTGGACCCCTTCAATAAAGTTAGTTGAAGATTTCTAGCGTAACAGAGCACGCGTGTTTTATTTCTGTATACCGAAACATGGTGTCAGAAGTGGAGAAATCTGCCTAATAAAACTAAATTGAGCAGATTTACGATCAATGTAATAGATAAATCGTCGGTTGTTAGAGTTTTTCGTAGTTACGGCGTGAAATACGTGTATAAATATCGCGATTGAAAGCATTACAAGCCTCATCAAAATGGTGGAAGAAATTGCGCAGCTGCTAAAGCAGCAAAATCAGATTTTCGCCTATTGGGCGGAACGAATGGGAAATTTCCAGGTAACCATCCCGAATCCAGCGTCACCAGCACATATGACTTCCCAATCAGTGCCTTGGAAGGAGATATGGAGGAGAACTTTACTTTCTTCGAATCCAATGGGTTACATGCATGCCCTGATTCGCTACTCGCCACACCGTCACGCACATGTCCTAGTGTCTATGCACGAAAAATAGCTAAAAGGTAACGCGAAAAATATTTGTATGGCGAAATGCATCTAACTAATTATTCCTCAAAATAAGGAAATATTTTCGAAAAAATATTGGGAATCGTTTGTGCGCAATGATAATGGCTTTCACGCCTACCAAAAATATTTTCGATTAAATCTTTTATTTACGAGATATTTGCAGTTAGATGCCTTTCCACATTCAAAATGAAATGAGGTACCTTCTGCTGATCAACTGTGGACAAGAGCAAAGCAGGTAATCCATCCCACTCGGTGAAGGGTCCAGGAAAGGAAAAGTCGCGTTTCATGAAATACCGCAATTTTATCTCCCATAGAAATTAAGTAAAAATTGGAATGGGTAATTTTTGTTACATTACCGCGGGGTTGACGTAGAATTACTATGGACACAACTTTGATCAATTCTGGATCAGACTCTTAAAACAGTGCGGTAGCTACTGTGGTTGCTTCATTTGGACGATTTTCCAACTTTAAATGGACTATCTGCTATGCTCTTGTCCACAGTTGATCAGCAGAAGTTTTCTCGTTTTAATTTTTATGGCGAAAGGCATCTAACTTCAGATTTCTCGTAAATGAAAGCATTATTCGAAAAAATATTTGGTAGGCGTGATAATCATTATCATTACATACAACCGGTACCAAATATTTTTTTCGAAAAATGTTCCCAATTTTGAGAAAAAATCCGTTAGATGCATTTCGCCATACAAATATTTTTTGCGTTACCTTTTAGCGATGTTTCGTCCATAGAGACTAGCGCATGTGCGTTACTGTGCGGTGAGTAGCGAATCAGGCCATGTATGTAACCTATTGAAATGATTATTCATGACATCGACAAATTTAATATTTTCTTGTTTGAAAACGTCAATATTAAAGTCATCGGTGACTACAATGGGAGCATCTTGTTTTACATAATTGAATAAATTATAGGTCATGAACATTTTCGAATCTTGCACAGTAGTACCTGGAGAAATGTACACTGTTATTAGCAGTACTTCAATGTCCATAACCATAATCGATGTCGCACAAATGTCTCCAACCTGATCTGCTACGCCAAGCATTGCATCATATTCCTCACTAATCTTTTGAATTGTGTGAGGAACAGCTACGTTGAAGGCCGTATACTTCTGGTAAAATGCCACAACTCCAGCTCTCACGCCTGGGCGTTTGAACTGGTTATGCAGCTGGAGCCAGCAATTTCGACGGAGGAGTGATCGTCTAGCCAAGTCTCACTCAGTGCATGGAATTCTACACTAGTCCAGTTGTTAATTACACCTATCGTTTGTCTGGTGAGTTGCACGCTTACTGTCAATGATGATGTCACGCTACACGATAAGTGTTCATCTGCAACAACCAGACAGCTCACCAATCCACCGCGAGGTGGATCGTGCTGAGTTGTTGAGTTGAAAGAGAGCGAAAGAAGGAAGGCACAAAAGTCTGTTTGACAGCTCTGCAGAAAGCGCGTGCGCACGGAAAGAGCGCGTGCGCACGGAAAGAGCGCCAGTTCGGCTCGATTTGCAATGATCGATTATTATTATTATTTTTTCGCTATTGGATATTCTATGGTTTGGTTGATCGATGTTAAAGTTTGTTTTAAAAGCAGCTCCACTTATTTTAAAACATATTGCCGTGTACAATAGTAGACAACACAACTAATTTAATTAAAATAATTTGAAATTATAATTAGTACATATACAAAAGGGGAAGAACGTTTAGGCTGGTTGTGCATTACGATAAAATCTCTTAACATAAGCAATGCTTGTTGTTGGTTCTTGTGGAAGGATCAACATGTTCGGCTTAACGAATCTTATTTTAAATATCGAATAACACCACATGCAATTGAACAAAAAGGATGTGATTACAATAGACTTTTGATATTTTCAATTCTGAACCACCGCAAAAAAAAAATATTGGGAATCAAAATTCTCCTAAGAGGGATGATGTGGGGGAGGCTCATTCTAAATAATATTGTCGTTCAATTATGGGGATAAATTAAAATTGTTATTGTTCTATACATACTTATTTATTATAATTACCTGTAAATATTGATACAGCACAATTCAAGTATTTAAATATCAAATAGCAAACATATAGGGGGAGGTCCCCCAGTGCCGGACAGCACCCAATACCGGACAAAGTTGAAACATTGAGAAATCATGGTCCAATCAAGATGGTGTATTAGTAGAAAAGAAAGCTATTATGTAGACTAATGTTTGCGTAGAATAACACATCCTTGAAATATGCATCCCTTTTTAAAAAAGTAGAAAAGTTTGAAAATCTTTAAAAAATTGACGTATCTTCTTAATTTTGAGCCTATTTAGTAATTCTCGATTACTTTTTCAAATCGACGTAAGTAACTTCCATACGGTTTTGAGAAAATTAATTCAGAAGAATCACAACATGTCTTTTAAAACTGTTTTAAAATGAATCACCTTTTAAACATTTTTTCGCCGTGTACATCGCTTAAATTTTGCATAAATTCAGCTCGCGTTCAAAAACTAGGTAGTTTCTATTATTTCCCACAAAAATAATTATAACAAAATGATAAGCCGTTTCATTCAGTTACTTTCGTCGTTTTTCTATCAGTGTAAAATCGGCTCAAGTAGTGTTTTGTTTTGATTCGTGGTTAAGTCACTTTGTCTCTCCATACAACGGAGCGGCGAAAGTAGTGGTTGGGTTGCGAAAGTTGAAAATCTTACTTTCGTCGTTTTGTAATTTCGGAATTAAACGTTCTAAAAGTGAAAAATCTAGTTGGGTAAGAGCGGAACTTGTGGAATTTCGTCTGCGAAACACGTAGGATCGATAAAGTAAGTTTGTTCACTTTTCTGACTTGAGACTATTTGAATACGTTTTCGAGAATTATTTTGAATATGAAAAAATACTTTGGATCCCGCAAGCATGATCGAACATAATCCTAATTTGATAGTAAGAATGTATTTTGTACCATAATTGAAGTAAATACGGACAAATTACAATTTTGGTGAAGCACCTCCTGTCCCTCAGTTTCGGACAGCTTGATTTGTTATATGATATCTTTTTAAATATTGCATCAGTGTCTCTCTTTCATTTTTCATGGGTTCCGTCGACCATGGTATCAAACATGCAATAAAATTAAGAAGAATGAACATTCATAACAACATCGTAAAATGTGCTATTTTTCATCATATATGAAAGAGGTTTTTGATAGGCATCTTGCAAACTAAGAAAAACTCCAATTATTTTTGTAAATGTTGCAATTGCATTGAATTGGTAATTATAAACTATTTCTATAATGGACACATTCAATGATGTTCAAATTTACAGAATTCGAGGCATTTCCAGATCGTGTCCGGTATTGGGTGCCACCTTTCAAGATCGATCAATTTGGTACTAAAATACATCATCAAAACACAATGTCAAAATTCATATTTATATTTTCAAATTTATTTTTGTATTATTTTTCGAATTATGAATTTAGTGGCTTAAGTGTCCGGTACTGGGGGATCTCCCCCTATATGGTCGGTGTTCAGACAGACTGAACCAAGTGTTTTTTTCAATCGAGTAAGAAAAATGTACCCCAAACATGTGAAACATCAAAATATTATAGATATTTACTGTAATAATGGAACTTATCTATTTGATGATACATTTGTATCAAAATAACATGGAAGATTTAAAATAGATGGAGTTCTTTACGTATCCTTAGAGCTCCAAAATTCATCTAGTCTGGTCTGTCTAAACACCGACCATATGATTCTCAAAAACTCATGAGAATGGTATTTTACTCTTTGAACTGTTATTTAATTTGGATGTGTTTAAAAGATTTATAAATTTAATTTATTATTGATGTTACGAGCTATGTCTGTAGTTAAACTTAATGCTACACAAGAAATATATTTGAATCAAAGTATTTTTATTTATAAATCATATGAAAAAAAAAAGTTCCAGAAAGTACTCTAGAATTCTTTGGGAGCGTCTCCCGGGATTCTTCCTTAAATCATTCATGAATCCTTCAAATCCTCTCTGGGATTGTTCTGCTGAAAATCTTGAGATTATTTCTGAATTTTCTTCCAGATATCGCTTTGGGATTCATCCAAAAAAAAAAACGTTACCATTCCGGTATTACTTCTGAGATTCTTTCGGATATCCCATTGCGATTATTCTGGACAACTTTTTGGATTTTTTTGCAGAACTCTGTATATGATTTTGCGTGTATCTCCTTAAGGATTACTTTTGAAATCCAGGAAATTAAATTCTTTGAAATTCTTGAAAATTGTTTTCGAAATCCTATGAAAGATTTTACCATAAATCCTGATGCAATCCATTTGGATATTTAAAGAGGATTTTATCAAAAAATGTACGACTCTACTAGAAATTCTTCGAGAATTCCTCCGAAAATAACTCTAGATTTTTATCCGGAAATACTCCTGGTATTCTTATGAGAATGCCTCTGGTATTCTTCCAAAAATGACTTGAGATGCTTTCGGAAATCTTTCTGAAATTCTTCAAGAAATTCCACTGAGATTTTTACGCCAATATCTTTGAAATACTCCTGGGACTCTTACAAAAATCCTGTTGGAGTTTTTTTTTTCGGATATCTTTCTATTCTAAATTTTTCAATAAATTTTGCTGGGATTGTGCTGTAAAACCTGCTAAGATTCATCCAAAAATACGACTGTCATTCTTCCGGATATCATTCAAGAATTCCACCGGAAGTTTTCGTGAGATTCAACCGTAAATCGTTCTGGTATTTTTCAGAAATTCCATTGAGATTCTTTAAAATATCCTTCTGAAAAATTTTCTGAGAATTGTTTTGGGATTATAGAAGGATTTCCAGAAGAATTCCAAGGCGATTCACAGAAACATCACTTCTGTATGAAGGATTATCGTTAATATCTGAAATAATCCCATGAGAATTCTAAATCCAAATTACAGTGATATTCAAAAGAATCCCAGAAGTTATTTCGCCAGAATCCCTGACAGATTTAAAGGATATTCACAGACATCCAGAAGATTTCTTGAATATTTTCCAGAATAATTCCGATGCCAGATGAACTGCAGAAAGATTCATGGAATAATTTCAAACGGGATTTTCGGAATCATTTGAAAGTAACTTTTAGAAGATCCTCAGAAAAAGAAATCAGTAATCAAAGTAATCGAAAAAATCTCATTATTTCAAGCAATGCTCGTTGGTTCATGTCGAAGGATCAACATGTTCGGCTTAACGAATCTTATTTTAAATATTGAATGACACCACATACAATTAAACTAGTATGTGATTACAATTCTGAATCACCGCAAAAAAAAAATATTTAGAATCACAATCCTTCTGAGAGGGATGATGTGGTGGATGCACATTCTAATTAAAATTGTCGTTCAATTATGGCGATAAATTAAAATTGTTATTGTTCCATAAATAATTGTTTATTATAATTACTTGTAAATATTGATACAGCATATAAAAAGACATTGGTCCAGAAATTACTCCAGAATTCTATGGAATTTCCCTCCTGAGATTCTTCCTTAAATCACTTATGAATCCTTCAAAACCTCTCTGGGATTGTTCTGGAAATCTAAAGATAATTTCTGATTTTTCTCTAAGTTCTTCTGGAAATCACAGAATACTTACAGATATCGCTTTTGAACTCATCTAAAAAACATCGTCAGCATTCCGGTACTATATCTGAGATTCTTTCGGATATCCTTTGTGATTCTTCTGGACATCTTATTGGAATATTTGCATAAATCTGTATGTGAGTTTGCGTTTATCTCCTTAAGGATTACTTTTGAAATCCTGGAAATCAAATTCGAATCGAAATTCTCGAAGATTCTTTCGGAAATTCAATGGAAGATTCTAACAAAAATCCTGATGCAATTCTTCTGGATATTTTTAGAGGATGTTTCCAAAAAATGTACTACGACTCTACTACAAATTCGTCGAGAATTCCTCCGAAAATAACTCTGGCCTTTTTCCGGAAATACTTCTGGGATTATTATGAGAATACCTCTGGTATTCTTCCGGAAATCACCTGAGATGCTTTCGGAATCCCTTTAGAATACTTTCGAGGATGCTTCCGAAAATCTTTCTGAAATTATTCTAGAAATGCCACTGAGATTTTTACGTCCATATTCTTGAAATTTGTCTGGGACTCTTCCAAAAATCCTGTAGGAAATCTTCCAGATATCTTTCTAGCATTCTTTCGGGAAGCCTTCTGGGATATTTTCGAAAATCTTTCTGAGGATCCTTCAAATCCTTCTGTTAAGGATTCTTGCAGAAAATCTTCCCGAATTACCTCTAGACTCTGGGAGTTTCCTGATTTTTTCAAGAAAACTGTTATTATTTCGACTATCTCTCTAGGATTCTTTCGGAAATTCTTCTACAATACCCCCAGATTTCTTTCTGTAATCCTGCTGGAGGACTTCAAAACATCTTTCAAAGATTCTTCCAGAAATTTTAGTGGAATTTTTCAAGAAATTCTGCTGGGATTCTTCCGAAACCTGCCGAAATTCATCCGGAAATACGACTGGAATTCTGCTTGAATGATAAGCATTCAAGAATTCCACCGGAAGTTTTTGTGGGATTCAACCGTAAATTGTCCTGGTATTTTGTTTAAATACATTGAGATTCTTAGGGAAAAATATACAGGATTCTTAAAAATATCCTTCTGAAAATTCTTCTGGAAATTGCTTTGGAATTAAAGGAGGATTTCCGGAAGAATCCCAGGTCGATTTACAGAAGAACCACAGAGAAATCACTAAAATATTATCAGGGAGATTTCTAAAGGAATTTTTTTTTTTTTTTTTTGTTTAGAGAGACTTTACCCAGAAGGGGCATTCGTCTCTAATTCTAAAGGAATTATTTTAAGGATTCTCGTAAATTCCTGAAACAATCTCAGGAGAATTTCGAATGGATTTTGAATGTTTTTTTTACAGTGATATCCAAAAGAATCCCAGAAGTTATTTCGCAAGAACCCCTGAAGATTCAATGAAAAGTCACAGACATCCAGACGATTTCATGAATATTTTCCAGAATAATTACGATGTCCAGAAGAGCTCCAGAAAGATTTACGGAATAATTTCAAATGGAATTTCCAGAACCATTTAAAAGTCACTTTCAAAAGATGCTCAGAAAAAGAAATCAGTAATCAAAGAATCTCATAGGTATTTTTTTAAAGTCCCAGTGACTGTCCGGTAGTTTTCTTGGAGGATTTCCATTTGAAGTCAAGAGGGATTTTCAGAAAATTCTGCCAAGGATTTAAGAAAATTTTCAAGGAAAATCAATGATAAATCACGACAAAAATCAAAAACACTTCCTTATGAATTTCCAGAAGAATCACAGAGTATTTTTTTCTCAAAAAATCTTAGAAAAAAATTCTAAAGAATCACGAAGGAATTTTCGGAATAATTCTGGATATACAAAATTATCTCAGGCAGAAACAAAAAAATCAATAGCAATAAATCTGTAAGAATATAAGAAGGATTTCTGTAAGAATATAAGGAGGATTTACAAACAATTACAGAGGAATTTTCGGATGATTTCCATAAATAAAGATTCAAAAAAAATCCCCGTCATCTGGAAGATTCTTAGCAGGATTTTCGGAAGTATTCCACATGGATTTCTGGGAGAATTCCATTGGGATTTACAAAAGAATTCCAGAGGAATTTCCGAAAGAATCCCAAGAATTTGCACGGAAGAAAGTGAAGTGAAATAATAGATTTTTTTGATTATAGTCTCAGGCGTCTTTCCGAGAGTATTCTAGAATAATAGGTATAATCTAAAACATTTTTCGGAAAGAATCTCAAAGGGATTTTGAAGAACTTTCAAAGAGTTTCACGGAAGAAATACTGAAGAATTACGAGGAAAATATCAGAATTTAAATAATAATTTCGATTGGATTTCCACAAGAAATCCCGAGAAATTTTGTGAGAATCCCCGAACCCAGATTTTTAAAATAGATTCCATTACACTGGAAAGCAATCATTAAATCATTTTCGGCAGAATTCCAGAATTTTACGGCAGAATTCCAGAATTTTACAGCAGAATCCTGAAAGGATTTCCATAATAACCCAAGATGGGTTTCTGGGATAGTCCAATAGGAAGTCCCAAGGAGGTTATTGGAAAAATCAGAGCGATCAAAGAAATAACTACATATAATAATTTCAGAAGGGTTTCTGAAAGAATCTCAGTGAATTTTCAAGATGTCCTCTAGCAACACAACTAATATATACTAATATTTACAACTCAATACTTAATTATAAATTGCGTTAAGGTGATTATAGAACAAAGCCACACCTCAAATTTTCAAAAGCACAAGACTTGAGAACCAAACAGCTCTCACCGTTGAAAATTTATCCCATTAGTGACCACCAGCAAGCAAGCAGATTGATTGGTTTTCAACGCAAACTGTTGTCAGATTCTCCAGTCTTGTACCCTTGTTTGGCTTCGTTTTATAATCACCTTAAGCTGAGTGTACGCCATCCAGTTTGGGGGCGGATTGACGGTATCGAAGTGGATTAAAAACAATTATAGGAGAACGTGTGGAAAATACATATGAACTGCGCAGAATACATCAGACCGATTTAGCATTGCTGCGCACTTCTAAAAGCATTTTATTTTTATTAAAATGTTTGATAATAGTAGAACGACAATGATCATCAGTTGATTTTCCGCTACTGTTTTTTTTAAATCACAATTGTTATTTCTTTCAGTGCACGCGCTCGGGAAATGAATCTGGCCATGGTGCAACAACCGCGCTACATTCGATGAATCCTATGCGACAAAAATTGTCGGCGCTATCCGTCAAATTCGCTCACCAAAGCTATTTTGGTGACTTTAACATCACAGCTACTAGTTCCTCGCCGAAGTTTTGACTGCCGAACTTCTAATTGTCACTCAAATTGTCAATAGTACACGACCTCGGGGAAAGTTCCACCTTGCGTCTTATGAACAGTAAAAGCACAGGCACTAACCACCGGAAACTGAATGCGTTTGCATTTGATTATGCCGCTCAGTTTGATACTAAAATAATAATTCTCTATACAGAAGTGAAATTGTAATTTCAAAACCAAGAGCGTTACGTTGGCATGAAATATTTCAAACTCTTATAACTTTTCGCTGGCTTAACGAAATTCCTAGATTAGCACCTCAATCGAAAGACAAGGCATAAAAGGGTCATGTCCTTTACATACTGGATCTCACATACCTACCCAAATAGTTTAAATTGTTTAAAAGAGAACGTTGATATCAAGCAAATCTATAAATAGGGGTGCTAGAGAAAAGTTGACGTTATTTGCTTTTCACTCTCCGCTTGGATCGCATCTCACTAGGCAACAGATCGGCTTGCTCTGACCGGGCGTGCTTCTCAGGCACAGTCATCGATAGCGAAAGACCCCCTCCCGTTTGTCGTGCTTCGCTCAAATCAAACTGACCGTCGACCGACCAAGACAAGATGCCGTTCGAAGCCAAAGCCATTACCGCTGCCGCCACCTAGAAGAAGAAGAAGAGAAAGCAGACTACAGGAAAATGAGACTGAGATTGTGGCTGGCATCCGAGAAGAAGGAGGAGAAAAAAAAGGCAATCCCTAAGCAAAACCCCACAAAGTTTCACAGACCGCCGTGATGGAGAAGACCCCGAAGAAGCCGCCACCGCAAACCTCATCGGACGAGGAGGATTTCAACCAGTGCGCCGCCAAAATGTGTCCGTGTGACTCTAATCCAACTATTCAATCGGCCCTTTTCAGAGCCAACAAATGTGTTCTAAAGAGTTATTTGTGCAATATTTCCTAATATGTTTACCACATACTTGCTATAATCTCTTGATCCATCTCGTAGCATCATCTGATATATTACGAATAATCGACAATACGATAATTTGAGGATGTTTCAGAGGACGCTGCTGCAGTGCCGTCGGGATGCAATACAGCATAATGCTCATCTTGTACATTCCTTGCCAAGACATCAATTTCATATAGCATATTTCCTATTTAGCCTATTTCTTCGCTTTCTGATCTGGGAAATAGGCTATATGACAACCACAGGGATTAAGATGAAATCTGGAAACGTAACTTAATCTTGAGCAATTCCACATACCCGAAGATTGGCAGCTTTTCAGATCAGCCGATCATGAGGCTTCTTGTAGTGGTGCCTAACGGGATTGTATCTTGACTGTACCGATGCTGCGATTATCACAAGGAGCTCTTACTAGCTCAAAATTTTCAATGAAATGAACCGAATCAGTCGAAAGTAGTATGTTTTACACAATTTAAATAGCAGACGATGTTCTACCCTTGCGTATTCTTCGCCTACTTTTGATCGACCAATCTGGGACATAAGCATGGGCGTAAATAGCCATCAGACTTGAGGGGGGCCACGGCCCCTTCTCATGAGAGACAAAAGTCGTAAAGGATTTATATAACTTAATAATGCTTGTTTCGATAATATTTGTAAACCGATTATAGTGGCGCAATTTCATACAGAGGTAAATCAAAACCTGGAAAAATAGTAAACGTATTGAAAAATCTTTTTTTTTTCGTTTTGTATTGCCAAGATGACGTATTCAACCCAATCTGATAGATCTCGAACAGAATACAAGGATTTAAAAGCAGACTATAATCATCATAATAAAATTGTCCAAAGCTCAAAAATAGGAGTTTTTACAAAACTAAGTGAAAATGTGAAATGTTGGTGACTTTTATCGCACGATCGGACCAATTTCGCTAATTTTGAAGATAATATATGCATTTGGGGTAATTTGTAAATTTCTCTGCGAGCTTACATGGGTCGAACTTTTGCCCCGCTGATTAGAACTTTTGCCACACTATGGGCCAATAAATGATTCCAAGCAATTATGTAGTAACTAACACACCTCACAGTATCCTTATGATGCCTAAAAACGCCCTTAAATAAAAAATCAAAGTAGATTTGATCATTATTAATTTCCATGCTATGAAAGTTTGCCCAAAAAATATATTTTTTTCCAAATCTCTATTCTTATGATATTTGTAGTGAAAGTCTCTTACTTGACCACTGTGGCATTTATAAGCATTGATTTGAAATCTTAAAAAGAAAATCTGGTCTACTCGAACTTATGCTCCACTCTCTTCAGTAATGTTCAATTTTGAGCTACTAAAAATCAAAAAATAAATCCGATCGGCCTTAAAATATAATTGTACGACTGCGAAATACATATTTACCTAAAAATAGATGAGCTCATGCTTGAAAACAATTAGTTTTTATACAGTAGATTGACAAAGATGTAAGTAAAGGTCACCTAACAAACGGCTGTTTCATTGGACTTGGTAGCAAATCTGTTGGTCTCGAGATGAACTAGCCCAGGGCTAAAAATCTCGTTAACAAAGACAAAAAAATAATTGATGTAATGTTGCGTAGGAAAAATAAATAAAAATAAATAATAAAACGTCATATTATAAACACTTATAGCAGAATTAAAAGCGTGTCTAAAAATAATCTTCAGTATGAACAAAGTTTTACGTTTGTTCTACAGAAACAAATAGTAACATGGTTATATCATCTTTTCAATCTAAAAACTTCAGAAAATTGGTGTCAATATAACATTGAAAAAAAAAATAATGTTGCGACATCTACGACTTTACACAGTTCAATGTTGTTGTTTTGTACGAATCCACCACTATCTTACTATACGTAAAGGGATTTCAATGTTCACAGTTTTGCTGTCACATTTGAATACATCTGCTTCACTGTCGTCTACTTACCAGCAGTTCAGATCTATTCCCGACGTCTCGGAGACAAATTTATCTAATGACTCACAAATTTGAATATGAAACATTTAAAAGTTCGCGAAAAATGTATACAAACTAAAGTTTACTTGCCGCACCATTGTTTATTTTTGAGATTTTTTTTTTGTAGAACTTTACCATAACTCTCATACACAAACATTTCCCAGTAACAACGATTCGTTCTAGATAATTGATCACAAAATATCGCAGCTTGATTCAAAATATGAAGAGATTTTGGTTTTATAATTGGTTGGTTGGTTTGACTTTATTAACGAGATTTTTAGCCCTGGGCTAGTTCATCTCGGGACCAACGGCTTTACTTCCCTTCCGAAGGAAGTCGTCACTATAACTTTTTACGTCATAAGTGACTATGTCGGGGATGGGATTCGATCCCAGGTCCTCGGCGTGAGAGGCGAGTGTTCTAACCACTACACCAGGTCCGTCCCCCCTGGTTTTATAATTAACAATACCACTAAAAATGGATGAAGCCAGTTCTACTAATTCTAAAACATGCTTCAATATCGGGAAAAGGTAAAAAGGAAACAGTATGGCAGTATGTGATGTTTCAAAATTATATATTGCTATTGCCTATCAAACAAAGATCATCCAGACATTTATATTCAAAATGCATTTAACGTATCATAATATTTGATACTAAAAACTAGTTTTAACTATATTGTCATTTCTTCTCTATTTTTTTCGGGGGGGGGCAAGCCCATGATTCGGGGGGGCCAGGCCCCCCCCCCTGGCCCCTCCCTATTTACGCCAATGGACATAAGGTATATGAAGATGATGTCTCGGTTAGGGATTTACATATCTTTGAAAAGTCATAAACGCGTTCGGATGGACAAAAAAACATGATTTCAATGGTTTACAATAAATGAAAAACACGAATGTTTTGCCTTCGAGCAAATTTTAAATATTTCAGATCAATGTACGTAAAAGTTATGGAAATCGGAAATCGGAAATCGAAACCCAATACAAACGTTAATATGAATACTCTGCTTCATATAATATGACATTTTCAATGGATTTCTTTATTGAAACTTACATGTAGAAAAAATTCAGATCAATAGATGCTTATTACATCTGGTCAAAAAACAGTTTAGTGAACAGTATTTAAAATCTGTTACAATTTTTATACATTTCCCGATTTCCGTACTCGAGAATTTAGGAAGTGTTCCCCCATTATATGATGAATCAACTATGCTGTTAGAAATGCCATACAATGCTGAGTGCTATGATGTTATTAGGGTCCGACGGCTCTGCAGGGGATGTGTGGATAAATTATGTCAACCAAATCAAGTTTTGTACAATACCGCTAGATTTAGATCATGATAGATAAATCAGGAAATATTATTCTATAATCCCTTTTAAAAATGTTTGATGGCCCTCAAAAGGGCCGTTTGAGCTTGAATGCTGTCACAGATGAAAAGCACTACGGGATGTTATCAGTTGATTGTCATGGTTAATTAGGGAAACCTCAACGGAAATGTATATGTGCATAAGTTCTCTGTTTATA
This sequence comes from Aedes aegypti, assembly GCF_002204515.2. NCBI lineage: Eukaryota > Metazoa > Arthropoda > Insecta > Diptera > Culicidae > Aedes > Aedes aegypti. The sequence goes on along the minus strand of NC_035108.1, from coordinate 122,885,762 downwards.
CGACAAACCAGCTGAATATTTCATTGGTGCACAACAGCAACAGGGTAGCGGATCAGAGGGATTTAGTTGAAATCTGGAAACGTAGCTCAAGCTTGAAATCTTGAGCGATTTCACAAGTCAGACGCTCGATAAGCAGCTCCTCGGATCAGCCACTCAGGGGGTTCTGGTATTGGTGCCTAGTGGGCTTGTTTCTTGACTGCACTACCGACGCTGAGTTTATCACGAGTTGAAATCTGGATACGCGGGTCGGTCAACGTAGAAATCTTGAGCGATTTCACATACCAGATGCTGGATTGGCAGCTTGAAGATTATAACAGCTCAGTAGGCGTTTAGCTGCGAGGTACTCATCGCTGCGCACGTGCGGACCCGGATAAAAACGTATCATTCAGTGAATGGAATAAACAATGTACAATATAACGTATTGGATACAATACAGCGTATTGTAATTGAATGTCGAAAAATGTCCTCGAGGAGCTCTTACCAGCTCGAAAGCGGATATGGAATGAAACCGTATCGGACGAAGGAAGCATGTTTTCTAACCTTAGAATAGCAGACGATGCTCCTTCCTCTTGTGCTCTTCTCTTTCTGATCGACCAGTTTAGGAAATGGCCAATAATGTGTTGTGCTTAGAATTACTTGAAAATTGCGGAAAATGAAAAGGGCCGATGGCTTTCTTAGCTCTATGCTGTCGCAGATGAAAATCGAATGGGCAAATCAATCGTCAATGTTGCGAATGTTGATGTTGTCAATGTTGAAAGCTAACGAGATTTTTAGTAGGGGCCAAGGGGTGGATCACTTGTTCGGTGCACATCTAATGTACATCGATTTGCATTAAATGCATTTTTTTGATTGATTGCAGAAATACGTTTTTCAATCTCCTGTAAACTAACCAGGATTAATTACAACTCTCGGAATTTCCTTCTCGAGAAATTAAGAGTATATAGCTACTGGGGGCAAAAAGAAATCCATCTTCAATTTAATGAAGGATAACCATATGAAGCAAATACAAATTTACTTGAGCTAATAACTTGTTTTATTTACTTTCATGTTGATCGGGGATAGGTCGGAAATCTTGGGGGGACAGAAAGGGGACGGCGAACTTAAGCTCTTAAAGTTAATATTCTACTCCTTAAAGTCTCTTTATTATAAAGGATATTTCTTCACCAGAACGTTGAATCACTGCATCTATTGGTCAGTGCGCATCGTACCTTCGTGCTGTGCGTACACGAATTCTCTCTGCTCTTGGAAGTTTTCTTAAAAACTACCTAAAGCAATAAAACAGTACTTTTCAGTGCTACACAAACAGTACTTTTCAGTGCTAAATTAAAAACGGTACTTTTCAGTGCTACTTAAACAGTACTTTTCAGTACTATTTTTTCTACTATTGATCCCTTTACGATCCTTGTTTGGACCCGTGCCTTCGATTTTTCGTTGGACCCGTTGGCGAAAGCTAGCGGTGGTAATCCTTCTTGGACACCGTCTAGGGAAAAAACCTCTCGAAGGTCACGTCTTTCTCGTTTATTAACTAAACATGGTATCAACAACTAACAAAAGGAAGGGTGAATCTCTGAATTCACTACTTCCTTCCAAAAAAGTGGGTTTTAAAACTGTCACTACACGTGGCAAGAATGGAAGAAAGGACGTTTCCCCGGAATGCGAAGTTTCTTCCAAGTGTGAAATGAATAATTGTATCGAAATGAGCAATCAGTTTGATGCTCTAGACAAATTTTCCGAACACCAAATCGAAGCAGCCTCTAGCCCAGGCTCTTTGATTCAAGTGAGGAAGCAAAGAGTGCCGCCTATCGTGGTCAGTTGTTCCGAATTTGGGGGATTTAGGCAGGAGATCTTGAACTCCATTAGGGGTCCTTCCAAATCGCAAAGAAAGGAGACTGTCGCGTTTTGCCGGAAACTCTTAAAGATCGTGAACTTCTTCTCAAACATCTTGAAGAGAAGAAGCACAAATTTTTTACTTATGACGACAAAACTGAACGTTTGTTCAAAGTTGTCTTGAAGGTTTCTTAAGTGACTATAAGTCACCTGAAGAGATCAAAAATGGAATAAATGATTTACTTGGATTTTCCCCAGTCCAAGTAATCATTATGAAAAAGAGAACCCAATCTGGCATTGTTCGGAAAGGGCTTTCTCAAGAATATTATTTAGTTCACTTTAACAAAAAAGAACTAAATAATATTAAAGCTTTAGAAAAAGCAAAACTTATGTTCGATGTCCGTGTGACATGGGAACATTTCCAGAAACCTGGAGGAAATTACCAAAACCCCACTCAGTGCCGTCGGTGCCAAAAGTGGGGTCATGGTACAAAAAATTGTCGCATGGATGCTAAATGCATGATTTGCGGAGGTTCTTCTCACGCTAAGGACGACTGTCCTGTGAAAGAAGATACCAGAAAGTTTGAATGCGCCAATTGCAAGGGCCCTCACAAAGCTAACTTTTGGGAATGCATTTCACGCAAAAGAGTCATTGAGGCTCGTGCCAGGCAGATGAAGGATAATATCCGTTACGATAACGGTCGTTTCCGGAATTTGCCTGGTAGAGTATCGAACAATGCTCATATTTCAGTTAACGATCGCTTGATCATGAATCATACCCACCAGGAAGATCATAATCATGCTCATTCACAAACAAATTTTAATCCGTCGGGTAGCCGTTCGAATCTTTCAATTTCGAATGTATCTACCCACGGTAAATCCTTTGCCGATATCGTAGCAGGAAATTCGAACTCCTCCCCTGTTCGATCCATGGGTACTCATTCTACTTGTTTCAAATCGAATGGAAAAAACCCTACCGCCACAGGTAACTCATACTCCGCTTCATCGTCTACCGGAAATTCTAATGGGAAATCACATGACATGTCTGCCTCTGATTTTAATTTTCTAACTGAACAATTGAATCTAATGATTGATGGAATGTTCAAAGCCACCACTATGACTGAAGCAGTCCAAGTAGGTGTAAAATTTACAAATAAAATTGTTATTTGATTACGTTTTTCTAATGGATCCAAATAATAATTTAAATATTTTAAATTGGAATGCTCGACGAGCTGTTTAATTTTCTTATGGTTAATAACGTGCATATAGCAGTTATTACCGAAACGTATTTAAAACCTGGATCTGACTTGCGAAAATTGACTCGCAATAAGTCATATTTTTTTGTCATTGGTGACTTTAATGCCAAACATCGGTCATGGAATAATTCTCAAAGTAATTCCAACGGCAGAATTTTATTTGATGAGTGTTCTTCAGGATATTTCTCAATTCAATACCCTGATAGCCCTACATGTTTTTCCTCTTCTAGAAATCCATCTACGATTGATTTGGTCTTAACCGACTCTAGTCATTTTTGTAGCCAACTGATTACTCATGCTGATTTTGATTCTGATCATGTCCCTGTTACATTTCAAATATCGCATGAAGCGATTCTCAATCCTATCAGCTCCACCTTCAATTATTTACGAGCCGACTGGAATATATATGAAACGTATGTTGAGTCTAATATTGATGTTAACATTTCTTTAGAAACTAAAATTGATATTGACAATGCTCTTGAAACTTTAACAAATTCCATTGTTGAAGCCAGGAACATTGCAATTCCAAAATGTGAAGTAAAATTTGAATCCGTGATTATAGACGATGATCCGTCTTAAAAACGTGAGGCAATTTCAACACACTCGCGATCCTGCTATGAAAATTATATGGCAGGATTTGCAGAAAGAAATCAAGAAACGTTTTGCTCAATTAAGAAACAAAAATTTTGAAAACAAAATTTCTCAATTGAACCCTGGCTCTAAGCCCTTTTGGAAATTATCTAAAATCTTGAAAAAACCTCAGATGCCAATACCGGCATTGAAAGAGGAAAACAAATTATTACTAACTAATTGCGAAAAAGCTCAAAAACTTGCTATGCAGTTTGAAAGTGCGCACAATTTTAATTTAAGACTTACTAGTCCAATTGAAAATCAAGCTACTCAGGAGTTCGAAAATATTCTCAATCAAGAGAACGTTTTCGAAAATGCCTGGGAGACTGATTTGGAAGAAGTGAGAACTATTATTAAAAAATTCAAAAATATGAAAGCTCCTGGCGATGATGGAATTTTCTACATCCTCATCAAGAAACTTCCAGAAAGTAGCTTATCATTTTTAGTTGATATATTTAACAAATGTTTTCAATTAGCATATTTTCCTGACAAATGGAAAAATGCTAAGGTTGTTCCAATTTTAAAACCAGACAAAAATCCTGCAGAAGCTTCTAGCTATCGTCCAATCAGTTTGCTTTCCTCCATCAGTAAACTTTTTGAGAAGGTTATTTTGAACAGAATGATGGCCCACATCAACGAAAATTGAATTTTTGCCAATGAACAGTTCGGATTCCGCCATGGACATTCGACCACTCATCAACTTTTACGTGTAACAAATTTGATCCGTTCCAACAAATCTGAAGGCTATTCTACTGGTCTTGCTCTTCTAGACATAGAAAAAGCGTTCGACAGTGTTTGGCATGAAGGTTTGATGGTAAAATTGAAAAACTTTAATTTTCCAACATACATTGTTAGAATAATTCAAAGTTATCTGTCAAATCGTACACTTCAGGTTAATTATCAGAACTCCAGATCTGAAAGACTTCCTGTAAGAGCTGGTGTTCCTCAAGGCAGCATTTTGGGACCAATATTATACAATATTTTCACATCTGACTTACCTGAGTTACCTCAGGTATGTCAAAAATTTTTGTTTGCGGACGACACAGGCCTCTCCGCCAAAGGACGAAGCTTGCGCGTCATCTGTAGTCGATTGCAAAAAAGTTTGGATATTTTTTCTTCATACTTGCAAAAATGGAAGATTTCTCCTAATGCTTCCAAAACTCAACTAATAATATTCCCACATAAACCAAAAGCTCTCTATTTGAAACCTTCAAGTAGACATGTTGTCACGATGAGAGGGGTTCCAATAAATTGGTCAGATGAAGTTAAGTATCTAGGGCTCATGCTAGATAAGAATTTAACTTTCAAAAATCACATTGAGGGCATTCAAGCCAAATGTAACAAATATGTAAAATGTCTCTATCCCCTTATTAATAGAAAATCAAAACTTTGTCTTAAGAACAAGCTTTTGATATTCAAACAAATGTTCAGGCCAGCCATGTTGTATGCTGTACCAATATGGACTAGCTGTTGTAATACCAGGAAGAAAGCTCTGCAGAGAATTCAAAATAAAATTTTGAAAATGATTCTGAGGCTTCCTCCCTGGTATAGTACCAATGAGTTACATAGAATATCCAATGTTGAAACATTGGAACAAATGTCAAATAAAATAATCAATAGTTTCAGGCAAAAATTGTTACAATCTTCTATTGCCACGATTAATGTGTTATATGTTTAGGTTAAGTTAGGTTAAGTATATTCAAAGCGTTTTTTTTTCTCTTATAAGCAGGTGAAATCACCTGCAAAAAATCTGAACTGCTACGGCAAATGAAATGTAATATGTTGTTAATAAAATAGTAATAAAATCTTAGATTTGTTTTACCAAATTAGGATGATAGTGTTGTCTAATAACACAGAACACCTAGATATAAGAAATAATGAATGTAATGTTTGGAATGATACTAATAAAGAAAAAAAAAACTGCATCTATTGGTTTAGATCAAGGGACATGAGTGTAGAGAAAGGGGCTAAATTGTGTACACACTTAGATTAAATTACTGGGGTCGGTAAAATTTTACTGGGTTTTGGAACTACCAAAAATGTCAGTAAAATGAAAACTGCCGCCACGCGTAATTGAAAGGAAAATTTCACCATGTTTTATTTTTAGGCATATATGATATAAAAAGATAACTCTCTGCGAAATTTCAGTGAAAAATCTCTGTTTTTCGATTTCTGACATATTTTTTAGTTTACTGACTTTTTCGGTAGTTCCAAAACGCAGTTATTTTTACCGAACAGATTGAGTGTGTAAGAGTCTTCGAATGACAGACCTTGTCTTCAAGACCACAACTTTCTCTATAAAATTCGCTCTTGGTACCCTGTTACTGCGCGGTCTAACTTACAGACTGACGGCGAATACTGGATACTAAATTTTAATTGGCGGATAAAGGATTAGGATTTCCATAGGATAGTGAAGCCCAAAATTCCAATATTCGATGCTAAAATGAATCCGAGGAGTGCCAGCTGGTCGGAGGCTTCTTCGAAGCGTCCATTCTGCCACCGGACAAACGTAGGGTTTTTGGAGTTTTCTTCACTGCGGCCTGCATCAGAAAATAGCATCTTCGCTTCACCTATCAGTAGCAGCTTTTTTTGAGCGTATGAAAAAATTAGTTTGACATTCAGTCAAGGATAACAAATAAATATTGGAGCAAGCCATGAATTGCGAATTTGTTGAATGTGCATTTAAATGCATTTGAATGCATGAAATAATTTCGATTTATCAGATGCAGGGGACTGACACGGCTGTCGTCCTGCATACATTCCTGCTCTTCCTCACATCGTTTTGGTACTTCGCGTTTTGGTACCCACTTTCTGGTCGGTTTGCCCTAACCTTGCTCCTAATTTTCGAGTATACGGCTCATACGCTGCTAGTGCTAGATTCTGGCAATTAACCATATCGCATTGAATCATCGTATTTGATGACGCTTTTCATTTGTTCATCATTTTGTTTACTGTTTTACGCATCAGCGAGGTATTATTGATGTCTCCTATCCATAAAAACATATGTTTTCTCCCTCCCAAAACTATCAAAACAAGAACACTGGACGCCATGTTGAATTGATGTTGGGTTGGTAAATATTGGCTCATGCCACCCCCTTGATCAGATGCATCAGAAGTGATCCACCCCTTGGTAGGGGCCCATTTACATATTTAATAACGCTGATTTTGCACGTATCGAGATAGGCGATTACTTTTCTGTTGAAGAGCATACTTCAGACGTAGTCCTACGTCAAAAAAGCTATAATGTAATAATAATGATTTGAACATGATTATTTTTCAGAGTGTACTTCAGTGTCTGTTCTGTGCAGTCGTTTATCAGACGTTAATGAGTGATAGTGCATCATAAAATTGACCAACAAAATCCGTGAAATTTTTATTAATTTATTGGCAAAGAAAAGTGCAAACAACCACAGTGCAGCTATTTCAATAACGCTGAGTAACAAAATGCTGAGTAAAAGTCGAAAAACAATGTATTAAATACAGTTCACGCAATTTAATACGAAATCATTTCACGATTGAATAATAACATCAACCCCTATGGTTTCAGCACTGCACGATTGAACAATGGACAGGTTTCGGATTTTGAGTAATCCAGCTAGCAGACTCATCTTAGCTCGAAATTTTAGTGCCGGAAAGGATGGAAAAGGCAACAATGATCCCACAGGAAAGAACATTGAAGTATGTCATCGTTGGAAATGTTATTGCCGACAATCCAAACATGTCCATTGGTCCTATTTGGTGGTGGGGCCCTGCATTATTCTGATTTTGCACAGACAAACAGACGTAACACTCTAATTATTTTCATCGTACAGCAGAATAGCGCCCAATTCTAATATTTAGTAGTTGGCTGACGGGCCACTCGTGGTGCTCGCATCACTTTTGTTCGAGTTTGACGTTTGCTCACTACCGCCACCTAGTTCACGGTTGGCCAAATAAAGTATTTTTAGCAATGGGCGTGAATGTTCAAGTGACTATGTTTTAAATTGATGATTATTCTAGCTGTTACGTCTGTTTGTCTGTGGATTTTGTATGGGAGCTTGCCCGGTAAAAAATAAGCACGATGCAGAACTATTGATTGGTTCTGCACTTGGATTTGCACTACTGTTAAATCTTGACATTATCAAGGCAACACCACTTGAATGCAACGGGGAATTTAAAAAAGGTAAAATAAACGTTTCCGCCTGGCCTGACCCAGAATTCAACCTTCGGAGTGCAAGTCTTGTATCTTACCTCGACACCAACTCGCATCTGTTGAAATGAATTGAATTGATCTCAATCACTATCTACAACGAGCTGCCATTTTAGTAATTAGTAAGTTTCACGGTAGATCGAAAGAAAGAGAATGAATTTTGTGCAAAGCCCTATGTCCTGTTTTGTATTATTACCATGTCACACCATCAATAATATTGATGACTTATTTAACGATTATTTCAAATTCACTTTGTTTTAAACCTCACACTCACATGGATACGTGCTTAGATGGTAACTATAGCGCAGCGAGTTGCGGCGCGGCTAAGTTTTGCAAAATTAGACTATGAAAGTTGGTCAATGCATTTTTCAACGCAAAGCAGTATAGGTAATATTCGTTTATCTGTTACCCTATGCCAAAAGTCATATGAATTCGTTGAAACAAGCTAGTAATTACCGAAAAAGAACCTCTCTTGTGCAGATGGGGCCACTTGACATGTTTATACTGCATTACAGTAATAATCCACATTTCTCCCATTATCGCAGCTGCCTCCCGAGCCAACGACCTGTTGCATGTCCGGGTGTCAAAACTGCGTTTGGATCCAGTACGCCAACGAGCTGACCAAACTGTTGGACGATGGAGGCGAACAGGCGCGGGAAATTGTGCTGCAGAAGATTACCGATCCAAGCCTGAAAATGTTCCTCAGGATGGAGCTGCAAAACTTGCACAGCGTGAAAAAGGAACCGCCCTCGGAATGATTCAGGCTGGATGTGATCGTGTTCCCTAATAAGTAGCTCAATTGGCAAATCTAGTTATTTTATTAATTTTAAAAGTAGTGTTAATAATGATGTTACAATGTTTTTATGTATATGAATACACACGAGTTTGTTGTCATGATAGCCGAGTGATGTGAAACAACTTTGGGACGCAAGATTGCATCTTGTCATCTTTATTCACAGATTATCTATGTATTCATCAAGCCCGTCCCCTTGTGAAATCGATGATGCGACTTACGCACTTATTCTAGCACACGCTTAAATCAACAACTTTTGCGCATCGTGATATGGGATGGTACACAAATTATGTCACGTCAAATTTCAACTTTTTCGACCCCCTCCCTCCCCCCTTTGTCATACTTTTTGTATGAGTCTTCCGAAAATTTTGTAAGACTTGCCACGCATTTCTGTCCATTCTGTCTCATATTCCGAACACCTTGATTCAAATTCCGTACGGCACGAATAAATCGTATTCAAATAAATAATTTCGCAAATACATTTATCTGAAATAGTTCTACTGGTATCGAACTACATACACTGAAATCAAATCTCCATTATATTTTATGTGCAGAAAACAGATAGATGCATTTTTTTTTACCTCGCAGTAGATTTTATGTGCCGCATATCAATCTTATTTGATACCAATGAAATAAAATGTCCATGCACATAGTTCACACTTGCATTGTAATGCATTATAAAGGTCACGTTGCTACAACCTTTGGGTTCATTCAAATATTACGTTACGCAAAATTTGGCAATTTTGGACCCCATCCCTCCCCCATGTAACAGCTTTTGTATGGGAATTTTTGATGTTTTGTGTGAACCGTAACACTATGTCAGACCCCCTCCCTCCCCTGTTGCGTTACGTAATATTTGAACAATCCCTATTAAGGTTGCAAATTGAATTCAAGAATAGAAACTCGTAGAGCAACGGACACAACAATATGACGCCTTCTGTATAATCATTTTTTGGAGGTAATCCCATTTTTATTATACATACTAAGCATTTATGGTACCCGTTTTCCAACAGATTCCGAGAAGTAGCAGGACTGCATCGGATTAAACTCTACGATGGCGAATGCCATGAGCTACCATGGAATCAGTGCCACGTTCCAAAGAATTAACAGGATTCTCCGACTCTGAACAAATTCTAGCGCAAACACCCATCGCTAATCCCACCTACAGCATACAGTTCACTTCATCACTATTACGACCACAAAAATGCATCCGAGAGTTCAATAAACGCAAATGAGCCTTCAATTAGCTTCTGATTTATTTTTTTGTTTGAAGAAATGGGGAAAAACAAACATTTTGGTCACACATTATTTATATTGGCGTGATTACTTCAAATTATGTGCAATCGCATTTATTTTATAAAGGCACTGCATTTAAAAGCTAGGCGTTACCGAGTCGTAAATTGTATGTGCAGAATTAATAAAGTGCAAATGCGAAGCTTGATTGCAAAAATATATGTGCGCTGCACATACAATCTAGATGCAGTTTCAGCTCAGTGTAGGGTAACGGTCGTATTTTGGACCCCCTAAGGAAGTGATTTTACATTTTTGTCCCAATTAATTAATTGCACAGCGTAACCAAGTCAAATAACATACCAAAATGTAGAGAAAAACTTCCTCTACGAGATAAAAATGCCCATACGGTCATGTAGGATCCAAAAGACGTCGAAAATAATTGAATTGTGATGCACTGTTTTTTATTATTTTGGACACACCAATACATTTTGGACCCTCAAAGTATATATTTTGGACCCCCGGCATATTTTTATCGTTTGGCGACAAAGTCCACGGCACTGGTTGTATAATATGCTTGCCCATAGTCTAATCAATCGATTGACAATGGAAAAGCGATGAAATTATACGCTTTTAGTTCAGAAATTAGAAAAAAGTTTTTGTTTACATTTGAAAAATTTTTGACTTCTTCAATTTCTGTCTGTAACGTGTTGTAACGGTTGCATGGATGAACCGATTTAATTAAATAAATTTCAGATAAAATAAACACATTTTCCATGCACAAACGCTTGATGCAAGCGCGGAATAGTCCTATCACAGACAAACAGACGTAACACTTAGAACAAATCCCGATCAAAATCATAGTCACGATGACATGTACGCCCAATGCTAAAATCGGTGTGTTTGGCCGATGGACCAACAGATGGCGGTAGTGTGTAAACGTCAAACGCGAACAAAAACGATGCGAGCGCTGCGGGTGGTGGATTGGCCACCTACCATATATTTGAATCGGCCGTTAAAAAGGTGGTCGATGGACATCGGTGAGAGTGTGACGTCTGTTTGTCTGTGGTCCTATCTTTCCAAATGGTATGCGGATTGTATTGGTCTTTCGATTTAAACTGGAAAATTTACAGGAAAATGGCCCAGGAGGTCCAAAATATATTGGTTACCCTAATCATCACTACTCCCGAGGTGTAAATCAGATTGGAAGATAATTAAATTGAATTATAATTGACTGCCATTTCCTGGTGATTTGATGATATATTTCATCGAAACATTTCAACCTCATCGCCATACAAAAACCAAGTGTTTGGAATATGAGTCTGTTCGGAATTTGAGACAAAACGGTATTTCACGAGTTTAGGACACGACTATAGTTTGGGAAGCCCGGGATTTAGCATATCTAATTTTATTCGAAGCTGAAAGCTACGAAAATCTGTTGTGGAATCCGATTTTCTCTAACACTATACATCATATCCAATGCTGGAAGTAATGCATTTTATTTATATAAAATTAGAATGACTCCTCATCTTCACTCGGACATCTTCATTAATAAAAAGAGAAACGAATCCGCAAATTTTCCTCTTTCAGCTTCAGAATTTGCTTCTTCTCTTTGGAACATGATGATGCCTGCGTCGTTCGACACAAGGTCCGACCGCTATTTAGTACGCTATGGGTTGATCATTGTTGTATAATCTACCAAATCCATGGTAGAATTAAGAACTGCACCAACGATTTTCAACCGACTACAAAAATCTGTTAAGTTTACTCAAGGGGGTGGTCACTCTACGCACTTCAGTCGGCACAGCTGTGCCTTCAGAGCGCCAAAGTGCGCCAAGCGTGCCAAACGTGCTATAATAGTAGCATGCCATAAAATTCAATGAACTGAAATTATGGAAAATCGTTCTCAGCAAGGGATTGTTCAAATATTACGTAACGCAACAGGGGGAGGGAGGGGGTCTGACATAGTGTTACGGTTCATACAAAAATTTAAAAATTTCCATACAAAAGCTGTTACGTGGGGGAGGGAGGGGGTCCAAAATTGGCAAATTTTGCGTTACGTAATATTTGAATGAACCCCAATCAATGCTTTGTAATTTTGTAATTTGTTTTTCTTGTTTATCTCTCGTTCTACAAATTTCAGATTCTCTGAACTTCCATTAATCCTTCTGAAGTGCTTTTTAGGGGACGGTGCTACTATTCCGGGATACGTTTCACATTATCTCACGACCTACCTACGAGAAAGGCCTATGAGACTTCAATTGGGTCCTAAAATTTTAAATGAAATCTTGTTTTTATTCAAAAACACGAAATAGCATCTTACTGCAACTACTTTAGCAATTTTTCCCGCTCAAATAACGGCTATATCATGTTTAAACTTTAATTTAAAAATTGGGTCCATAAATGAACCTTGACACTTAAGATCATGTTTGACGTTCGCTTAGTCGACAAAAATACCACAGGGGTTTTAGTTTTAACACTGGGGTTGTTCCTATCTGACATTTCGGAAGGGACACGGAAAACAAAATATACCCAAAATTTGAGTTAAAGCCAAGGGGTGTGACAAAATCTAAAAAAATTTTTTTTGGACTCAAACCAACGGAAAACATTAGAAAATTGAGTAAACATGTGTTATTGGCCTAAACTTAAGCGTTTGGCACTAAAATTGGGACAGGGCTTTAGGACCCTATTGGAAGATTTAGGAAATGGTCAACACAACTACCAAGACAACACGAGAACTGCAATAAGTAGTGTGTACGGTTAGGTACGGGGGGACGCCGTTAAAGGGAAAAAGGTGCCCTGTAAGTGAGCAATTCTCGCTGAATTGTTCAATTTCTGTACAGAATGCACAGACATTACCGTTGGTCTGAGACCCTTTTCTCTCCGGAACCACTTTACGGTATTTATTCTGGAAGAATTGTATGTTTAACAGCACGAGTAAGGAAAGGCATTGACTATTTTTCCCCAGACCTCCCTATATTTTCCCCGTCTTATCGCCTTTTGAATTTGCTATGGGATGACTAATTTGCTTCATAACGCAAAAATTGGCTATTTTGGACACCCACCCAACCCCTTGTAACGATTTTTGTATGAACATTATTCAGTTTTTATATGAGCCGTACAATCTTTTGGGCACCCACCCACCCCCTACAGCTTTATAAAATTTGTGAATGGGCTCTATGAGTTGATGACAAGGTCCCAGACGCTTTTTTATATTTATCTTTTAACATTGGTTTTTATTCAATACCAATTTAGTATAGGACTTGACCAAAGTCAATTCCATCACGATTCTATGGGTTCTGCTGATTTGGTGCCACTCTAAAGGCCCGAACGCAATGACAGCGGAACGGCAACGGAAGCGGAACCGGTTCGGTCAGAATGAATCACGTCATCTCGACTGAACTATCAACATATGAAACACTACGGGCTAGTGCACGAGTTCACAAATTTGACGTTTGAGCGGTGCCGAATTCACTCGTTGCCATGGTCACGTAAATAACACGGCACCGCTCAAACGTCAGATAGTGAACTCGTGCATCGGTCCACTGCGACAAACATGGCGCTTCGTTCTGAAATAAGAAGAAAGTTCATTAATGTTAAATTAATATATGTATAAGGGGGTCTTTCTCGAACCGAAGCCCTAATGTCAACATTTTTCGTATGTGCTACAAGGTAAACAACTCAGAAAACCAATGATTGCTGAGATGGAAATTTCAGTTCAATGCGATTTTTATAGCAACCCACTTTGAAACGCTGTGTCAGACAATGCGCCGAAATGTGCCACAGCTGCGCTAGGCACACTGCGTAGAGTGACCACCCCCTTGACTTTACTATAATCTGGTAAAAATCACTGAGTAGTGCAGTAAGTTTGGCTATGTCCATAGTAACCTTGACTATAAAGCATTGTATTTCAATCCGTGAGACCCACCGTACAACACAGTGTGGTCAAAATTATAATGCCAAACTTGTCAAATCTACAATGTTTCTGGTCATAAATACTACAACTCTAGTTGTATATATTAATATATTTTCTTGTGTAGTGATGTTGACTATGTTTTGGTAGAGTTAATGTAGTCGGTTGAAAATCGTTGGTGCAGTTCTTAATTTTACCATGGATTCAGTAGCTTCTATAATAAAATTCATTTCAGTGTAACAATTTGGAAATTTGGAGCACGGAAATTGACAGCAAGCTCGTTGATTTCAAATCGACCAACTTAAAGATGATCATGACACAAGATAACCATAAGTAAAAAACACTGAATCCGTGTTGGGTGATGATCTATTTATGCACCCATAGGTTAACGCACACGAATTTGAAATGGAAAGCTTCAGGAACTTATGTGGAAAACTATGGAATCCATGTTGTCGATTGATGAATCAGTCCGTGAAGCAAAACTAAATAATTCTCGATTACTTTTTCAAATCGACGTAAGTAACTTTCATATGGAATCACAACCTGTCTTCTAAAACTGTTTTAAAATAAATCAACTTTTTAACATTTTTTCGCCGTGTACATCGTTCAAATTTTGCATACAATCAGATCGCGTTCAAAAACTAGGTAGTTTCTATCATTTTCAACAAAAATAATTATAACAAAATGATAAGCCATTTCATACAGTTACTTTCGACGTTTTTCTACCAGTGTAAAATCGGCTCAAGTAGTGTTTTGTTTTGATTCGTGGTTAAGTCACTTTGTCTCTCTATACAGCGGGGCGGCGAAAGTAGTGGTTAGGTTGCGAAAGTTAAATCTTACTTTCGTCGTTTTTTTTTTTTTCAAAGCACTCTGTGCTCGTGGCCACTGCTGTGCCGGAATCAGCTGATCTGTAGCTTCTTCTTTACCGATACAGATCTATTTTTAACTTATCTATATTTACATCTTATTTTCACTCTCTCCTACTCTTTTACTCTCTCACCGAGCAGGTAGGAGAGAGCTCTGTTGTTAGTGAGCCTAGCTGCCTGCGAAGAGGGTCAGTTTGTCTCAGTCACCATCTGATACTGACGGAGGATGGATGAGCTCCCCAAAGCATGGTCCTCCGTGAGGCGTCTTCTGGTGGCTGGACGGGTTTTTTTGTGGAGGGGCTGGGAATCGAACCCATGACCTTCCACTTATGAACCCAAGTAACCAGTAAGCACGATAATGTGTCACGGTAACAGCATTATATGCGCCTATAGGGTAATAATTTGATGCATGTCAGTTTTATATACGCATCTAATGCCAGAAAAGGCGAAATAGCGTGCCATTATAGTGCCAAGATATAACCGTGCTTCTCTGCACCACTAATGCTGATATAAGACCACGTGAGAAACGTCAGTTGTTTTCGCCAGGTTTTTGGGGCGAATATTTTGTGCTTTCGCGTACGCAGCCAGAGAGCTTTCGCGTATGCGGCCAAGCAACTGGTACACGAAGTAAATAAATGAATGAATGAAAACGGAAACCTCTAATAGTATGCAAAAAATGTAATTAAATGATACATATAGTACTTCTCCGTATCAGACATATTCGTTTTGGTAGTATTAATCCTTTTGAGGACTTGCAACTGCCACATTTTGATCCTCGTTTTTGTGGAAATGTACATCATCTACCACTACACACATCCCATTCAACAGTGCGCACCTTCGTGTGCACCCCTACCTTGCGCCGACTGCAAGACGAGAGAGGAGAAAGACAATAACGTGTTTCATTCCTAAAGTAGCGCTTCCCGCAATCAGTTGTGTTTTTCATTATCGCTTATTAAACGAATCTAAACGTAGTTCTCGCGTGTGCTTTATTGCTGCTGCTGTTCACTCCGAATCCCATTACGCTGTCTTCCACTGCTGTGTTCCTGACTTTGCCGTCAGGTTATGGTTCCCAGCGGGATCGGTGTGAGGATTTTGTGACCGGTTTTTTTCCGAGAAGGTGCAAATCGAGTTTCCGCCGCGTGTGCGAAGAGCAGAGTGAAAAATCGCGAAAGAACGTGTTCGGACGGAGGCCATTTTGTTGTGCAAGTGGTTGCTCTCCTGCCGGAGGATAAAAGAAGAGAAGAAAGCGACCCGAAGAAAAAGGGAGTAAAAAGTGTTCCGTTTTCCCCAGTGTTCCGCTGATAAAGCGAAGAGAGGGAGAGAAGAAAAGTGTACCGAGCGAACACTGCTCGAGATCCTGAAAAACGAAAAACGAGCGGTGTGTTGTGTTGCCGTCGGTGCGGGAAGTACGTTTGCCTGACGGTGAGGCCATAGTAACGCGTCCGCGTCCGCGAACGCGATGCGATCAAAGGATTTCCTGTTGTTGATATTCTGCTTTGCGGGCTCGCACACGCGCACGCATCGCTCGACGCGTTTACTATGGCAGCGCCCTGAGTGAGAAGAACGCAAACAGGCATGAGTGATGCGAAGTTTTCTATTCCGCGGCTCAATGGGGCAAATTGGGCTACGTGGAAAGTGCGCGTAGAAAACTTGTTGTGTCGAGAAGATTTGTGGGACGTCGTCGCGAATGACATCCCGGCCGAAGCGGACCGTACGCCGGCCTGGGTAACGTCGGATCGAAAAGCGAAAGCGACACTAGTGCTGCTACTCGAAGATAGCCAACTTTCTCTGGTGAAAAATTGTGCCCACGCTCGCGAAGTGTTTGATGCGTTGAAAGCATATCACCAGAAGGCCTCTCGTTCGGTGCGCGTTTCGTTATTAAAGAAACTGTGTTCGACAAACCTTCCGGAGCGCGGTGATTTAGAGCATCATTTGCTTGAAATCGATGAATTGTTTGATCGATTGGATGCCGCCGGAACAACTCTCGATTCGGACACGAAAATTTGTTTGCTTCTTCGAAGCTTGCCCCCATCCTTTGATGGACTCGTGACAGCTCTCGATAGCCGGTCAGGTGATGACATCTCGTTAGATGTAGTGAAATCGCGGTTGATGGACGATTATCACCGACGGCTAGAGCGTGAAACCGGTAATGCGCGAAAAGTGGAGAAGGCGATGCGGTCTGCTGAAAGTCACTCGGAGAAGGAGAGCCGGGTCTGCCACTTCTGTAAGAAGGTTGGCCACCTCCGGCGAAATTGCAGGAAGCTTCAAGCTTCGAAGAGAGAAGAAAACCCTGTGAAGAAAAGTGACAATGCGAAGGCAAAAGTGGTCCAGAGCGACAGCAAAGGCATAGCCTTCACCGTGAGTGATGATAAAAGTCGATCGTGGGTAATCGACAGTGGTGCAAGTGCACATATGACAAACGATAAATCGTTTTTCGCCTCGCTGAGAGAATTTGCCGGCGGGTGGATAACCCTTGCCGACGGGAAGAAAACCCAAATTCTCGGCGAAGGCAGTGGTGTGGTGTACGGAATTGACGGTGACGAAGAGCCGATCAGAATTGACATTGGTGAAGTGAAATATGTTCCGGGCTTGTCGACCAGCTTGATTTCTGTGGAAAAGCTGGCGCAGAAGAATTTGGAAGTGTGCTTCAACCATGAAGGCTGCCGAGTGGTCAACTCGAAGGGATCTGTTGTAGCGACGGGCGTTCGTTACGGTGGTCTGTACCATCTTCGTCAAGCTGAGTGTTCGATGCAGGTAACGGTAGGTCAGCACAAACCCGACTGCCAGCATCAGTGGCACCGTCGTCTGGGTCATCGCGACTGGGCGGCTGCCGAGCGGCTTCTCAAGGAGAATCTTGCCACCGGAATAAAGGTGAGTGACTGTGGTCTAAGATTGATTTGCGAATGTTGTATGGAGGGAAAGGCCGCTAGAGCCCCATTTCCGGCTGTTGTCGAGAGGAAGGCGAACCAGGTCCTTGACATTATCCATACGGACTTATGTGGGCCGATGAAGACAACTACGCCGAGCGGCAATCGGTATGTAATGCACCTGGTGGATGATTACAGCCGATTCACCGTTACCGTTTTGATAAAGCACAAATGGGAAGCCACGCAGAATATCATCGATTACGTTCGTTGGGTGGATAATATCTTTGGACGAAAGCCCCGTGTAATTCGTTCGGACGGTTGGGGCGAGTTCGACAATAAGGAGCTGAGGAGTTTCTACAAGTCCGAGGGAATTCAGCCGCAGTTCACCACCCCTTATTCCCCCCAGTCTAACGGCGTAGCAGAGCGGAAGAATCGGTCGATCAACGAGATGGCGACCTGCATGCTCGTTGATTCGGGACTCGAGAAACGGTACTGGGGTGAAGCCGTTCTAACCGCCACGTACCTGCAAAATCGTCTGCCCTCTAGTTCGGTCGCGAAAACCCCTTACGAACTGTGGTGGGGTAGAAAACCGGACCTTGGGAATTTGAAGGTGTTTGGGAGTGAAGCCTACGTCCATGTCCCTGAAACCTAGTGGAGCAAGCTCGACTCGAAGGCGAAAAAGTTGCATTTCATAGGCTATTCGATGGAACACAAGGGCTATCGGTTTGTAGATCGAGAAACGGATTCCATTACCATCAGCCGGGATGCGCGTTTCATCGAACTCGGTAATGGGACGTCATCTGTGGAATTGCCATGTTCGGTTCCAGTTACCAAGAATGATAATGGAGGGAGCGAACCTGAAGAAGCGATCAAGCCGCCTGTGAAGCCTGTGAATCGTGAAGATGATGACGACACCGAAGGAGAACAGTACGACACTGCCAGCACGGAAGATGAAGATGAAGGTGCTACTGGCGGAGCTCGACGGTCGAAAAGGAAGAACCTTGGAGCAGTACCAAAGCGATACGATGATTACGTCGTGGGGATAGCGGCGTGTGCTTTCGAAGAGCCGGTTAGTTATCGAGAAGCAATTGAACATCCGGAGTGGCGAAAAGCTATGGTCGACGAAATGGACTCCCACCATCGCAATGGTACTTGGGATCTGGTTCCGTTGCCAAAAGGACGCAAGTTGGTCGGATCCAAATGGGTGTTCAAGCTTAAACGCAACGAAGTCGACGAAGTAGTGAAGTTCAAAGCGAGAGTGGTGGCGCAGGGATACACTCAACAATTCGGGGTCGATTATGACCAGGTGTTCCGGTGCTACTCGTCAAGCGACACTGCGAGCATTTTTGACAGTAGCTGCCAAT
Organism: Aedes aegypti; assembly: GCF_002204515.2. Taxonomy (NCBI): domain Eukaryota; kingdom Metazoa; phylum Arthropoda; class Insecta; order Diptera; family Culicidae; genus Aedes; species Aedes aegypti. The sequence goes on along the minus strand of NC_035108.1, from coordinate 122,866,828 downwards.
CGGAAACTAGTGGTCCGCCATCTAGACGTTAAGACCGCATACCTTAACGGGACGTTAGATGAGGAGATTTTTATGCGCCAACCACCTGGCTTCAAAGCAACCGGACAGGAGGAGCTCGTTTGCCGACTCAAACGCAGCATTTATGGGTTGCGCCAATCGGCACGTTGTTGGAACAGAAAGCTCAACGATGTCCTGGTCAAGTTGGGATTCAAGGCATCGTCAGCGGACCAGTGCCTATACGTGAAGACAGATGGTGATGTGAAGGTATTCCTGTTAGTTTATGTCGACGATATGCTGCTTGCATCGAGCGAAGAAGCGGAGGTGAAGCGTGTTTACGAAGGACTTGCCAAGGAATTCGAAATCACCAGTCTGGGCGAGATCCGGCACTTCCTTGGACTGGAGGTGCGTCGCGAGGACGGAGCGTATCAGGTTCGGCTGAAGCAATACATTGAGAAGTTGTTGGACAAACACGGTATGGATCAAGCCAAGACAGCAAAGTGTCCCATGGATCCGGGGTACTTAAAGTCGCAGGAAACCAGCAAGTTGCTCGATGATGTCACCATGTACAGAAGTTTGGTTGGAGGATTACTGTACCTGTCAGTCATAGCTCGGCCGGATATCGCGGCTGCAACGGCGATTCTCGGCAGGAAGTTTTCCACGCCGACCGAAGCGGATTGGACCGCTGCCAAGCGCGTATTGCGCTATTTGAAGATAACGAAGGAGAGCTACCTACGATTAGGAGGAGATTTGAGCCAACAATTGGTCGGGTATTCAGACTCCGATTGGGCTGGAGACCCCCAGAGCCGGCGATCAACTTCCGGTTCCGTGTTTTACTTCGGTGGCGGAGCAATATCCTGGGCTAGCCGCCGACAGTCGTGCGTAACGCTCTCATCAATGGAGGCGGAGTATGTTGCGCTTTCCGAAGCCTGCCAAGAGATGATCTGGTTGCGGCAGCTTCTGCGAGATTTAGGAGAGATCCAGAACGAGCCAACGGTCATGAATGAGGATAACCAGGGATGTCTCGCGTTCGTGAAGACAGAGAGAGCGAATCGTCGGTCAAAACACATCGACACCAAAGAGAAGTTCATTCACGAGTTGAGCGAGAAGAAGGAGATCAAGTTGGTGTACTGTTCAACGGAAGTTATGGTGGCCGACGTCTTAACAAAACCTCTGGGCCCTCAGAAGCATAAGCAGTTCTTCGAGATGCTCGGGATGGTGGACGACGTGTGAAGCGGATACCCGATGAGGAGGAGTGTGGAAATGTACATCGTCTACCACTACACACATCCCATTCAACAGTGCGCACCTTCGTGTGCACCCCTACCTTGCGCCGACTGCAAGACGAGAGAGGAGAAAGACAATAACGTGTTTCATTCCTAAAGTAGCGCTTCCCGCAATCAGTTGTGTTTTTCATTATCGTTTATTAAACGAATCTAAACGTAGTTCTCGCGTGTGCTTTATTGCTGCTGCTGTTCACTCCGAATCCCATTACGCTGTCTTCCACTGCTGTGTCCCTGACTTTGCCGTCAGTTTTATGATGATGAAATTCCTCATTTTGCGTCTCGAACCTGCGACACCCGTATTGTTGAGTTGTTGTCCTGCTCCTTTGCTCCTACGGCCACATAAGATGAATAGTATTGGAAAGAAAAGTGACCAATTAAACCCATCACTTTTCCCCGTCATAAAACCTACAATTGTAGTAGTGAGAAGATTTATGTTTGACTCCCTCTTACCACTATGGGTTCATTCACAAATTTCATAACGCCGAAAATGACCATTTTTGATACCCACCCACCCCCTCATAACGCTTTTTGTATGGATATTCTACAAATTTTGTATGAGCTGTAACATTTCGAAGACACCCACCCACCCCCTTCAGCGTTATGAAATTTGTGAACAGGCCCTATATGCAAACACAAAGCACGTGGTATATCTGTCAAAACACTGGATGGCATTTAAACATGCCCTGTATTCCAATATAAAGCCAATATAGAGCTTATTTAATGCCTGTATGCATCAGGCTTAGAAGCATTAATAATGCTGTAATAGGGTTTCTATGCAGCGGAAGTGTTGTTATAAGGTGTGTAAGCATTTGTGGTGCTATTATAATGCATGTACGCATCTATGATGCTGATTAAGGGCTTATTATTAGTGCTTATGGTTACTTGGGAAGCGAAAGCGAAACTTTCGTCGTTTTGTAAATCCTGAAATTAATTAAACGTTCTAAAAGTGCAAAATCTAGTTGAGTAGGAGCGGAACATGTGAAATTTCGTCTGCGAAACACGTAGGATCAATAAAATAAGTTTATTCACTTTTTTGACTTGAGACTATTCGAATAAGTTTTCGAGAATTGAATGTGTAACACACACGAAGTTTGTAAGAAAATCACAACAAATCGATATAGACGTTCATGAATCGATCCATAATTTTAAACAGTAGGAACATTAGCTGTAGAATGCTAATGTCGCGTCTGTTCGTGTGACCAACATCTAGTTTGTCGCGCTCTGACAGCATGAGTACCGTCTAATCGAATTTTTTAACCATAATAACATCTTCTCAACACTAATTAAACAATCACAAACTTCAATAGTAAGTATTAATAAAATATTTCTGTTTTGTGATAACAGCGCCACTATCGTTCTACTACTTATATTGTCAGTGCAGACATAATGACGAACGGACACAAACTTCGCTCAACTACTTCGCGTGACCAAAACGTCGCTGGACTCTGACGACCTTTTCATGTTAGTGCTCGAGCGATACAGGATATTTCAATGCGTCGCTGGAGCACTAAACTGCAAAGCGCTCATCAGTCCAGCGACGCGAAAGTTGAGCGACATTGCAGCGATTACTCGGATGCACAATATTTCTATATTTTAAACACACGGATTTTTTTATCAGTGTAGTCAAAAACGATACAGCTCAGTAAAACTAAGATAAAAATTCAGCTCAATCGCCCTACGGCACGCTCACTGGGCACCAATCATCAGACGTATGAAAGTACGCAGCCACTGTGCAGTCAAAATCACCAAAATCAGCCGCTGAAGCAGAACTGTCAAACCTCGCATTCGGCAACAACATCTCAGCATAGTTACGTAAAATTGCCTTTTTCCATTATTTCAGGTGAGTTTTTCTCAATTTCCTTCTATATTTCATTCGATAATTTCCATTTTAAGATAGATTTGTATCTAACAACTACCGATCAATGGCACAATGTACCAATACGGAGAACAAATGCTTCCAAACTAACACATTCCGTTTTGCGAAAGCTGTGTACCTTCTCTAACCATCGGATCTGATCGTTTTAGGCAAGGATGAGTCTGATAAAGGCGAACTACTACGACAGCCCGGAGGGCTCGAACTTGTTCGAGAAGATGGTGGCCACCAACAAGTACGCCCTGGCTGCCGGTCTCGGTTGGTCCTCGATCGAAGTGCTGATGATTTCCAAGCCAAAGGGAGTCGTTCCGTCGCTTGCCCGATACGTTTACTTTACCGGTCCGTTCATGGGAATGGCTTCGGCGTTCACTGTCGGAACCTACGCGGCCACCAAGCTGCGAGGAAAGGACGACACGTAAGTAGCTTAACTATTAATGCAGATTATAATGATTTAGTGAACCAATTAATGTCATTACACATCAAAGAGCTGTCTCAAATTAGGTTCTACAATACGGTATCTTGATTAGATCGCGATTGCTCAGCTTTGGAACAATTTCCGGCAAAAGGATCTATCCCTATTAGATTTGCTGGACGATCCTCTGGATGAGTTCCGGCAGCAATTTCTGACAAAAATTTGTGAAAAATTACCAACACTAAATTTCAGAAGTAATGACTGATTGACTGAGAAGTCAAATTTTCCTCATACCTTCTGAAGGTATTTTTTAACACTCTCTTTCCAATGGTAACTCCTGAGCTCCATTGATTTTTGACAAAGTTAAGACAAACAGAATCAGATGGATACAGCAGTTACTTGAATATGATTCCACACTCATCGGATCAATTCAAGAGTCAATTAAGTGTTGCAATAATAATACTTTTGGTAAACAAACAATTAGGTAACTATTAAAAACAAACATTATTTTTTAATTTATTTCGAAAAAATAGCGCATTTGCAACATTTTTAAAACATTTTTTTACGCGTCTTTGTTCGTTAAGAAATATCTTCTGATCAAAGTCAAAGCTCGTCTAGCATAAAAGAGTCCTGGGTTCAAATCCCTGCCGAGCACGTGGATTTTTTTCATAATTTCACCCATAATTTGTTAATTTTTACTGCCGTGAATCGCAAGTCAGTCCCATCTGTAAAAAGTAGGCATTGAGAAAATGAGATGTGAAGTTTCCAAACTCGTTTTCCATACGAATATTCAAAAAATTCTAGAGGATTGGAACATGATTTAATCTTAATGAAACTTTCACAATTTGCTTTCCACTACAATATCTTTTCGAGAAAAATATGAAGATGATCGAAACGCGATTCATTTTTGTGTTACACGGTGCAAAAATCTATAGTGGGACAGATATGCGGTTACTTTTTTTTATGGGACAATTTGACTTGCTGTTTTTTTCCTAATTTTTCCTAACAAATTATATTATTTTATTAGTTCAGCTGAAAGAGCATTCAAAGATATGCTGAAAACTGAACTCAACTCAATTTTGACGAAAATGCAGATGGGACTGATCAGTGCCGGATTTGGGCTTCAGGGGGCCCGGGTCAGATCTTATACAGGGGGCCCCTTTATACAAAATTCAGCACGTTTTAGGATTCCACAAACTAACATATTGAATTTGAGTTTTGAACGAGAGCCCAAATTCAAAGCAGTATGCTTGATATTTTCGTTTGTGAGCTCGTTTGTGAAATACATTGAAACATTTGACTGTTTTGAAGCTTTCCAATAATGTTTTGAGGTAATTTTTGCGTACAAAGAGATAGATATAATAATTCGTGAGAGCTTGGCTCGTTTTTTGGCTTATATATAATTTGTATGGAGTGAAAAATTGCTAAAAGTCTTCAAAGCCATTTTCTCCAAAGCTCCCTTTGATTCTATTTGGTACAAGTTTCCAGTTTTTCTCTAGTTACCGCACTGTTACGACCCCTCGGTAGGCGCGTCGATGTACAAACGATAATCTACGATAATATCGATTAACTGTCAAGATGTGGCCTACAACTCTAGGACGGGTCGATTGGTCATGTTTGCTTCAACGTCACAACAAGATCGAACGAGAATGAATTGCAAGAATTGAATTCTGCTAGTGATCAATATCCAATAGTTCGCCTAAGTGAAATTTACCAACTCTCATGAATTCGAACCTAATATTATTCAGATTACGGCTAAAGTGGTACAGATTGTTCAGAATCATTTAATTATACCTTATAACAAATTTCAAATTATTTCAAGGGTCTGTCAGCTAAATTAGGATATAAAATTTCACCCTTATGTGTGTGTAGATCTTTAAATACCAGTAAATCTCCTCTTATTATATATATACTGGTAAGGCAAACAAATTGTTTGAAATTTGTCACCATATTCACTACATAACGTTCTTAGTAGCAAACCAATCTTTATCATTATTTGGATAACCTTTATCGAGGGTAACGCATTCAGGATTAACTTCACGTACCATGCCCACACAGTTACGGATCACCCACAGTGACGGATCACTTTGGCGTTCAACATCGGATAACTCGCTCAAAACATTAACGTTGACGTAAAACATATTTTTCCCATGTTATACTATTTGTCTCCTACCATTTGTAATGTTAAGCACAACATTCAACCGCTAAATAACGGTGTATTTGACAAATGTTTGATTGGTACCAAACAGCTATCATTATATGGTCGTTTTCTGTAAGAAGTACCGTCAGCATTCATAAGCTCCCACAGGTGGTAAAATTCAAATGTTATAGCATGTTTTATGCTCGTTCGCTTCGATTTAGTATGAATTCATATTTGGAAAACATTTTACTTGCATTTTTATTCTAAATACCGAATATTAGCACTTCTAACTAGTGATCCATAATATGGACCAGAAAATGATTGTTTACCATGGTTATGGATCACTTCCAAATAATGTAGATTTCTGCTTTTTTATGCATTGAATTCGACATTTTCAGACAATAGCACTGAGGATAAAACTGATAAAACATCAAGGTTTGTAAATTTCATTTTTTAGCAGACAAAAAAGGGTGGAAAACTTGGTGTGGAGCGCAAACAGTTCATGTCTCAGTTACTACAATGCAGTATAACAATAAAAAGGGCATTTTATCCTTGTTTCCAGCTCTAACACTGCTATTTTTTGCAATAATATATGACACATTGTTAACTTTCGCTATACCATGCAATACAGATGCATTGAGTTGAAAATCTCTTGATTTTGCGCACTGATCCGTAATATGTCACAATTTGATCCATAATATGAAAATTGATCCATAATATGGTTTTCAGGAACCGATACAATTTTTAATTTTTATGAAATCCTATGTAAATATTACACTCAAAGCAGTTTACTAACCGAAGTTCCAATTTGAAACGATTCGATTCGTGCTTTTAAATTACAATTTTACGTTTTCCATGACGTTTTATTGAATTTTATAGGTTGGACTCCACACTATTTGATCCATAACTGTGGGGTCATGGTATACAGGTTAGTTTGTAATAACAAGATGTATGTACTTGGGAGAGATCTTCATCTGAACAACGTACATTACAGAGGAAAGGATCGCGCGAAAACTCCGCCAAGAAAACCAGAGACGAAAAGAAGAAAATAAGGAATACTAAACGTAAGTCAAATTCTGATTCATTTAATTATTACTCTACTAAAACAATGTATTGCCATTCGCAGGAAGATTTTAATCCTGTTCCAATAAACTGATTAAATTCTCGGAAACGTTTCCTTTCTGTACCTTCTCGTTGACGATTGTCAACACCGCACCCTCTGAAAATAATAAAAAAGGAAGTATTTACTGTACTAGCAAAAATAAAGTACACGACGCCAATTGACCTGAAATTTGAACTGCATGTTGGAAATAAATCATCAAATTCTAAGCAAAAGTGTCTAAGTTCTTAAACTCCGCCCATTTTGACAAAAATGTCAAAATTTTGATGCTTAGGTATTTTGAAAATAGAAATTATGCTTTATGATAAACGTTCACATTTCAAAAATATTTCAATTTGAAAATTTTGTCACTTTTCTCAAAATAGTAGTTTTTGAAAGCTTGCAATTTCTTGAACTACTACTACTTACTGCTTCAACTAACTTCTTCCTTCTCTTGACAAATTTCCAGTAACTAAATCAAATTTCAAGTTATTTATGTGATATAGTTCAATTTTCAGGTCAATCGGCCCGTTAGAACAATAGAAATATAAGTAGTAGAACGCTAGTAGCGCTGTTGTCACAAAACTGATTTTAATTATTCTTACCTTTAATTATGGTTTTTCATTGTTTGTTCAATGCCTTGTCGTTGTTTATGTTTTTATAGTTAATTTGACACTTTGATGCCCGGTACTCAGGCTGTCAGTTCGTGGCAAACTAGATGTTGGTAACACGAACAGCAGCGACATTAGCATTCTTAGGTTAATGCTTCTACTGTTAGAACCTGTTATACAGTTCCCTAAACATGATCATTTTTATATGAAAATCGGTCTTCATGTACTTTATTCTCACTGTATATTCTATCAATTATATTCAAATTTTACTTCAAGTCTTTACTGATTTCAAAGAAAACTCCATCAGCTACGGAATACAAAATAGAAAAGTATTACGATTCTTTTGAAAATTGTCCGTTCTGCGGTAGCCGCCAAGTTCTACCGCAGCTGTCGAAGTTCTACCGCAGGCTTGAAAATCATTGTATCATTGAACGAAACCATCTAATCAAAGTATGCTTGTAGAGACCCAAGCTTTGAAACGCGGTAGAAAACAACAGTCATTAGCGTGGTTTCCAAGGTATCATCGCAGCCGATCGATGATGCTTTGTGAAAATCAGTAATGTGATGGCTGCGGTAGCTTTCTGTTCAACCGTAGAACGGAAAGTTATCTCTAAAATTGCAATATTTGAAAATAATGACTACCGCGTCACAAAAGAATTTTCCTTACGCTTCAAGTTTATGATAGAATGGCAAATATGTTTAAATTCTAAAGTTCTGATAGGAGCCAGATTAACTCTATGGTTGATCATTCATGATTTTTTTTTGTAATATATTGAAGGATAATAATTGACCAAACCATACCGTGAGATTAGACAAAGAACAAATAATAACTCAAATATTGTAAAGCTGACGTTAAAATTATATTTACAATTGTCTAATGGGAAAATTGTGTAAGGTATTTCAAAATGTGTTATGTTTTTAATTTTCATTCCTCGGGGGGGGGCCTTCATCGGGGGGCCCGGGGCATTTGCTTGCGATTCACGGCAGTTTACCACGCGTAATGAGTTAATTAATTTGATCAAAGTAGTTGGACCGAAAGGGTTGAAAACATAAATTTTCAAAACGACCCACCTATGTGACAAGTTAAAGTATTGGCTATCAATGAGACACTGCACACTTAGATGTTTTCTCGTTGTTCGGTAAATTTTCTTACCGGAAACGTACTGTAAATAAATATTTAACTGAGGTTTCGGTATTACCAACGAGATTTACCGAACAACCTTGAAGAAATAAAAAAAATCAAAACAATACTACTGCGCTTTTACCGATACCGTCGTTTTTTACCGAAAAAACTGTAAATCGTTTTGATTCGCCGAAGACTGTAATTTTTTACCGTACTTCAGTTTATAGTGCTCAATGCTTTACCGAACGAATCTGAAATTTCTGAGGCCGCCATATTTGTTTCTAAGTGCTAATCATCAAGACCATATTGCATCTGTTTTTCCAAAAACTACAGCAACGGGATGAGTGACTAGTACGTCTTTTCTGTAAGTATGACCTGAGGGTTTCTACCGTAAGACTTATTTTTATGATGGTATAACATGTTTTCTTTGTAGTATACAACTCAAAATGTACGTTCCGGATTGCAGCATCGCATTAACGAGCATGACCACCCATGACGGAAACGGTGGTGGTTTTCTTCATAAGGGGTGAACAGCCAAAATTGGCGTTCAATGTCCCACCTGAGCCTGCTGGTGATGTTTAATTTCCTGCCTCCATTTACACAAAGCAACAGAATTAGTGAAATAAATCGATTTGTTGCATTTGATTTCAATATAGACTTCATTGTTTTTATTTTTTCGGTGATCCGATTATGCCTGCTGTTACGAACAATGCGTTCGGTAATTTATTTAACATTTTGTTCGGTAATAGTTAACGAACATACTGTAATTTTTTGACAGCTGTGTATCGATTGAAATTACAGATTGTTCAGTAATTCTTAACTTTACCGAAAGCATTACCGAGCGGTCAGCGGTTTATATTTCGGTAAAAAAATTACCGGAGTCGGTGATATTTTCTAAGTGTGTGGGTGATATGAATAAAAAACGTTGAACTTTACTACATGTAGCATCTACTCAAAAACAAAATCCACAAAGTTTACTACACTTTTGGTATGAATAAAAAACTTTTCGAACATGTAGTACTTACTACTTTCGAACATGAGCAGTGACTGAAGGTGCACGTTAAGAAATTTCCATTCAGAGTGCAGAATGATTCTGCACGTAAAGGCCCAAACGCAATGAAAGCGGAACGGCAACGGAAAGCGGAACCGGTCCGCCAGGATGAACTATAACATGCTAGTCGACTCAGTATTGGTTCACTTTCATTCGTTGACAGCTCAGTCGAGATGATGTGATTCATGCTGGCGAACCGGTTCCGCATTCCGTTGCCGTTCCGCTATCATTGCGTTTGGGCCTTAAAGAACAATCTATCCAGAGTGAAGGCTCAAACGCAATGATAGCGGAACGGCAACGGAATGCGGAACCGGTTCGCCAGCATGAATCACACTATCTCGACTGACCCATCAACGAATGAAAGTGAATCAACACCAAGTCGACAAGCATGTTGTAGTTCATGCTGGCGAACCGGTTCCGCATTCCGTTGCCGTTCCGCTATCATTGCGTTTGGGCCTTGACGCTTAAAATTAATACAATCATGCATATGAAGGAAATGCATGGAATCTAATCGATTACTCGACAATTTGCACAAAATCATGAAGGTGCTGTAATTTGACAAGATTTGTAGTGTAATGTTGCGATTAGTCTGGTATTCTCTTTAGTCTATGATTTTATGATGATGGTACATCAAAGAATTTTCTGAGTGGTTTTCGGTCTTCGCCAACGCCAGTGATTGATAATTTTTTTTTTAATATTAGCTTAAGGGGGCAGGATCCGTCATTGATTTCGGAATTTTCAAAAGCAGTTTTTCCTTTCAGAATCAAGAAAATTTACAGGAAAATGTGTTCACTATATTCTGTTCCTCTACCGAAACACAGTGAACACATTTTCATTGAATAATTTTCAGTTTTGAACAGAAAAACTGCTTTTCAAGTTTCGACGATCACGATGATTACGATGACGGAGCGTTGATCGTTAACATCCATGAAGAGATCTTGAGACTACAGCTATCAAATTAGGAACCACATATTTTCTAGAACCAGTATTGAGATTTTGGTGAAATTGCGGTAGAATTTTGATGCTCCCTGTGTTTTCTTAACATTTTTGTGGGGTTTCTGATAATATCCTTGGAATTTTTAGAACTTAGAATGTAGAGATTTTTATGGGAATTGTAGTGATTCCATTGGTAGTCGTTAGAATTCAATGAGGGTCTCCCCTAAAACACCAGGGTTCCCTTTGAAATTATTAAAATTCTTATCGATTTCACAAAAAATCCCATTGAAATCTATAAAATATTTACCGACATTCAAAAGGTTTATATTAAAGCTTTGCTTTGAAATTCCAACGGAACTGGAGATCAACGGAATCTTAAAGGTTTTTACAATAATTACAAAGATTGATTTTCAGAATTACAAATATTCACGCAATAATTCGCAGGAATCCTATCGCAATCTCATAGATTCTTACAGAAATACCGTCTCAAAGATATCCACAGAATTGCAAGAGATTAATATCCGGAATCCCACTACCACCCCAATTCTAGAGTTTTTACGAGATTTCTAATATTTCCGCAATAATACCTAGAATGGTATTCAAACTTCCAGAATTATTATAAAAAATCCGACATCCCTATCGGAATCCCAAAGTTTCTACAGTAATTCCGGAATTCCAAAGGAAATCTGAGATGTCAGAAATTACACGTAAAATTCAGAATTACATTATAAATATCTGAATTCCTACCGACATCCTAAAATTCCTAGAAAATAATATAATTATCGTAATGCCAGAATTCACATGGATATTACAAATTGCTACTGCCGGTAATCTTACCGGAATCTCAGAATTGGCGGGGTGAATGTTTTCGTAACCTCAGAATTCCTAAACAAAACTCAAAATACCTTCCGAAATATCAAAACTCATATCGTTTTCCTAAGATTTTCACTCAAAAGTAAATTATTCCATTCAATTCCGCAATCTCAAAGCATGTGTAGCAACCTCTGATGCTAACTACCAGTAGCTTTGTAGTAAATGCTACCTTTATTCATAGCAATGCGTTGTTTGTAGTATGTTCGAAAGGTGTAGAAAGGAAAATGACACAAACATGTTCCACATATAGCGTTTACTACCGAGAATGTAGTAAACTCAACTTTACTACATTTTATTCATACGGCCCAGTGGGACTTAGGTTATAAACGTATGTGTTCAATGATTATCGGTAACAGAATGAACTAAAGATATTTGTTTCTTCTTCTTGGTGACATCTTCTTAGGCTGCTATGATCGTTTCCGTCTTATCTCCAGCACTCCTCCAAGACGGGAGCGGTCAGTCCGACCATCTCAGTTAACTTCTTCATACGCAGTTTGGCCAACGGTTTTGTTAATAAGTCTGCAACCATAAGTTCAGTTGGACCAAAGATGCAGCTTATCTCAGTTTTCTGAATTTGATCTCGTATAAAATGTAATCTTGTTGCTACGTGTTTTGTTCTATTGCTAAATTTTTGCTGATCAACATTTTCAAGCAACTCTGATTATTTTCAAAAATAGTAACTTCCTGTTCATCATTCAAATCCTTCAATAATAGCTTCGACCAGATTGCTTCTTGAACTGCCTCTGAAAGTGCGATGAACTTAGCCTCAGCAGTCGATAACGAAACACATGTTTGTTTACGGCATGTCCAGCTTGCGGTACCACCATTAATCTTGAAAATGAAACCGCTATTGGACTTACGATCTTGCCTGTTCTCCGCCCAATCTGCGTCTGAATATCCAATAATACCGTTTGCCGCACCATTTTTACTCAAACGTAGCTTGAAAGTTCCGTTGAGGTAACACACTACTCGTTTCAGTTCTGTTCATCTGTTTGTGATGGTTTGCTTGTTTTTCTGCTTAGTAATGAAACAGCAGTCGATATGTCTGTTCTCGTATTAACAGCCTCGTATAGTAATTTTCATATTAGCTTCTGGTATTCGATATTGTCTGGTAAATCCTTATTGTCTTCTTCTCTTTTAATATAACAAGGGTCCAACGGAATGCTAGATGGCTTTGCTTCTTGTAGACCAGTACTTTTCACAATCTCTTCAATATATTGTTGGCTTAAACAATAATCTCCGGCTTCATCTTTTTCCACCTCCATTGTCCATGGTCATTTGACATAATGGACGTTTGGCATAAAAGAAAAGAAATTAGAAATTTAAATAGTGCTACTTAAAAGAAGATCTGGTGATCAAAAGAAGGGAAAATCGTCGATGAAAATGTTAGTAGTTATAATGCCAACGTAGAAAAGAATGCAAAATTGTTAATGAAAATGCTAGTAGTTACATTGCAAATCACTAGTTTAACAACGTAATGAGAAAGAACAGCCTAGTCATAGGAGTCAAAGAAGGAAAATCACATATGAGAATGTTAGCAGAATATTTTATGCCAAACGGCTTTATGCCAAATGGCGTCCCCCCCCCCTGGCGGCTGACGCATATATATACCCCTTCTAGCACTAAACCGAACAGCGCCTTCCGCTTTTTTACTAGCGCTGCTTTCCCTGTACGTTGAACCTAATGTCGGAAGTAGTGCGCTGTATAGAACATCATATCTCGCGGAACATTACTAAAGGACCTATGTACAAATGAGAGATTCTCTCCTCTCTTGTTCTCTTTCGATTATAACAGTGGAATACTAAAGATTTTGGGAAGTTTTTCACTATAGATCGAAAGTCAATTTCCTTGACTAGCGTTTCATACAAAAAACGCAACAGAAAAGGTTAATGTGACTCAGTTATTAATGAAAAAGAAAGTAAACAAAGAGAGCCTCTCAATGTTAGATAGATCCTTTAGTAATGTTCCGCGAAATATGATCTATAAAGCGCACTACTTCCGATATTAGGTTTAACGTACAGGAAAGGCAGCGCTAGTAGAAAAGCGGAAGGCGCTATTCGGTCTAGTGCTAGAAGAAGTATATCTCCTCCTGAAGATCACCGTTGAGGAAGGCGGTTTTAATGTCATACTGCTTCACGGTTATCATCTTTTTCGCTGCTACAGCCATCAAAGCTCGGAATGTGGTCTGCCGTACAACATGTGCAAATACTTCATCATAATCGCTACCATATTGTTGACTAAGTCCTTGAGCAACTAGCCGTGCTTTGAATCGAGCAATCTGACCGTCCGCTCCTTGCTTGAGTTTAAATACCCATCTACAGCCAACAGTTCTTCGGCCGGGGGGCAGATCCACCAGTGTCCACGTTTCATTTGTTTGAATCGAACAAAACTCGTCGCCCATGGCTCGTCTCCATTTGTCCGCATGCATTTGGGGATGATATAGCTTATTCAAACGTTTTTGGTTCATGTGGCACGCCCTGATGAATCTTGTTGGTAGCAACACCGCTGAATTCAGGACCCTGGATACGTTCTGGAGCATCATCATCGCTTATTTGAATGTCACTTGAACGATTCGTCACGTCCGCTACGCCTCAACACCTGTGACCAAGGTGGATTTGAAGTTTGTCGCGAAGGGAGCACGGTCACATGTATGTCAGTGGGAATATTGAATAAGCTATCTTCGAATTCATCTTCATAAGTATCAGTTTCATTAATATCTTCAAGAAATGGAACAATTTCGGCTTGATCAGATTGTTCTTTAAAATCCAAAGAGACTATCCCTGGCCTGGATCATGGGGATTGACGGTGCCAAAGTGAAGGTGCACCATAAAATAATATCCGTCTGTATAAAATATCACCTTCCCAATACTTTGGCACACCTCTAACGGATCATGATTTATCATGAAACGGCTGCTTGCAGGCTGAGGATCTGTTAATATGTTTCTGCATATTATCAGGTACTCTTCTAATGGAGGGACCGCCAGGGCTCAGTAGTTACTTATGCACCACAACATGTTGTTGCAATTTGTTAGATGAATTGTAGCATCCTTTGTACTAATCGGTAATGGTGGATAGGTTTCGAAGCTAACGCATGATCCAACTTTTTGTTATGTGACTTAAAAGTGAGTATTCGGTGAGTTTCTGTGTAACATTCGTCATTATAAAATTTATGATTGTGAGGGTGATAATGATACTTGATGAATTGCATAGTGATGATAAACTGTTGAAATTGCATTTGAAGTGATTGTGAGGGTTACGTTAATACCACAGACATAATAATAACAGAATGAATTTTGCACTTATTTCTTTAAACAAAAACACTATTGCCTAGTTCTTTACACTTTTACAATGACAGTGTTCATAATAACAGCGAGTGCAATAGAAGTGATCGAAGTATTTTTTATTGTTACGGTCGTTGTGATAATTCGTAGTTCAATTAAATAGTAAAAAAATTAACATCCTTTAATTATTGGTAATAAAAAAATTGGTATGAAAGTGGCGTGATGTAATATTGGTGAAACTTTTAGCTGTGATAGTGGAAAGTGATAACGAAAGTTTATACATGATAATCGGATATAGAAGTGCTAGTTTCAAAAACAAAAGTGACGACAGCAAAAGTGAGGCAATTATGTGACAGTGCACTATGGGCCAGGGACGCAATCTGGCGGGACAAAATTAATAACTCGGTGACGCAGCGTTTCCGGTATTTGGTGTCTTCGGCAAAGTTTTTTGTAACAACGAGGACCGTCTACTGCCATAAACGGATAGTTCGTAAATCGTCCGCATCGGTGGCGCCACAATCTAACTTTTTACTGTGACGTTCTAGAGACTTGGCGTGTTCGCTCAAAGTTGTTCATTATGATAAAATAAACAACTCTCTCGAAGACGTCATAATTCCACAGCCAACTGTTTTCGAGTTATTGGCAAAAATAGAGAAAATTAGTGGAAAAAACGATTTTTTTCACCGAATTTGACTTTTTCCTAAGAACCATGGCATATAATATTTTTTGCTGATAAATATATAACAAACGCAAGCTCTGGTGGAAAAAATTTAATAATACGGCGCATAAAACTTAAGAAATTATGAAAAAACTTGAAAAATAGAGCAATTTTTAAATCTTAATTTCTCCAAAAGCGCAAAAAATCGCTAGCTCAAATTTTCAGGCAACATAGAGCAATACTTGATGAAACGGATGTCAAAATTCCAGGGAGGTATATTTTGGTGTTTTTGAGATATTTCATTTTTTTTACAATGATTATATTACTCCAATACAGTTAATTTCCATGAGGAATCGGAACGGACGATCGACTTTAAGAAATAACGAGTCGTAGAACAAAAAATTTCAGAAAACTGTTTAAAAAAGCCATCAAAGTAGCCATGAAATTCAGTTTAAGAGCTGTTCCTTGAGTTAATATCGAGTAATGTAGGTGAAAGTGTAGATTAAAACTGGGTACATATTTGTGTTTCTTCAATAATTCAAATGATATAGTATGCCATGTCAGTTAATTGTTGTCATCATGGTTCGAGGTGAGCAATTTTTTTTGTGAATGTTATGCTTTTAACACGGAAAATCAAATTTTAAAGCATATTCATGTCGATATCTCTAAATACTAAAATTTCAGAGCGCATGAACTCTTGTTCGGAGCTTGTAGATTTGTTTTAAAGCGGAAAAAGCGTTGATCCTTGGATGTTTCGAAACAGAAGGTACAGATCAAAGGTATCAATTTGGAGATTCCTTCGATTTTGAGAACTCTTAGGTTGTTTAACCTCAAATATGTGTTTAATCACGGGATTTACTTAAATTTTGAGCTTCCGGAAAACTGTACCAACGAATTTGAGATGAAATCCAGAGCCAGCTTGTACTGTGAGCAGATATAATAATTTCATGAAATAATAAAATATAATTTTCCGCTTATTTTAAAATACACTTACATATTTTCCACGAAAATATTGATCGCGTAATGAAAAGAAAACCATAAAAAAAAATAAAATATCTCAAAAACACCAAAATATACCTCTCTGAAATTTTGACATCCGTTTCATCAAGTGTTGTTTCAACAGACTTGTTTTCAAGTCCTTGCTGATATTACTTTTGCTTTTAACAAACATCGAGTTGCTCAGCAGACACCTGCATTTTCGGGAGGTACTTCTTATTGCGATTCATGACCTCGATTAGTCCTGGACCATCGATCACCTCACATGTTGCACTGGGGTGGCCACTGCTTGCCGTCGTCACAGTGTCAAGGCTTTTGTCCACACTGTTCTCACTTGTGTTGATGTTGGTCGCCTTATTTCTTGGCGGGAACCTTAGTCGGTTGTTGATGAGTCCAGAAGCCGCTCCTTCACATTCTGATAGTTGTTTCTTTTGATGGGCCATCTCCGTTGGAATAGTCGCCTTTGCGATCCCATGGCTATCTATGCAAGCAGGGAGGCCATGCTAGGGTTGACATTGTCCTTCATAGGGTACTATGTTCAGAGCCGGATCGGCGGAAGTCAGGTAATGGTATCTGGGCCTTCTCTCGCCCAGTTGGAACAACCAGGCGACTGATTTGAAACGTACTCTAAGGCCTGCCACGGTTTTACGGGACTTGGCCAGTCTGCGCCATTAGCCCACTCGCCGCTTCAAGCCAGTGCCACCCGACCTTACTACGGGAGTAGATTGTCGACGCTGTCAGCCTTAACGCATATTATCCAGTACATATATCGTTACTTAGCCTTAGTCGTGCGCTGCCAGTATACATAATTGGAGCCGTACTGGCGCTGGTCCTAATGTGCTCGAAGCACTCCTACTCGTAGTGCCATGCCTAGTCCCTTTGTATCGCGACCAGTATCTGGCATCAATCCAGATGTGCCGGTTGGCACTCCTGTTAGTTTGGGCTAGGGTGTTTTAGTATTTTAAGCGGCACCGGTCGCTTTGACAGAGTTGCATTCGGATTTTTATGGTATTTAAGAAGGTTCGTCAGAGCCCACTGTGAACTCCGCACCCCAACTCGCAGAGGTCCTAGAGGGGGTCCGTTAAGCCCCTGGACTTTCGTCCCTGCTGCCCCGGTAGATCTACCTGCGTTACGAAGGGTCTCTGCGTTGGTAATGCTATTATAATGCCGATTTGCATTTCTAATGCTGATTTGGAGCCGATTGTACATGCTTATTGTTACTTGGCTATGGTTCAGCAAATCGGAGTCAAAGAAACGACTGGTACGACGGCGAATGTGAACATTTGAAGAATGAGAAAAATGCAGCATTGACAAGAATGTTTCATGGCACAAACACCGCATTAAAACGGACGAGGAAGGCAGGATATAAAAGGCGTGAAGCAGACGGAACTCGGTAGTTCGGATAATGAAACCTCAGCTGCGAGATTGCAAGATTGCGAAGGGATGGAACAGCGCAAAGGTTTAGTACCATTAGTCGAAATGCGCAGAGAAATTAATGGAAACCCTCTCATGAGCAAACGGGAGACGTGGCGGCAACACTACGACGATCACCTTAATGATGGATATAGCCAGTAACGAAGATGACGCAGAAATAATTCAAGAGGCACTCGCAAAGGATGAAAAACTCCAGGAGATAGAAAAACAAAAAACAACAAAGCTGGAGAGAATGAACTCGTTAGATACGGTCTAGATCCCATGACACGAACACTGCACTGGATTATTGTCAAGATCTGTGAGCAAGAAGTACTAGCGGAGAAGTTGATGGACGGAGTCGCGGGTTTATCGTGCGATTATATTACTGAGCGCCACATAAAAGGTCTTTAGAACGGCCCCCGATACAATCGATCGAGATCAACTGGCAGATTATGTACGAATACGGTATCCTGGATAATCTGATACGATTGAAAAAGGCGAATGCGTATCACGACTTCCGTCAATGTTCATAGGATGTGATAAGAAGGGCAGGAATAGATCGCAGTGACACGATCTACCGAAGATATTGTAGGCTAAAAGAATATCAGTAAAACAAACAGGGTGCTATTCAATTGTTGATATATTGATTAGATACCAATTATTTTTGTGGAGTCGCGTTAAGGTTGTCGGTTACCGGATGTGGAGTCTACTTGCCAAGAATTTTCTAGCAAGGAGTCGTGGTGGTACAAGGATCTGTGGTAGTAGTAGTGCAAGGCTCAGTGGTAGTCGTAGTCGTGCAAGGCTCAGTGGTAGTTGTGGTTGTGCAAGGTTCAGTGGTGGTTGTGGTTGTGCAAGGTTCAGTGGTGGTTGTGGTTGTGCAAGGTTCAGTGGTGGTTGTGGTTGTGCAAGGTTCAGTGGTAGTTGTGGTAGTGCACGGAGTTGTGGTAGGTTCAGGGGTAGTCGTAGTGCACGGAGTTGTGGTAGGCTCAGGGGTGGTGGTGGTGCACGGAGTTGTAGTGGGCTCAGGGGTAGTAGTCGTACACGGTTCAGGAGTAGTGGTTGTGCACGGAGTCGTTGTTGGCGCAGGGGTGGTAGTGGTGCATGGAGTAGTAGTTGGCTCCGGAGTAGTAGTAGTGCACGGTTGAGGAGTGGTCGTAGTGCATGGTTCTGGAGTAGTTGTTGCACATGGGCAATTTTCAGGAAGAACACAGGATCCATCGGCGCTTCGGACGTATCCCTCAATACAGAAGCATCCCGCTACGCAGACTGTAGCGCAGGTTCCTCCCGATGGGTTGTCGCATGTCTTGGGACAGTTAGTTCCACACAACTGGTACTCCTCGAACGGCTTCGTACATTCTGCAAGATCAATAGAATAAGTTTTTGTATACGAATAACTCGTAAGAAACCCTAAACTTACGACAATTCAGGCATTGCGGGGCACCGATTACCCAGTTGGCGCAAACTGAGGCGATGATGATGGCAATGGCAGCGAATTTCATCTTGGCTGGATTGAATTGGAACTGTACAGAAGTGCACTGACGACTTGACTCACCGTGGGTATAGTTTTTATTCGATTCCAAAACCAGGAACTGACCATCGCTAAGCCGGCAAACGTGCGTTTTTGCGCTGCAGTCGGTTCAACGAGCTTATTTCTGTGATAACGGGCGCTGCGTGAAACTATTCCCCCGAGCGCACATGTGCTTCATTCATGAAATTGTGTTGCTTTGTCAGCTAGTTTCCCACGTTAGGAAATTGATGAAATTAATGAAATAAATGATTTTTTGTTTTAGTTAATATGTTAATATAAGCTTTACCTTCAAAAGGATGTAAGAATTTTGAAGACAAATAAAAGAATGTTTGATTTTTATGGTAAAGTATTTTTGTTCAATTACAGTCAGTTATCCCTTATCCGATGTTGAGGTTGTGATACTTTTCCCCGACTGTTAGTTCCCTTCCCAAATGTCATTTCCCCGAATGGCCGTTTTCCCGAATAACTCATTTGCCCGAAAAGTTTTTGTAAGTAGGGGGATAAAGGGTATAATGCACACATTAAGCAATTAGCATTATAAAACGACACTCCTTTTCAGTCACCTTCGGCTAGTTTCCAACTTTGATATTAGTAAGATGTGATGCATTAATTCATGGTGACAAAAAAAAACATATAAAACATACCTAGAATGAAGATAAATAATTGGTTTGAAAACAGTGTTGCTATGCATTTAAGTTTTGATTTTGTTGACACTTCTAGGGCAGACCTACTATAGAAAAATACTAAACATAATTGTAGGTAGGAATAACAGTAGCAAGGGTTTTCCATTTAAAAAATACCCAAAATTTTCAAAAAATCATAGCTTTACAACGAACTAACCGATTTTTACCATTTGAATGCTTAAAGAAAAATAATACATCCCAACCTCTTTTAACGACCGTTATCAGGGGGTTGTAAAATAAATAAGGGTTATAATTATGTTTTTGAAAATTGCAACGTCTAGATGTCGAAATACTGATTCGAGATATTCGGCAAAGTTAAAGCATGGGTTGAGAACTTTCCAAAATGGCCGTTCAAGTTTTCATATTTTGGTAATAGATGGCAACACTGTTCGATTGTTATCAAAAGAGCCAATTTTATGGGGGTGTGATATGCAAATACCTAAAAAAATTTAAAGATAACAATACCGAATGTTCACCAAAATTGAAGGAAGTATTGCGTGCCATAAAGTCGGCCGAATCACAAATGTTCATGTGGCTGACAACACTGTTTAAGAAGAATAAAGAAAAGACTATAACCATAAAACTTGAGCGGAATAGAAAAATAGAATGCTAAGCAACATAGTAATACTCTTAAACTGTAATCCAGTTTTTCATGAAGGGTTCAAAATTTTGTCGTAGCTGGCAACACTGCTTAAGTGAAATTGCGCCACCAGGCAGTACAAGTGTGCATACAACTTTTGTTTTGCGGATATCTCAGGATCCTGACCTGTTAGAAAGATGGCGTCTTCGGTAAAGTTGTTCAGTAACTCATGTACTATCATTATTCTAGCCAAGAGATTCGAGATTTTGCCACCAGGCGGCGCTAATGAGCATAGAATTTTTGTTTTCCGGATAGCTCAGGATCCTGACCACTTAGAGAGATGGTGTTTTCGGCAAAGTTGTTCAGTAGTTCGAGGACTATAATTATTCTGGCCAAGAAATTCGAGATTCTGCTACCAGGCGGCGCAAGGGAGCATAAAATTTTTGTTTTTGCGGATAGCTCAGGATCTTGACCACTTGAAAAAATAACGCGTTCGGCGAAGTTGGACAGTAGTTCAAGGGCTATTATTATTCTAGTAACAAAGTTTTTCCACCAGGCAGCGCGAGTGAGCGCGATTTTTTTTTTGTTTTGCGGATATCAGGATCCTGACCACATAGAAAGATGGCGTCTTCGGCGAAGCTGTTCAGTAACTCAAGGGCTACATATCCGTAAAACAAAATGTCGATGCTCACTAGCGCCACCTAGTGGCAGAATTCCGCAACCATATGTTAGCCCTTGAACTACTGAACAATTTTGCTGAACATCTCTATTTTGAATACTTTTTAAGATATAGATCATTTATGAAATCGGTCGTTAATCTGAATTTCGGTCGTAAAAAAGTGGTCGTAAAAAGAACCGTCGGTAAAAAAAACGGTCGTAAAAAGAGGTTGGAGTGTTTTGCACATAGTCGTAGAGATATATAAGGTGTTCGAGGGGTATGCCCTATTTCTTGGTCCAGTTTGCCTGTAAATAAAAATTCAAAGCGATGATCTGTATTTTTTTCTTCATAAAATTGATTGTAGAATACAAGGTAATAAATTTGAATAGTGATATAGCGGAATTTGGGGCAAGTGTGCCACCTTAAGCAAATTGTTCTCTAACTTTGCCTAAAGCTTATAAAATTCACCAATTTAGCCTCATGGTGTTAGTTTCACATCTTTTCATAACCACTGTGCCATTTAAAAAGAAAATAACTTCAAAACGTATTAGTTTTGGAGCTTCTCAAATATCATCCTTCTTCTTCTTTCTGGCGTTACGTCCCCACTGGGACAAAGCCTGCTTCTCAGCTTAGTGTTCTTATGAGCACTTCCACAGTTATTAACTGAGAGCTTACTATGCCAATGCCCATTTTTGCATGCGTATATCGTGTGGCACGTACGAAGATACTCTATGCCCTGGGAAGTCGAGAAAATTTCCAACCCGAAAAGATCCTCGACCGGTGGGATTCGAACCCACGACCCTCAGCTTGGTCTTGCTGAATAGCTGCGCGTTTACCGCTACGGCTATCTGGGCCCCTAATCTAAATATCATCCAAAATAACCTATTTTTCGACACTATGGGGCAAGTGTGCCACTCATATGGGGCAAGACGGGCACCGAATGAACATCGCATGTAATTCTACTTGTAATTAAATTTTATTTATTTCCTAATAATATTACTTACAAAGCAGACGCAAATCGATAATTTAGAAAAATAATTTAAGTTTACCGTAATAAGGGGGTGCTTTATAACAAGGTTTAAAACATGCGTAGCTCTCTATACTCAATTCGAAAAACTAATATGTTGGTTTTTGTCTCCATTCAATACAATATATGTATTACCTTTATATTACGGCGAATATGTAGTTTTTATAAAAAAACAGGGGTGGCACACTTGCCCCAAAGTCTGCTACATTTTGGAAAACACTCATAATGTGTTTTACCTAAATACTGCGAGAAAACCTTTTTTCACCTGTTCGTCTGTAGCTCAAAATTCAAAACAATCACGCATAGTGTTTTTCGACATAAAATTAACTGCAGAAGTCAAGTTAAGATGTATGAATCAAAAAGGGGACTTCTTATTACACTCAATTTATTTTAACTAAGAAACTATTGAAAATCCTATTTCACAAGTCTATTTGTGTGTAAATCCAAATCCAAAGCAATGACAAGTAGTTATTTTTGGATTGAATTTGTTTATGTAAGTTTAGTGAACATGTTTGAGAAGAAATATAATTCTCTTATAACACTTCAAATTTAATTAACCTACGAAACTACGAAAACCCGATTTCATGAGCTTGTTTGCCTGTAAATCAAAATTCGAAGCGATGGCACGTTGCTGTTTCGGAATAAATTCACATATAGAAGTTATGAGAGCATGTTAGAGTAGAAATGGAAATTTACCCAAGGAACTAAGCAAAATGCTAATTCATGAACTTATATGGTGGTATGTAACTTATATCGCTTTGAATTTGTATTCACAATTCTAACCAATTATATGTTTGTTTTTTAACATTAAATTGTTTCTGTAAGTTAAGGTTATATGTTTGAGAAGTAATACACATTTTTGACTACATTTAAAATTTATTTACTCAAGAAACTAGGTAAAGCCCTGTTAATTAAACATTTACCTTAAAAAAAATCAAAGTGATGATACGTGGTTAATCCAGCATCAAATTGATTGTTGAAGTTGATTTAACATATGAAACAGGAAACATACATTTTTGATAACTCTCAAAACTGATGTAACCTAAGAAACTAAGAAAAATCCTGTTTCATGAGCCTGTTTGTCTATAAAGCAAAATTTAAAGCGATGGCACTAAGTTTTTTTTACATTTATGGTAGTTATGTAAACATGTTTGAAGCAAAAAAAAAAAACAAGTTTTTTTATTATACTCAAAAATTATTTTACTCAAATATAAATATGTTAATCCCATATTTGTGTATTAAGCTAAGTATGCTGTTCAGCTCAAGAAAAGTAAAAATTTCTGCGGAAAGAAATGGTCAAGAAATTTTCTACAGTGAGTCCCATTTGAATTGACATTTCTTTTAAACTGCGTACTGCGATCAAAGAAAAATGCTTTTCTTGAGCATTTCTTGCAAGAAATTTCCCACGCATCGAGATAGGCGATTATTTTTCTGTTGAAGTGCATACTTCGCTTTAACCTGTAATTAAAATCTAAAGCAACCCCATTGAACATTTGACAGTTCAACAGCCGACTAAATTGGTTGAAAAATCTGTCGATTGTTGCACCGACGCTTATGGAAGTTTAACACAGCGATCAACTGACTAATCGCTAGATTAAATCGGGTGAGCGAGGAAATCTGATGTTTAGTGAGTCAACTTGCTTGGATTTAACTTAAAATACCGATTTATCCACCTATTTAGTAGGATTGCGTCGGCCCACCC
The DNA here is from genome assembly GCF_002204515.2 of Aedes aegypti. NCBI lineage: Eukaryota > Metazoa > Arthropoda > Insecta > Diptera > Culicidae > Aedes > Aedes aegypti. The sequence goes on along the minus strand of NC_035108.1, from coordinate 122,842,901 downwards.
TATTAAATCGGGTGATATTCGGTTGATCCCTGTGTTAATCTTCCATAAGCGTCGGTGCAACAATCGACCGATTTTTTAACCAATTTAGTCGGCTGTTGAACTGTCAAATGTTTAATGGGGAATATGTAGTTTTAGAAGCCAAGTGAACATATTTGAGTTGAAATAAAAAGTTTGGTTAAATTCAAAATTTATTTCACGTTAAAGGTAGGATTGCTAGTGACAAGAAAAGGAATCGCCTATCTCGATGCGTGGAAAATTTATTTCCAGAAATAGTTCAGAAAATCACATTTTTCTGATCGCAGTACGCAGTTCAAAAGAAATGTTATTTCAAAGGGGGCCCCCTGTAGGAAATTTCTTGAATCATTCAGTCAAGGAATTTCTTTACTTTTCTTGAAAGAAACAGCATACTTAGCTTAAAGTCTGATTTGCTACTGAAAAGGAATCGCTAAAGAAATTTCTCGCCGATTCCTTGCAGAAATTTTCTACAGCGGCTCCCATTTGAACTGACAGTTCTTTTCAATGGGGCTCTGCACGAAAATCTGTCTCTCTCTTTCCCTCCTTCATGAAATTAGTAAACAACAAGGCCAGTAAACGTCACAATTCCATGCAAAATCAAAACAGTGCAGAGCCCCATTGCGTACTGCGATCAGAAAAAAGCGCATTCTTGATCGATTCCTTGCAGAAATTTCCCATGCATCAGGCCGAGAAATTACTTGTCAGCAGCGAATCAGGCTTAAACTGTGATTTTCATAGTTTTTATGTAAAATAATTTTAAGTTAAATCAGTTGTAAATTTCTAAATATAACAACGGTAACAGTTTTATACTAATTGAGAACAGTCTGGCCAACTTTTTGAGCGTTTTTGTAGGTTTCTTCAGTGACATTTCAAAATGTTAATAAGGTTTACATTGAAAATTTTAGTCAAAAACTTCAAATCAAGATTTCTTGAGATTCCTCCTAGGGATTTTTTTTAATTGGTTCAGCGGTGCAGAATGACCTCAGGAATCGAGCCCTGTGTTCAGATTAGATAGACAATTTGTTTTGCATAATAATGGTCTGTCGGGGCACCGTGTAGCAGTTTCTTAGATAAAAAAAATTGAGTGTAATACTAGTGTAGTTTATTTTCTCACTCAAACAGCTTTGCATGGCTCCTACAATTAGTTTTATGTAAAAGAAAAATTGCATTGAATTTAGAGCTACACAAATGAGACCAAGAAAAATGGAATACCCCTCATAAACGTTTTGTCGCACTACGATTATGTGCAATATTATTTTTCCCTGAAAGACATAATTTTGAGCATTCAAATGGTAAAAGAAAATCAAAAATCGGTTTGTTCATCATAAAGTTATGAATTTTTATTATTATTATTATTATAGCTTTATTAAGGAGATTTTCAGCCCTAGGCTGGTTCATCTCCGTTTATGAATTTTTGCAAATTTCGGGAAATTTAAAAATGGAAGCCCCTTACTACTGTTTTTTTTCTACCTACGATCATGTGTTGCTACGACTCTGTTTGATATGTTTCCCTGCAGCATTGAATGTTTCCAACGCTGAAATAAAATTGTAATATTTTTGCCTGATGGCTGAGATATGAGCTCTGAACCATTGTAACGCTGTTTTTACTGGGGTTGACCTTCTTTGCTCAGCCCCTTACGGACCGTTCACCTTGCTACGACCATGCGTGTTAATTTTCTATAAGTGTCTGATCAAAATGTTTTCGTCAGTGAAAAACTTTCAGCATTTGGACAAATATTTGTAGAGTTATGATTTTTTGAAAAATCCGTGTAACGCTGTTTTGGGTTCACCGTCGTCTACGGTTTTTCGTCACAGTAGCGTGACAGTTAATGAGTGGCAATCGTACCTGATATGTAAAAAGCTCCTCTTAAGGGGCAGGATCCGCCATTGATTTCGGAATTTTCAAAAGCAGTTTATTCGTTCAAAAACAAGAAAATTTACAGGAAACTGTGTTTACTGTATTCTATACTTCAACCGAAACACAGTGAACACATTTTCATCGAATAATTTTTAGATTTGAACAGAAAAACTGCTTTTGAAGTTTCGATGATGACGATGATTACGATGACGGAGCGTTGAACGTTAAATGAAATTGAAATTGAAAAAAACTGAATCCATTTTCAAAGGACAATTGAAGCAAAACATAAACTTTTATACCATCAAAAAGTGCTACAATACAGATTGTATATAGCGTACACAATTTTGTTGAAATATGCATATTATTAGGAACAATGGAAATTCGCAGCAAAATTCTTGAAATTTCGCGTTTGACCAAGGCGATAAATTCAAGATTTCGCGGCTTTGTCGCGGTCCCATACTTTTGACTATATTTTACTCAAAAATACAAATTACTAGTAAAAACAGCCTGTATAAGTGCGTAAATTTTGCATTTTTTTCATATTGTTTTTATTTTACAAAACAAGACGATATGTTTAATATCCAATCAGTAGTAAAATTTCAAAACGAAAATAGCAAGCCAAAAAGACGTCCAAGCTAAAACTAAACTATTATTAAATGTTTGATGGAACCTCAATTTCAATATGAATAAAACATTTTCATAAGCAAAAAACTGTGATTTTCATATGAATTCTTTAAATTTGACTAATTTTGCGGCATTTCGCGGGATTCTGTAAATTTCGCGGCTTCCACGAAATTGTGAATTTCCATTGTCCCTACATATTATCAAAGTACTAGGGGGTATACATTTCGCCCCCTTGTGTTCATTATGTCCCTAATCTTCCTATCCATAATTGTCATGACTTCACACCTTTCAAGTTGCTGAATGAACAGTTAACCATGAGGCCAAGGATAATTGTTTGTGCACTCTGTACACCATTCAAGAATTGTTCGCTTACAGTAGATGGGCTGGTTTTAGTAGGTCTTCGCCTTGATGATGTTACCAATTTTTGTGCATATTACAAACAACATTATTTGTTTCAGAATTTTATTAAGAACTATTCAATGGTACACTCAATATCTAATCACTCATCTTCCCTTTCCTTCACAGCTGGAACTACATCGTCGGTGCCGTTGCCTCGGGCGGAGTGTACGGTGCCTGGAAGCGTAGCGTCGTGGCCGGTTTGGTGTCTGGATTGTTCTTCAGCATGGCCGGTCTCGTCAAGAAGCATTCGATCGACAACAAGTGGGAATTCTTCCCGGACACGAATCGTCACGCTATCGGAGCCCTCAACCCGAACCGGTACGATTTCACTCTGACGCAGGAACGCGAACGGGGCTGGACTACCGGTAAGTAAGGTGGGGTGGTTTTGCTCTGAATCGGATCACGTGTTAATGCAAGAAGGCTAGAAATATACGATTGTACAAAGGTATCGAAGTCGATCGTTTCAGGGAATTGATTTGTATAGAGAAATCCAATCTCGGAACGCTGAAAGATTACGTGTAGGCACTCTGCCAAACAAATGCCCAGTGACTTGCTGTGCATACTAAAGAAGTCAAGTAGAAGAGATCACAAACAAATGAATAAATTAAGTTGAGTCGTCCGCAAATTGGCATTGGGGCCTTCCTTAGCCGAGTGGTTAGCGTCCGCGGCTACAAAGCAAAGTCATGCTGAAGGTGTCTGGGTTCGATTTTCGGTCGGTTCAGGATCTTTTCGTATTGGAAATTTCCTTGACTTCCCTGGGCATAGAGTATCATTGTACCTGCCATACGGTATACGAATGCGAAAATGGCAATTTAGGCGAAGAAAGCTCTCAGTTAATAACTGTGGAAGTGCTCTTAGAACACTACGCTGAGTAGCTGGCTCTGTCTCAGTGGGGACGTTAATGCCAAGAAGAATAAGACGTCCGCAAATGACCGATCACCGATTAGGGGACTGATCAAATCACGTGCTTTATGAACAAAAAAACAAAAAACCAAGATAACGAAATAAGATAAATAATAATAAACATTTTTACAAACATAATGTTAACAAGAATAAAATAAAAAATAGATCCTGTGTCTCATGCAAAATGTCCATCCTATAAATGTTTAAACTGTTTAAAAAGTGATATGAGCCAGGAATTAACAGGCCTGGCCAACCTTTTTGAACCGCGCGCCAAAGCACAAATCTCGCATAACTTATGATCTCGCCCTAAAAGCCATTGGTAACCATGTGTGTAGCTCGTTGTTTCTGAGCATTTTAATGGAGTTACACGTTTTTTAACAGCACTATGGTGAAGAAAGGATCATTATCTACCTGCCAGTGGTGATGGTTTGGATGCTTATTCTTTCATTTGCTCAGAAACAACGAGCTACACACCTGGTTACCAATGGCTTTTAGGGCGTTATCCCAGATTATGCGAGAAATATTCGCATGAAGTCTAACAAAAGCCATTAAATAAAGTTCATGAAGTCTGACAAAAATCAGTGAATAAAGGAAATTTCATTTGGAGAAATTGAAAAACAGATATTTGCTGCTGAGTGAGTCAGTTCCTTTCAAAACTACACTACCTACCTTGATACCTTGATGGCTACAGCGTAGCGTCACGCCATTGCCGCACAGTGCTTCGTATGGGAGCTCGGTACATTATTAGGGCTATAATTGACATATATGACCTATGTGATAAACGTAACCGCATAAGTGACATAAGCGCCAATGTCGTATATTTGGTTTCAAAAAAATGTGATCTCTTCCAGTGTTGCGATGGATCTTCTTCGTGAATAATGATCGACGCATCTTCGCGATCCAACATTCGCCAAAATTCATTTTTCATTTTTGAGTCACGAAGAGCATCGCAAAAAGCGAACGGATGCAACGCCGAAGAAGCAAAACGAACACACCGATAAGTGGTTCGCGAAGCCTTTCCACTCGTAGGATTCATTTATCCACGCGCTGTTCATTCTGTTGATTCATTGCAAGGTTGCTTCTTTTCGTAAAGTCAAGCAAACACTCCACGCTAAGCCAGCTCCACGCAGCGCATGTATTAAAACTACACAGAATGAAGCAACCAATGCAGAACTGGCTGACTGAGTGAAAATTCTGTGTAGGTCGCACTCATTCAGTGAGTTGCCGACGTGTTGGCCTTCGGCTGTGCGGGGATTGATGGAAACGGAACTGTCAATGATATCCCGCGTGGCAGCAAACAGTTGACCGTTGGTAAGATGGGGAGTTTTCTGAGATGTTTTCTAGCAAAAAGCCGGAAGATGGTCGCAAATGCGAAAGTTTTTTCCCCATTTGCTTCCACTTCGGCTATTCAAATGAAAAAAATCTCTAGAAAACTTTAAAATTGGAACTGAATTCCGCATTCCAAGCGTTCCTCCTCTGTGCTCATTTCACTCATTCAGTGTTTACCACCGTTTGCACAAAACTGTGTACAGCCCCTTTGCACAGAATCTGTGCTGCACGAACAGAGGCCAATTTTGTGCGTTCGGCACTCATTTTTGAGCGGAGCAAGTTTAGCGTGATTGTTGCAAGCCCGTTTGAAGATGATCGAAATGAATATTTTCCTGCTCTTCGCGAAGAACAGGCAGCGTGGATCGTACCGTTCACATTACCGAGCGATGGAAAATCACCCGATGATACCGTCGGGAGAAACAGCGATCCGAAAATGAAACACGAACGAATGAAGCGCCCGAACGGTTGTTAGTGTTTATTTGCAAATTCTGTTTTGATGCCTACGAAAATTCATCGTGCTTCGCGTTTCCGATCGCTGTTCAGCAACATTGATCTCTTCTAGAAATTGTTGGGAATGGCTAAATTTTATATTTGCAAAAATTACTCGCAATCAATTGATGCCATGAGTGGCGTAAACGCCAAACGATCAAAGTTTATCAAAATCACTTTCGTAAAAAATCTTTTATATCAAGTTTATAAATAGGTATTTTTTAACGAATAGATCAAAGCAATAATCTTGACATTTGATGATATTTCGTCACATATTTTTGTTTTCAAGAAATTACAGAATCAAAGTGTGCAGCATATATTCTGTCAAATCCTTGTGACTGTTGAAACCAAATGGTTATGTCTATATCAAGCAAAATGCAAACTCTTCCAACCTATGAGCGATGTTAATCAAACAATAAAAGCAGTCGATCTCGCAATGAAGTGCGTGAGTGCCAAAGATACCATTTTCAGCCTTATGAAATATGTGAATGAACCCAAATGACAAGAAAGTAAATTTTCCCGGACAAATTCAAAGCAGAGCAATGAAGGTTATTGTAAACAAATGTTAATATTTAACCATTTTAACGAAACTATTCAGCAATACCATGTTCAGGTTCATGGGTTCTAATCTCTCCAATTGAGGGCCTTTCCGAGTTGAAAATTTCGTCCAAAAATGCATGAATGCAAATGCAAAGATGATCAATTGGCAAAAAAGCTCTCAATTTATTGAAGTGGAAATCGGTATTAGAACAAAAAATTGGAAAAAGGCTTTGTTCCAATTTGAACGTAACGCTAAAAGGAAGAAATTCAGAAGTATTTGTAATGAAAAGTGCTTCTAATGCAGAAATGATCTATTGGCACAAAAACTCTCAGTTAAGGTGAAACATCTCGGAATCAAAAAATGGCCGTCACAATGGCTCACTTGTGCCCCTACTCACGTTTTCAAAGGCCCAAAACTGGAGATATAGTTGGTAAACGTTTCTGATCTTCTTATTTTAAGCTTTCTGCTAGTACACAAAGCCAAAACTAAAAAGTTCACTGTTGTTGGCTGCTTTCTTCGTGTGATTTGTGCCTTTGAAGTTTCAGTGCAATCTTAGAAGTTGATTCCAAACTGTTTCGCCTTAATAAGAGTGGAAATATTTATTAGAACACTAAGTTGGAAAACATGCTCTGTTCCAGTTGGAGCGTAACGCCAAAAAGAATACGTATCTGCATCTATAATAAAAAGTGCTTCCTCCGCCCTTGTTCAAACTGCATAGAAAGCTAAGTTGGTGATTATTGTGTTTCAATAGATCAGTATTGCACATGTGTTAAAAAAAATCCCCACAAAATCTAAGATAGCAATCGAAAGAGCAGACGGGAGCAGCTGGAATCATTTTCAGTGTTTAGAAGGCATCCTAAATAAGAACTGATGCAAAAATCAGAGAGGTGTTTTGAGGTGATTTTTTGTTTTAACCGTTTCAAGTTTTACTAGTTATTTTGTCTATGTGAAAAATAAACTATATGGGAGCTTTAGATCTCACAGAACTTCTGTATGAAAAAAAATCACAATTATTTACAGTGTTATATACAGAACTTATTTAGTTTGATGCTTACCATTTCGATTATCACCTAAGAAATTATTATAGAACAACACAAATCGTTACAAAAGATAAATTGTACTTCGCTCAAATTTACAAAATCCACGCCATTCAATCAAATTGTTAAACAACTTGGGTTGGCCTGGTCTCATAAATAATTGAGCTCACGATGTTTTGCTACTCATTTAACACATATCAAATATATGTAAACAATGTAGCATACTTGATTTAATGCAATAAAATAGTTGATTTTTCCACTTTTGTCCAAAGGACGCAGCACTGTGCGACCTCTGCCTGGTTCCCTGCTGAATATTATTTTCACAATTCTTTCTTCCGACATTCGCACTAAGTGACCAGCCCACTGAAGTCTGCCGTATTTTACACGCTTGATAATATTCGCATCTTTGTACACTTGATACAACTCGTGATTCATGCGTCTGCGCCACACACCATTTTCGAGTTTCCCGCCGACTATTGTCCGCAGCACTTTACGCTCCAAAACACCGAGAGCTTTCCGGTATGACTCTTTCAACGTCCACGCTTCGTGCCCGTAGAGAGCCACTGGAAGAATCAATGTTTTATACAGGGCGAATTTTGTTTCCGTTTGCAAGCTGCGGGACCTAAGCTGGTTTCGTAGTCCGTAAAAGGCCCTATACGCAGCCGCAACACGTCTTTTCACTTCGCGGGAAACGTCGTTGTCACATGTCACAAGTGTTCCAAGATAAAATAAATTCTTCAACAACTTCAAACACATCCCCATCAAACACTACCTCAGCACCTACAACACCGTGCCTGACTCTATCTCTACCTACAACCATGTACTTCGTTTTGGTAGAATTAATGGTCAGGCCTATCCTCGCTGTCTCCCTCTTCAGAGGCATGAAGGCCTCTTCCACTGACCTGCGATCAATTCCAATTAGGTCTATATCGTCCGCAAAGCCAAGGAGCATGTGCGGCCTTGTGATAATAGTGCCATTTCTCTGCACGCCAGATCTCCTAATAGCACCTTCCAGTGCTTCAATCCGTCTGACGTCACGAACGAGGTTGACACCTCGTCTGCGATCCGAACACTTGATTTCGAACCATCCAGCGTAGCACGTATCAGCCTGATTAGTTTCGCCGGAAAACCATTTTCAGACATTATCTGCCAATGCTCATTTCTTTTCACTGAGTCGTACGCCGCCTTGAAATCAATAAACAGATGGTGAGTCTGCAAGTTATACTCCCGGAATTTGTCTAGGATCTGGTCCGTTGTCGAACGGCCCTCACGAAAACCAGCTTGGTATTCGCCGACGAAGGACTCCTCGAGCGGTCGCAGTCTGTTAAAACTACACTACCCGTCATAAATACGGACTCACTAAAATAAGTATTGCAACACTCAGCTGAATAACGAATCACCCCCAAAAAGTTTAGCATCACCCTCAAAACAGGTTAATTCACATTGCTATATCTCGAGATCCTTACGACTTGCAAAGAAGCGATCTTTAGCAAAGTTGTTCAGGGGATCAAGGACATCCGGAAAGCAAACAGTTTTCTTCGCGATTTTGCCGCTAGGTAGCGCTAGTGAGCATGTAAAATTGAGCATTTTGAACTAGTTCTAGCTTGTGATCCATAAGAGATAGAAAGTTCGGGTCTTCGGCAAAATTGTTCAGAAGGTCATGGACATCCTATAAATGTTTAAACTGTTTAAAAAGTGATATGAGCCAGGAATTAACAGGCCTGGCCAACCTTTTTGAGCCGCGCGCCTAAGCACAAATATTCGCATGAAGTCTAACAAAAGTCATTAAATAAAGTTCATGAAATCTGACAAAAATCAGTGAATAAAGGAAATTTCATTTGAAGAAATTGAAAAACAGATATGTGCTGCTGAGTGTGTCAGTTCCTTTCAAAACTATGTAATAATCTATTTCAGAATACTTTGAAGAATCAACCCTAAAAACACTGTAAGAATAATGCCCATAAAAATCATACTTCGATCTAGGGTTGATTCTTCAAAGTATTCTGAAATAAATTATTACATAGTTTTGAAAGGGATGGACACACTCAGCAACAAGTATCTGTTTATATCAGGCCTGCCCAACCTTTTCGTCTCATTTATGACATAAATGGTTGGTTCGTTCGCAGTAATAGTCCGATAAGAGCAAAGTTTACCTCAAATGATATATCTATCAAATCCATGAAGTAAAGTTAAAATTTATCTTATATTTTAGACTACCGATGAAATTTGGCCGGACTGGTTTCTGCCTTTATTTGTCTCGCTAGCAAAATATTTGATACAAATTCAAATGTTTCAACATGGATTAGTTAGATATACTATTAAACTTTCGTTTGAGGTGAAAATTTCTAATATCGGACTGTTTTTGTGAAAAAAGAGCCAAAAAGGTTGGGCGGCCTGGTCATTAGGATTGATTCAGCCCCTTCTAACAGATGCAAGAGGGTGCATCTGCACTCCGAAGATTGAAGGTGTAAGTCTGGGTCTGGCGGAAACGTTTATATTTTATCTTTTTTCAATTTCAAATCAAAATATGCAACGTTAAATTCAAGAGCTGTTTCTTTAATAATGTCAAGATTGAACAGTAGTGCAAATCCAAGGCCATGACTATTGACATCATCGTGCTTATATTTTACCGTACGCTCATCAAAATGGAAAGAAGTTTGCTGCCCATACTTGCATAATAGTTCCATTTATATAGGAAATCCCATAGAATAGAATTTCACTGTTATGCGAGTATGGGTAATTTGGCGTTGAAGAGCGACGTCTTACTCTCACGGTAATGAAAAAAGCTGGGAATCTAGCTTTAAACCAAACTTCAAAGGTACAAACTTTATGAAGGCAGCAACTAATGGCAGTTAAATTTACAATTTTAACTTCATTCACTGGTACCCAATAAATCTCTTTTTATTTTCTCTCTCTCTAAAATCCACACGTTCAATCCGTGTGTTTAAAATTATGGATCGATTCATGAACGTCCATATCGAGTTGCTGTGATTTTCTTGCAAACTTCGTGTGTGTTACACATTACATTCCATTGTTTTGCTTTATGGATTGATTCATCAGCCAATAACAGGGATTCTATAATTGTTCACATAAGTTTCAGCAGCTTATCCTTCAGATTCGCTCAGCACGGATTCAGTGTGTTTTGCTTATGGTTAGCATGTGTCATGATCATCATGTTCAAGTTGGTCAATTCATCGATTTGCGCAATGAGTTTGTTATGATGAAATCGATGAGCTTTGCTATCGATTTCCATGTTCAAAACTTCTAAATTGTGCGTGATCAACCCATAGCGAACTAAACTGCGGTTGGGACTCGTGTTGTCTTCATGCTTCCAAAGAGAAGAAGCAAATTTTGAAACTGACAGTGTTAGATGAAAATTTGTAAATACGATTTTTCTTTTATTAGTAAAGTTATTAGATATAAGAGGATCCTTTTATAAAAACATCGAATAAAATGTATGGTTTAGAAAAAAATGTTGATTCCAGTAACAGATTGTCCTGGTTTTCTGTTTTTAAAAATATGGAATATGCCAAACTTTTCTTCTTTTTGGCATTTACGTCCTCACTGGGACAGAGCCTGCTTCTCAGCGTAGTGTTCTTATGAGCACTCCCACAGTTATTAACTGAGAGCTTTCTTTGTCAAAGTTGCCATTTTCGCATTCGTATATCGTTTGGCAGGTAGGATGATACTCTATGCCCAAGTAAATCAAGGAAATTTCCTTCACGAAAAGATCCTGGACCTTCTGCATGGCTGTGCTTTGTAGCCGCGGACTCTAACCACTCGGCTAAGGAAGGCCACAATGCCAAATCCGAGCTTCCCAAATTATGAATTGGCGGCGCCCCGCTTGTTGCTGACTCACTTGTTATAAAAAAACATTCAGGTGAGCTTACGACAAGCAGAGGAGCCTCGAATCCATATTTTGGGGAGCAAGAGTTCTTCTCGTCCTTCTACCAAATTTCTTCTTTCAGTCTCATGACATTCATGTTCTATCACCCATGACTATCTAAAGCCAGTACATTTCGAATTCAATAAGCAAATCAGATGGTTTTCATGATTTAATATTTAGACACTCATGTTTGCTTCACATGACAACTTAAACCACACTCAAGTCATGTGTTTTCCTCAATGCGCAAATCTATAAGTAAAACACACGACCATGACGTGTAGATTTTTCTTAGTGTAGGAATGTGATAAATATATCGTGAAGGCCCCTAACTCTGCGCACTTTCACCAAAATCTGGTAAAATACTTACATTTTTGTTCAAAATTTATTTTCTATTGCTACAATAGAAATAAAAAAGCACACGAAGAATTTTATTGACGAATTTACGTTTGTTACTTTAATAAAAAAAAAATTGCTTTAAAAATATTGAAAAACTTCCTAATTTACTGCCCGTTAGCAAAAATGCTAAAAGAGTACCTCATCACTTAAGTCATTTGAAGCAAATTAAAGAGAATATATTTTCGATTTTTAGTACGTAGGGTCTAGTTTATTTATCGAGCAATCATCACTGATAAAGTGCAACTTATTTTCTCTCCATTTTTTTATTCTTCTTAAGTGCGCATAGTAAGGAACCATTTTTCAACTATGTTCCTTACTATGCGCAGCAGTTATAAAACGTTATTTTCAACATACAATCAACCCTCCAGAGGTCGATATTGAAGGGAACCATCGACTTGTCGGAACCATCGAGGTATGGAATAGAAATGCTTTGGAAAATTGTTTGAGGGGACCATCATGGTAAGGGAAGATTAAAAAATGACCTCCATCATATTTAAAGGATTTCTACACTCCGTCCCTTCAATCCCCTGTCGCGATTTTTACAGTACCTAATGCATGCATTGTCACATTTTCATAGACTCCACCTTCCCGTGAACGATGGACGTAATTTTTAAATGCTCCCTAACCATGCAATAAAATAATTTTGATTTTTTGTATAGTTTCATGAGTCAATATCGAGTAATGGGACATCGAGGTTTAATCGCATTTGCAACATAGAAACGCCAATAAAGTGCTGTTATTGATCTGCAATAGGAATCGTTCATTAATTACGTCACGCTTATACAGAGCGGCGATACTTTTCGATTGAGTGATGAACACTACATTAACACTATATTATACCCTTACGCTTAAACTATTCTTCGTATTCAGTAAAAATGTTCGGGTTTCACATATAACAAACCAGCACCAGGTTCTTATTTATTTTCTTCAAACCCGGATCCGACCCGAATCGATACAATAATTTGATACCAAACCCGGACCCGAACCGAACCAAAGAAATTTTTTGTTTTATATAAACAGTCAAAGCTTATTTTCCCTTACACGCCAAGGGTGAACGCAAAAAAGACATAGTTTGTACCCTTTTTGTATGTTGGTTTAGGTTTTAGAAAACTAAGTTAATTACATGTTTTGGAAATCATATGATGATTTCGATTGTTTTGAGAGTTGCATTTAATGGCATTCAATTGAATTATAGATAAAATTCACTTCACTTAGTAAACTTGTGTTAGAGACATTCCACGCTCCACTGGGGACGTAAAGCCGTATGAAGCAAGAAAATGAAGAGAAATTCGGAGTTTAAATGCTAGTAATGCTATTAGTAAAACACTTCAACTGTTATAAAGAATTTATCGATTGCGCAGAGTTAGGAACATAAATGCGCAGAATAAGGAGCATTGCAAAAATCAGTGCGCAGAGTTAGGAACACGGACACCCTTGAGAAAAATTAAAAATTTGATATAAAAATCATTACATAGTGAAGCTTTTATATTTTTTCCTTATACATAAGATCAATAAGTATTTGCTTCCAAAATTTCAGAATATTGTTTTTTGTTTTCAATTAACTACAGCTGTTTGAAATTTGAAAAGCCTTAAGTGCGCAGAGTATGGGGCCTTTACGGTAGTTACGTGCAATACGCTGAATTATAATAGCTCGAAAAACCAAATGTCGGAATTGATTTGCTTGGTGGGAAACTGTGCCTTCAATTTCAACATTTTGTCTCTTCTTTTTGGCCTTTTGTCCTTTTGACATTTTGTCCTTCTACTTTCTGTCCTTTCGATGTATTGTCTTTCAATCTTGCCAAAGATTCGAGAAATATCGAGCTATCACTACACTTAGGCAAAAATCTCGCATAATTTTCATAAGATCGCACTTTTTTGTTGTTTCGTAAAACACTTGTGTGTTGCATACGACTACATTGAGATTTATACAACTAGTGAATTGTTTTCATAACTATCAATTGTCAATGTCATAAGAACGCTTATGATTGATCATCATTGCGAAAAACAACGCGAGACAAATTTTCTTGGTGCAAGCATTTTATTACCATACATTCAATATGGCTTCCGAGATGACCGTCACAATGGCCGACTTGGGCCCCTACTCACATTTCAAAAGGCACTAAACTGGGGAAATAGCCAAAATAAAAAGTGCACAAAGCCAAAATAAAAAGTGCACTGTTGTTAGATGCTTATAGAAGATTAGATGCTGTTGTTAGATGCTTCGCGAGTTTAGTGCCTTTGAAGTTTTAGTGCAATGTTGGATGTTGGATTCAAAACTGTTTCACTGTAAAAAATAGGTTAGCCAACACGAGAAAATCAATTTTTTATTCACTTTGTCGTATCGCAACTCGATTCTCAATAATACGCATGATGTTTTAATCGAATTGCGGCGGGACAAAATGAATGAAAATTTGATGTTTGAAGCTGGTTAACCTATTTTTCAACGCGGATTAGTATAATTCTTTTATTGAAATTCATAATCTGATGCTCAAATTACATAAGACAGTCTTTTGGAACCAAGAATGGATTAGAACGTTAATTCATAAGATCATATTACTAAATTCCTTCGACGGGTATTATGGAACAACATCGTACGATGGTGTTATGAATTTCAATTTTTTTTTCTTGTGTCGTAATTTTATGAGCAATTTTTATGACAGTCTTACGTCCGCTTACTCAGTGTATACCCTTGGAAAAGTGGTTCACCTAAAATGAAGAAAGAATGCACTTATCTTTGAGAATATGTAGATAATGAAAACAACAAGATTTTTAACGGTAAGCTTATATTAAGATAAAACCTACTCTGTATACAATATCCTCCATATATGGAAAAACAGTTAGTTTTATGGGACCAAAACACATTCATTCATGTATTTCGATTTAATGATATTTTTTGTAGTGTATTTTAGGGTGCGAGTATTTTACATATCCATAATACAAGCATAACTGGATTTCGATGACGATTGCAAGGACGTATTCGCAAGATCTGATATTATGTTATTCTAGATTTCAAATCCTCACCATTCATATCTATACAGTTTAATGGAATTTTTACTAAATTAAACAATACAGGCCAATCATTGATGCAAAAGATATTTGTGATTCATGGAAGGAAGGGCGAATTGAAAAACATCACACGACGACGAATTGGTGCGCAATGAAGGGAACTGCAAATATTTTCAATAGGCCATTCCACTTTCTATGGGTCTTTCAAAAACCAAACAACAGCAGAATCTTCAAACATCTAAAGCTATGCATGGAAGTCTGGAACAATGGCGCACGAGAGAAATGCCGTTCGTACGGTTGGTACTAGCCTTTTTGTATTTTACATCATGCCCTCGGTGGCGAGGAGCATTAGTTTGGTACCAACCTTCAATGCAATGCAAGAATGATTGAACAAAAAGCATGAACCTACGGGCAGGTGGACAATGAAAAGGGCATTTACGCGTAAAAATGGTCTGCAGCAAGTAACAATAGGCGATCATATCAGCGATTAAAGAAGTAGGTAAATAGGTGAGTTCACTTACAACAGGAAACCAGTAGATTAAACTCCGGGCTGGTTTTCATGTGGAGGGTCGTTTCTCAATGTTCCGGTGAATTTAATTTTTAGAATGTGAGACGATGACAATAACTACCTAACAGAAGTTTTTTTATTCCTTCGATTTTTTTCGTAGGCACACCATGCACTTGTCCGCTACTGTGCCGAGTATCATAGTATTCTGTAGTCACTCTGCTAAATATGCTGAGAATTCAGTGATCTATTTCAAGCATGCTATTCAGTTCCAGTCTGTCACGTGCAAATTCTGATTTTGAACATAAAATTAGTAAATGTTCGTTACTAATCTATCGAACATGGTTTAGGCATTGGTACTACATTTGTAAAATATGAAAACGTGTGACACGGAGATCAATTTTACTCGGATTAACGGTATCATCTTGTTAAGGTGAAACAGTTTGGAATCAACTTCTGAGATTGCACTAAAACTTCAAGTGCAAAATCTCGCGAAGGAAGCATCCAACATCAGTGATCTTTTTATTTTGGCTTTGTGCAATAGCAGAAAGCTTAAAATAAGAAGATCAGAAACGTTTGCAAACTATTTCTCCAGATTAGTGACTTTGAAAACGTGAGTAGGAGCACAAGTCGGTCATTGTAGCGGCCATCTTTGGGTTCCAAGATGTTCCACCTTAAAGGTGTTTGCTGTAATCATAACATCCGGTTAGATGCCAAATCCCGCCAACGGTAAACCATACCATGAGATCAGGAAAATTGAACAACTATCTAAAAAAAATATGAACAATTTGTTCAGTGGTGTTATCGATTCTTTCTTAACTTTTCTTTGAGAATCTTCTTTCGAGTGAATCACAACAAGTTAAAACTATAAAATATCAAATTCAAACGTTCAGTTATACTTCATTTATGACGGACTTAATAACAAATCCCCTTCAAAATCATAAGATTTGCTGAAACATTTTCTATGCAACTGGAACCACTTTTCAAGTAAGTTTTACTTAATTTTAAATAGCCTAGTTCCTTACAGTATTCGTTTTCTCTGGTTGCAATTCTATTCGTTTTCTGCTAAGAAAAAGTATAGCAAAAGCAAACAACATGAAACCTTAAGTGATTTGTGTGCCAACAGTCGCAGCATGCAACATAAACAAGCACATGGTTTATCTAGCTGTATGATACATGAGCTCGCGGCGGATAAACAAACAGAGATCAACAAGATAGGGTTGCCTCCCTGATGGGCAGATGGACAACGACAAGGGCGCAATGGCAAAAAAAAAAAAAACAAGCCAAACCCTACGGTGGCGAGATAAGGAGAAAGGTTGTCTCAAATTAAAAACGATCATAAATCTTCGGGCCAAAGGCGACACGCAAGCCGCAACTTATACAAATATGGGTACCTCATAGCGGTCAGGATATGTATTTTCCCATAAAAAAATAAAACGAAAGAGCATCCGAGAGTGTGATCCATTGCAGCAAAGTTCACGCAAAATAAATATGCACTTTCCGCGGAGAAGGGTGAACATAAATTACAAATGTAAGGTATGCTTATTAAATGAGGGTTTGCTTGCATAATTTTGTTGTTGCTGTTAAATCCCTTCGTAGCGTTATCATCCAGTATGAGAAATGATGTCGTCATAATATTGACTTTCCATTTAGAAGAATTAATCTTTATGTGTACCTAGTGACCCACAACTTCGTCTTTTTATCTAAAGGTGCCATGAAATCTTTCAATGTCCGACATTTTCAACAAACAACTGAAATAACTTCGAATCTCTTTTTTTTTTTTCCCTTTACTGTAGAGCCTATTTAACCACTGCGTCCATTATTTAGAAATATTGTGGTATGACCCATAATTGATTTGGTGCTTATCAAATATCCTGTCACAACTGAGATGTGATAGACATTGGTTGATATAGCACACGATCCCAGTTAGGCTGGACTTGTTTTATAAAGTCTATAACCCTGTTGGGATTACTTTGCCAGATTTCTAGGGGCTCTAATAACCCTTTTCCAAAGATTGACCTTCTTTGATTGAACAAAACTCCACAGCTGCAGAGTATATGTTCAGCAGTTTCGTTTTCGATTTGACAAAAACGACATTCAGAAGATTGGATTTTCCCAATTTTATACAGATGATACCTACTAGGGCAGTGACCAGTCAACAGACCGGTTATTACCCGCAGATCCCTTTTATTTAAATTTAGCAAGTCGAATCTCTTTAGAAGTTATGTACTTCGAAAAATATAAAACAGAAATGCAATACAGAGATGTTTCAAACATTCCTCCTGGGGATCCTTTAGGATTTTTTCCAAAGATTTTTTCAGAATATATTAATGGAAATCATCAATCATTTTCACTAGGAATTCATCCAAGGATTTTTTCATGGCTTTTCTTGAGGCTTCTTCCGAGAGTTTTGTTCAGAACGTTGAGAATTCCACCAGTAGTGTATTTATATCTAGAAACTCTGAATATGCCTTCTTTGAGAATTTAAGTCATTTATTCAAAAACATTTTTAATGTTTTTTTTAGAAATGTCTCAAATATTTTTTTGCGTTCTATGAAAAAAGATCTTCAGTTTCAAAACTTGTACCACATATTCCTCCAGCGTAGCCTTAAAGGATTCATTCTTCAGAAATTTCTCAAGCAATTTCTCTCAAGTTTCGCCAGAAATTCGTCGAGGAAATGGTCAAGGACTTTTTAAGCAATTATTGGAGATACTCCTGATAATAAAACGAGAAGTATTATGAAGGAAATACCTAAGTAATCATTGATGAAAATCTTCGAGGTATACCTGATGGTCTCATCTATGATTTTTGCAGGAATGTCTGCAGCTGGTTACATTTTTAGGGATTTTTCTAGATATTTTTTTAAAGATTTTCTTATGTTCTACTTCTATTAACGATTAACAGATTATCTCAGGTTCCACTTGAATTTTATTAAACTAAGAAGCAGGCTTTGTTCCTAGTCGAAATACGTAGGGCAATTTATTTCGCTGTGGTCCAATTTCGTGGATTTCCAACTGTCTTAGGAAACTATAAAGTTATATAAACCTGGAGAAGCGTTATGACTATCTATTTAAAGTAAAATTTGTATTGCCTCTTCTACTATTCTTTTGAGAGCTTCTTCAGATGTTGAAAGTCTTTTCACAATGTGATATAGTTAGTTTAAAATAAGGACAATCACCCGCTATGCCCATTAGACTGATGCAAATTGTGAAGTTTTTGCTTCCCTATGCTTAAAAGGTGTCAATTATAGTGAAAATCATTCTCCCAAAATTTGAAATGAATTGCAATAAAATTGATTGTGCACACGCCATTCTAAGTTTATATGGAAATTACCAAGGAAAAGACAAACCATTTGTGTTCAGTCCTCTAACTGCTTGTCATAATGAATTATGGAAAAGTGAACAAACTTATGTGAAATCTTCCCAGTTACAACTTTGCCGAACACCACATTTTGATGGGACGTAAGAATAATTTGTTATTATTGATAACAAAGTCTAAATCATGTACAGATGATTATTTAATTACTTTCAGAGCAACACTGCTTTTTGCTATAGAACATTTCCGCCCTGGATTACTTTGAACATGCTTCATGCAAACCCACTTTATAATGATGAATAAAAATTTATCCTGACGTCCAATCAAAATGTGGTCTTCGACAAAGTTGTAGCTAGAAGAAGAGTTTGTTCACTTTTTCATGAAATATTATGACGAAGAGTTAGAAGACTGAATACAAATGGTTGGCGTTTTCCATAGTAATATCCATATATTTAATATATCCATATCCATCACCAAATGGCGTGTGTACAGTCAAATTCCTTCCAAATCATTTCAAAATTTGAGAGGATGCTATTTACCATAATAAAAATCGTTTAAGCATAGGGGAGCCAAAATTTCAAAATTTGCATCACTCTAGTGTTCATGTTGCCTTTTCATACGGTTTTCATCAAACGTAATAAACAAACGTAGCTCTCATATACAAAATGGAAACTAATTTGGACTTGCTGAAAATATTTCCGTTTCATTGTCTTAGAAACAGAAATAATCAGTTAATTTAATCACAAAATTTTTGATAGATTTCCAGATTTTTTTCAGAGATTCCTATAAGAATTTCTTTAAGAACTCTTCTCAGAAATTCATCAAGCAATCATCCAAGGATCTCTCCAGAGGCTCCATAAAAATCCGATAAAAATAAACTCAAATGTTGTTGACCTGTTTTTGATCGGTTCCGATAATTTTTGCACGATTTTGTTTTAATGTTTTTGGTTGTTTTTATCGTTTTAAGCTGTTTCTTATCGATTTTTATTGTTTTCTATAGTTTTTGACCGTTAATGATCATTTCTTTTTCTTGGCATTAACGTTCCCACTGGGACAGAGCATGCTTCTCAGCTTAGTGTTCTTATGAGCAGTTCCACAGTTATAAACTAATAGCTTTCTATGCCAAAGTTGCCATTTTCGCATTCGTATATCGTGTGGCAGGTACGATTATACTCTATGTCCAGGGAAGTCAAGAAAATTTCCATTACGAAAAGATCTTGGACCGACCGGGATTCGAACCCGGACACCTTCAGCATGGCCGCGGACTCTAACCACTCGACTAAGGAAGGCCCCTAATGATCATTTCATCAATTTTGAATAACTTTGCTACTTTATATCAGTTTTGGTTGTATTTGAATGTTCCTAAGGGGTGCGGTCTCGAACATTTCGGTCATTCAATTTGAACACAAATTTTTCCACCGTACCAACCGTTCTTTGTTTGCTTGCCTCGCAACATACCATTTTCAAGGGACACCCTTAAAAAAAATCACACAAAGCTTTTTTTATCTTTATTAATGAGATTTTTAACCCTGGACTAGTTCATCTCGGGACCAACGGCTTTACTTCCCTTCCGAAGGGAGTCGTCACTGAAATTTTTAGTGACTATCTCGGGGATGGGATTCGATCCCAGGTCCTCGGCGTGAGAGACGTGTGTTCTAACCCCTACACCAGGTCCGTCCCCTTTTAAAATATGATGCAGGCAATAAGTGCAATAAATCAGCTGAATCTGATATTTTCTGACCGTATTTTTAGTTTAAAATATATTTCACAAAAAATCTGGAAAACATAATTATTAAGAAGACCAAGTAGATCGTTCCTTCAATACCTTTAACGGTTGATAGTTTTTGTGTCACATAAAATTTATAACATTTTTTAGCGTGACGAGGTAAGGACCACACACTCCTAGGCATACTCGGATCATTTTGATGAAAATTAAGGCTTGACAGCAGCATGATTCCAACTGGTTTTATTTATATTTATGATAATTTTATAGTAGATTTGCACATTCCTTTAAGTTTTATGGTAATTTTTATTCAGTACAAATGACCTTGAACCGTTTTTGGTTTTAAACACTTCTACATGAATACTTCGGATGCACCGCATAAAACTTCATTTTCAATAAGAACAAGTGACCTTGTCAACAGTTTTATGAAACTCTTGCACTCATCTCCAAAAACACGACCTTGGGCAAGAGAAAGAACTCTTGGCCGATGATATGTTAAATTTCTCCTACATCAATAAGTGCACTAATATTTATGTTTATTATTGATTGTAGCATTATTAATCCTACCGTTTACTGGGGCGCCTTGTGTGACTTGCCAATCTCTACACCGCTTTGCTAACCTTACGGCGCACAACTTACAGATATGTAATTCAAACGACCAGTTCCAGTGGTGTTCCTCCCCTTGACTATGATGTAGGAGCGGAACTTGACCACTGGATATCCTTCCTGCAAGGAGGTGTGCTGCTGGTGGATAAGTCCGATTGCTTTCACAGCCCAACATCTGGGCCTTATCACGACGTTCATAAAAGCTGTAAATACATATTTTTAGTAATTTTGCAGCATTAAGATCCATGTGGTTATAAATGATGCGATCACTTTTCTCCAAAACCAAAAAGTGTAAATAAACAAACGTCAAATTGTGCTCCTCTTAAAGAAAAAAAAAATCTTATCACGTTCTTCAAAAAGATCAATTTATCTTCATCAAGATAACCTCGAGCCTAAGAACTCTCAAGTGATACTCATTACATTTGCCCGAGTTCAGCTAAATTTATTATGGTTCTATGATGGTGTTGAATAAAACTACAGCCATGATTGGTGATCCACCCCCGCACCAAATGTACCATGTACAAAACGCTTATAATACCGGTGCTCCTCTATGGACATGAAGCATGGACCATGCTGGAAGAAAACCAGCAAGCACTTGGAGTGCTCGAACGAAATGTGCTTAGGACTATCTTTGACGGAGTGCAGGAGAACGGTGTATGGCGGCGGAGAATGAACCACGAGCTCGCTAGGCTCTACGGCGAACCCACTATCCAGAAGGTTGTGAACGCCGGAAGGGTGCGCTGGGCAGGGCATGTTGCAAGACTACCGGACAACAATCCTGCAAAGATGGTGTTCACGTCGAATCCGGTTGGCACAACAAGATCTGGAGAACGTGGGCCAAAATCGAGGTGGAGAGACACAGCCATGGATAAGAGAACATTTCGAGAATACCGTGTACCCCCGCTAATATGAACGGTACCTCACGCAAATCATCCGGGTTCATTATTAATTTGAACTTCTGGTTACCCTACGAACAAAGGGAAATCGTTTTTTTTTTTTCAGTTATCTCTTTTGATGTTTTGTTTTGATTCTGCGTTCCGTTCCACAGCGTTTCATTTCACTTTACTCCATGAGCTAAATGATGTTTGAACCATTTTTAATCTGAACGATGTGCAAAATAGCGGGAAACAAATTAAAAAGTGTTCAGATTAAATGTGGTCAAACCAACGGGGGTACCCGGTATTTTGCTTATTGAAAAATGAGCCATCTAGTCCATTTAAAAAGGTATCTGAATAGTTTTACTATTTTTACGATAGCTAAAAAGGATGAAAACTAAATTATTTTAGTACAAATACGGCTTTATCGTAAATTTAACATTTATACCGCTGTTGTTATCTATACTTACTCTAGAAAGTACATTTAAGGTGAGGAATCAATAATAAACAAGATTTGTTGCGTTTTACTCAGGTGGTCTTCTTGCCCCATATGAGTGGCACACTTGCCCCGTGCCTCGTTGAAAAACCTCACAAGAAGAGACATTTTCAAAAATCTCAAACCAGCATGTTTTTCTTATTTTCCAAACTCTAGTCGATTACGTTATTTAGAACAAGAGGTGAGCTTGCTCTTACACTGAAATAATCTTTTGAAATAGTGCTCTTCTGCCATGATCAGAGCTGTTAAATGTCATGAATTTCACGTGACTTTGACATTTGAATATTGCTAATATCATCGCTCCTAGTGAAAAAATTCATCGGAAAATGTTTTTCCTGGTGACATTTTCCGAATTACTATCGGTTGCCAATATTTGCTGATGCGATATTTCGCATGCAAGGGTGTTATAAGCATTTAAATGTTTCCAAAATTTTGACATTTAATTTTCCCCGCCCTCCCTATATCCAGACATTCCTTGGGGCTGTCCATAAACCACGTGGTCATTTTTTTTCCAGATTTTCAGACCCTCTCCCCACTTGTGGCCTTTGGCTTTAAAAAAATAAAATTAGTATGGACTGCGGCCTTTTGCCAGATCACCCTTCCCTTCCTATATATTACGGCATGATTTATTGACGGCTTTCATCATATGTTGAAACGTTTAGTTTTGAAAAATACTCGTAAATAATCATCATTTCCTCTTTCTGTGCTAAAACAAACAGTATTTTATTGTTTTCTACATCGTTAACAGAGGCCTTCCTTAGCCGAGTAGTTAGAGTCCGCGGCTACAAAGCAAAGCCATGCTGAAGGTGTCTGGGTTGGATTCCCTGTCAGTCCAGGATCTTTTCGTTATGGAAATTTCATTGAGTTATTGGACATAGAGTATCATCGTTCTGCCACACGATATACGAATGCGAAAATGACAACTTTTGCAAAGAAAGCTCTCAGTTAATAACTGTGGAAGTGCTCATTGAACACTAGGCTGAGAAGCAGGCTTTGTCCTAGTGAGGACGTAATGCCAAAAAGAAGAAGAAAAACATCGTTAACTTTGCCCTGTATACACGACTGAAGAAAATATTTCTCTATTTTCATGGTTACGGTGGAAATATCATAAAGTGGGCGTATGTAAATTGACACCAAATAAATTTATGTTATTATAAAATATTACCCATCAGATTTCACCCTGACTACGCCTCTGGTACAGTAAAAATGCATTTAGCAATAGATTCATATACAATCTATTTGTTACTACTGCAATCAGCAATAAAATTAGATTTTTAACCCGTATAGGCCTGAGTAAAAGCAAAAAATTTAAAACCCTCACCGCTCAGCGAATTCTTAATGGATTCAAATGATTTTTTGTCAATATACTGGCACACATATCTTGTTTCTAGAGATGGACAGAAGAACGCGGAAATATTCCTGTGGTCGGAGTTATTCCGGTGGATCACTGGGTCAGGTCGAGTGAGTAGGGTATTGTGCGTTTGTGCCCCTGGAGGTAGGCAAAGTCACAGATTTTTGCCGGAATCGGTTATAATGTGGCCACTACATGACGGAATTTTAAGAAAATTGCATCAGTGTAAACCTTTTGAGAAACGTTTGAATTGGATAACTATGAGTTTTGCATTTGATCCCATGGTTATGGGAATGCATTTTAGTGCACAATTACGTTTGATTTCTACTTTTCGAGAATTGAAACGAATTAGTATCCAACAAATCTATAGCCGGTTCTTCCAGGCATTACGTCCGAATGGCCACAGCTGGTATATTTTAAATGGTGCAAAACTCTTCATTTATAATGTTGAATGTCAGATTTTAATGATTTATGCAAATTAAAATGATTGTCATTGCAAATAAATAAATGTTACTTGGCATGTCCCAAAAAATAGCCTTTTTTTACCCGACTTGACCCAGTGACCCACCGGAATAACTCCGGCCACAGGAATATTTCCGAGTTCCTATAGCCACTTCTAGAAACTAGATATGTGGGCCAGTGAACTGACAAAAAATCATTTGAATCCGTTGAGAATTCTCTGAGCGGTGAGGGTTTCCGAATTTTTGCTTTCACTCAGGCCTATACGGGTTAATTGAATTAGAATTTTTTTCAACAATATTCACTATGCAAACATTTACTCTTTTAGGAGCCCCTCCTGGCTACACCGCTGGTCCATCGCCCGAAAGGGTTTGGATTTTTCCATATTTTGACACATAGAATCCAACTAAAATAGTTGAGGTCGAAATACGCGTATCTTTCAAGGTATACAATCTGTAGTGAAATTATTGGAATTAATAATAACGGAATAAATTGGAATTCGATTGTCATTTACTCACCACATCTATTCTACTAAGGAGTTCTAAGATTTATTGTCATCATATTTTAGTTTGATAAATTTGTAATTGTAATGAGCACGAAAATCAACGAATTCAGTTTATTTGCAGATTTGTAACTGAACCTATGATGTACTGCAAAGATAGAAACATATTGTACCCACGCCTGATTGACAATTTCCGCTGATTGACATTTTCCCACACTCGACCGTTATTTGTTTTCAATTTCTCCCGCATGTAGTCCCAACAACACAATAAACTTCGCTCTCCGATGTTGATCATTCGCCGTGACGGAGAATGCCCTCTGTCTACCAGCTAACTATTGTAGCTCTCCAGCAGCAGCAGGTGCACCTTCATTTCCATAAACGCGGGCAAGCCCCTATCGTTTCCAGTTCGCGAAGCACGGTTATAATAGCCCCTAAAATTGCATTCCGTGGAAATATAGCTGTGGAGAATGTGTTGAACAACGTTGGCAGACGACCCCATGTCCGAAACCCGTATCATTATAACTACGCACATAGGTATGAGACTAAATGAATTTTTGGGATAAAAGAACTCAAGCACCACTTACTCGTATACCGATCGCAAGTCATCGTATGCAAAAAAAAACTGAAAAGCTCGAGTCAACGAAGCACAACATTTTGTCCAAAAATAGAAGTACAGTCAACTCTCCATAACTAAATATTGAAGCGATTATCGAGTTAGGGAGGGATCGAGTTATAGTGCACAAAACCAGTGCAATTGCGATCCAAGGGACCAACTTTTACTAGGGTTCTCTAACTCGAATATCGAGTAAGGAAGAATTGATTGTACTATAAAGCTCGTCCCCTACTGGGAGGGAAAAACCGACAAATGACCAGCCTCTCCGAGTTCAGCTCCGATACCATCCTTACCAGCAGCTTTAATGCTCTTGAGCTGGGGAATGGTATCCTTAACCTCCCTCAAAGTAGGGGATGGTTGGTTTCCATTGTCCGTAGCACTGACGAAGGCATTTCCTCCGTTCTCTCGACATTCATTGCCTGTGCTCTCAGCGCCATTCAGGTGCTCGTCGAAGTGCTGCTTCCACCTTTCGATCACCTCACGCTCGTCCGTCAAGATGCTTCCATCCTTATCCCTGCACATCTTGGCTTGCGACACGAAGCCGTTGCGGGATGCGTTAAGCTTCTGATAAAACTAAAGTGTTTCTTGAGACCATATCCTCGCAATATTCATTTGCTGAAAATTTATAAAAGAGTGATGATGTTCCACAAATTACCTTGAGACTCCCCAAAAGAGTTCTGTGAGAAATAACTTGCAGATATCTTCAGAAACGTAATTAAAATAAGAGAATTCTGGAAGGTTAGTTGAACTTTGAAGTTTTGATTTCTTGATTCCATGTATTTTAAGCCAGTCTAATGACTTAAATTTCTGCTAGTTTACTGCCAAAAGTACATTTAGGCGTTTTCAAAGTTTGGTCGAAATCATAATAAAAAAAAATTACAATTTGCTTATTACCTAATTAAAAGAATCTTATAATATGAAATGTATGACCTAATAGGCCATTACCGTGATGTCACCATCAAAAAAGCCTAAAATAATAATTGTGCTAACATTTCTTTACATAGCACTCAGAAACTTTGAGAACCAGACTGTACCTTACCGTGATGCTACTATATTTCGCGCACGTTGCTAGTTTCGCTCACTGCCATTTTATTCATATTTCTTAATACAAATTGGTTTACATTATAGCATGTTATAAATCCATGGCTGAAGAAGAATTATTCAAAATACTAGTTAACAAAAATTTCTTTCGCAACACATGTTTGAAATGTCAGTGAGCGAAATTAGGAACGCGCGCGAAATATGGGTACTTTACGGTAGTTGGAATAATATTCCCATGAAGAACTTCATCAATCCCTAATCTCCACCTACACCTCTGAGGATGTGTTTTCAACTTCAATCTCCCATCCAAATCGGCATTTTGGTAGGTATCACTCACTCACCTCTATAGAGGTTGATGTCGAGGTGCATTTTGGTACGAATTTAAAGTTTCCCACCGTATGAATGAACCGTGCGCTAAGCCAACCGTGGGCGCATAAATACGTGATGATTAAAAGTTCGTTTGCCGGTTGATGGATCAACGGCCACCACGCAGACGGTATTAGGGTAGATATACCTGTATTCGCCATAGTACCAGCATTCCACTACCCAGACTATATACCGTTTTATGATGAAAATAGCCTGATTTTTTTACATCACTATCAAGTGATGCGGTCACAATTTCAGAAACATTAAATTTTGATTAAAACAATATAAACATTTTTTTATCATAAAATTTTAGCTTCCATGCACCTTATTTCGCCATGGTGTTCCTAATTTTGCCACCTCCATCAAGAAATCAACGTAGGTGACGAATTCAGGAACAGAAATTAAAAACATGGCGAATACTGGAGCATGTGAATACTGTATTCATCACCCAGTTTGAATACAAAAACAAAGTTTATGACAGGTTTTTATATTTGTCCTACACAAGGCTACACAAGGTTCGAAAGCTTTCGTTTAACATGTTATCTCCAAACTTATTTTTAACAAATAGTTTTCCTTCGAGCGACGAATACTGGTACATCTACCTTAAAGTGATCGTCTTGGGTCGATGAGCAAGGGGCAAAGAAAAGAAGAGAGGGTGGATAAAGATGTTTGCAGCGTGTTGTTTTGATATTGTTTGGGATTTAATTTTGTAAGACATGGATGCCGCAGCTCTGGCAAGTTGAATTTGGACTGATGTTTAGTTTTATGCTAACTGTTTCGTTCACGAAACTGATTCCAATAGCTGAGCGTCGAAGAACAAATTGATGAAAACTCGAAAACTACATTTCGTCAATATCATTATATCACCAATTAGATCGTTTTTGACTAACATCAAAGCTGTTCAGAAACTTTATATGTGTTAGGGATGGTACACAAATTATGTCACGCTAAATTTTAACTTTTTTGACCCCTCCCCCCTTTGTCACGTTTTTTGTATGAGTCCTCCAAATTTTTTGTAAGGCTTGTCACGCTTGGCTTGACACCCCCCCCCCCCCCTTGGAGCGTGACGTAATTTGTGCATGACCCCTTAAAGAATTTTAAGGATTAAGGTATGTTCAACTATTTCAGGTCAAATTGATCATTTTCGTTGCCATATTTTTATACTTATCTTGAACGCCATAACTAGCTGTTCAGTCAACGACAAGATGAGGAGCAAAAAAATATCTCGCGCGCTAAAGTGGAAAGCCCGAGCACCCAATAAAAACATCATTCCTGCTGGTGGGCTTGCGCCGGAAGGATTTTGCGTTCCGGTGAGAAGAATTATGAACCAATAAAACTGCTGATGAAATCATGTTGCGGGTTTCCGACTTCGAAGCCTGATGATTCATAGCTCGTGGAATGTTCCCGAATGTTTTGCGCTGTATGGAATCTAAAGTTTGCAAACTGAGATAGATTCGTAAGCACCGTAATTCGGGGTTGATCAGTTTTACAATAACTTCTCGCATAACTTGTGATCTCGCCCTACAAGCCATTGGTAACCGAGTATGTAGCTTGTTGTTACCGAGCAAATAAATGGGTTTACACGTTATTTAACAATGCTATCATTTTTTCCTGTTCTTCGCGAAGAGTAGGCAGCGTGGATCGTACCGCTCACATTACCTATCCCCCGGGGCACCTGGAACCTACTATAAAGTGGTCATGGCAGCCGGTCATGCTGGAAATGCTTCGGAAAGCATAACCTTTGAAAATCATGAAGTTTGATGCCCATATTGATATGGTTCCGGATATGTTCCTAATTGACCACTTCCCCCGGGGTACCTGGAACCTTCTATAGAGTGGTCTGTGCATCTAATGGTTCTGAATACGCTGCAGGAAACATCATTTTTAAGGTTGCTGTCCGCTTGGATATAGCTCCGGATAATATTTACATGATTTGAAATACAAACATGACTGACCATGCTTTCCGGAACCAGTTTTACGGAAATGGTCATATTTCTGAAGATTTCCAACCAATCTTAATGCGTCCAGTGGCATTCAACTTCCTATTAGTTCTAGTTTCTAGGAAAATTGCAAACATCTATCTAACTTTACACCGCACAAAAATACAAGCGACAGAAAAAATGACATTTGGACATGACCTCAGAAAATCCGGAACATCTCCGGTGTCCAGTGGCAAATATGCATGACCCAGAAAGTTCCTAAAACTGGACCAAATTTGCCGTCGACTGCTTCCAGATGCATCCAATTTCATCCATTTTTCATAAAGTTATAAGCATTTGAATTTGGGCAAAATTTTGCCTATCTCAATCATTTTGCCTATCCCCTGTATGTTCAATTAAGCAACATTAACGAATTAATATGAATGTAGAATTTTCTTAGGAAATTTCCGTAAGGCGTATTCCGCGGTTGAATGTGTTTTCAATTTAAGAATAACTCAAAAAGTAAACAACTTGTTAGAGTTTGGCTTTCATAATTGGCTTCAGGGGCCATGATTTAAGTAGATAACGATATTTTCAATAATACTGAACATTGTTTGCATGGCTGATCAAAGTTACCTCATATCAGCTAAATGAAAAAATAGTTCTTTTTAACATTCTTTAAAATTCCAGAAAATAAAATTCAGTATATGGTTATTAGAAGTGGGTGCCAGAACTTGTTTTAAAAATATGACACTTGCAACATTTGCTTTTAAAATATCAGATTGGATTATGGTTTATTTCAATTATCTTCTGAAATTTGGAAGGTGGTGGAAGAATCTAAATTTTCAGTAAAGTAACTAACCTAGAGAAGTTTTTTCTTGTTTATGTGATAGAGGGGGGAACCCTTTTACATATCAGAACGGTTGATATCCATTGAAAAATTTGTTTTAAGCAAATTCCACAAGAGTGTTCATTTTGCCCGATACCTTTTTACCAGCCTTGGTTTCGACCCAATTTTGTATCTCGTTGATCTTTTTTTTTGACGATTGATATAATTATTTCCACTATGAATGAATGCAGCACATCGTTCCAATTACGAACTTGGAAACCAGCCGAGGGTAACTGAAAAAATATTGCCATTTCATGGTCTTAAAAAAACATTTGCTCAATGCGTTCATTATGCCCCTAAGCCCCCTAGAACGAAGAAAAACTTGAAAAAAAAATCATAGCCCAACTATCGAAAACTTTCCGTATTTAAAATGACGATTTGATTAGCTCTCTCATTAACAGCTTTCTGCCTTGTACGCTTTGATGTCCTTCGTGCTCATTAATGCTTTACCTGGGTCGGAAATATTCAACTATCGTTATTCGATAAGTAATGTCTCTAGTAGACCCTTGGGAAAAAAAGGATCCATGGAAGACGGGATACGTTTTACGGAAATGAAGATCCGCAGTCATTCTTCGATCACGTTCGTCGTCGTCTGCTCATGGGAATTAACGTTGCGTCTTAAAGGCACTCCGGCGGTCTTGAGCTATCACACAATTTAAGGTAGATATCCGCTTTATAGCCTGAATGGGGGAAGAGCAGAAAAAGGTGATCCGTTTCTTTTTCGGCCAGGTAAGCCCGCCATATGGTTTCGATTTTTTTTCAGGTTCTTCCATTGTTGTCTTCCCTTTTCAGGGAAAACCGTATGCAACTTCTTCCTGGTGTCGCACTGTGGGGCAGAAAACATACATTGGTTGACCAAAACTGCGTCCTAGAGGTTCGATGTATTCCAGAAATTATCTTGGATTGATTAGAGTGGCGTTTCCTGAACGGCGATCCGTGACAGACACTGCAACAAAAAGAGTTAATTTTGATGAAATACCAAATCCATCAATTTTCAAGAGGGTCGTATAACTTTTGATAAAATCTTGTTTTTAATTAATAACAAGATAGAGCCTGTTCTTCCTACTATTTTGGCAATTTTTCCCGCTTTAATAACGGATAAATCACATTCAAACTTCAATTTTAAAAATGGGTCCAATAATAGCTCCATCATGCGGTGAAATTCCCTGCTAACAAATGTGCAACAAAGTAGCCCTACCCCTGTTGCAAATCTCTACCGAAAAAAGTACAGTTCTGTGTAAAACTGTTTCTGAGATATAAGCGTCCAAAGCTTCCAAATGTAACGTTTTTTTACCTTTTTCTACAATAACTCCTCCCCGCCTAGACTCTCCTTGTTTTGAATTTTATCATATTTTTAAGTAAAACTAAATTACATGTTCTTTTCAAAACAGCAGAAAATTGAAAAACGAATAAAATTCCGTGCAGTTATTACGATTTGAATTTGGAATCGCACAGACAGAGGATAAAAACCACAATGCAATGGCGTCAAAATCCAAGATGGCTGCCAGAATTTTTCATGGCCACTAAAATTTGTTTAACTTCAAATAATCGGTGTTCATTAGAGTGATGCAATTTTTGATATTTTAGCTCCCCTATGCTTAAACGATTTTAATGATGGTAAATAGCTTCTTCCCAAAGTTTGAAGTGATTCGGAAGAAATTTGACTGTGCACATGCCATTTGATGTTTATATGGAGATTACTATGGAAATCGCCAATCTTTTGTGTTCAGCCCTCTATCTCTTCGTCATAACATTTTATGGAAAAGTGAACACACTCATTTCATGTGAAAACTTCCCAGCTACAACTTTGCCGAAGACCACTTTTTGATTGGACGTCTGGATAAATTGTTATTCATAATCATAAAGTTGGTTTGCATGTAGCACGCTTCACCAACTGTTCGGCAGGCAACAGTGGTGCTCCTGGCGGGAAGAATAGATCAAAGTAATCCAGGCTACTATGTTCTACAGCAAAAAGCAGTGTTGCTCTGAAAGTAATTGAATGATCATCTAAGCATGGTTAAGACTTTGGAATCAAGAATAGCAAATTATCCTTACGTCGCATCAAAATGTGGTCTTCAGCAAAGTTGTAGCTGGGAAGTTTTCACATGAGATGAGTGTGTTCACTTTTCCACAAAATGTTATGACGAAGAGATAGAAGACTGAACACAAAAGATTGGAGTTTTCCATAGTAATCTCCATATAAACTTCAAACAGCGTGTGCACAATCAAATTTCTTCCGAATCTCTTCAAATTTTGGGAGGATCATTTTCATCATAATTGACATCTTTTAAGCATAGGGGAGCAAAAACTTCAAAATTTGCATCAGTCTAGTGTTCATACAGACTGGACCAAATGATCTTCGATGGTTTAAAAAAATGCATTATTTTGTGTAATAATGGAACTTATCTGTTCGATGATACATCAGTATCAAAATAGCATCAGGAATTCGGAATTAACGGAAATCCTTACCGTAGGTGTCTGTATTCTCAAAGCGCTAAATGTTTTGACCAACCAAAGCAGGTTTCTATCCCATTGTGTGTCGCTGGGCCACCAGGCAGGTACATAGGCACACGGAATCACTCTTCAGACAAACCATCGAGCATAATCGTCCGCAATACGCTTCCTTCTTCCCGTTCAATTCCTGTGGGAAATTTGATACTCGCTCTGATCGCGCCATTAAGCTCGAAGCGACCGCGCTGCAACCTGTCTTTTGCACTTTTGTCTTCGTTGGCATACTTTTGAAGCAAAAAGGCAAAACTGTGGTTACCAAAGGACAGTGATGAGCAGCTGGTACTGGTCGAAAGCCTCGGAAGCCCTCTAATCCCAAGTAGGGTGAGGCAGCTGAAGTAGCTATTGTAAATTCTGTATGTGTGAAGGATAAGTCGAAGAATTACAATTCACTGTACAACCCATGGCGACAGAAGCGCTATGCAAGTTGATCGCTTGACCTAGATTCCGATGTACAACGCTAGGTTAGGAAGTAGTTCAACCTTAAAATGGAAATATGGAACCGTTCAAATAGTGGAACAATGTGATAGGGCGACATGAAGATTGAGCAATGTCCGAAGATAAAATTACTGTATTTAACCTTTACATTCACAGAGCTTGACTGTTGAATCTGGTTATTGAAGCATCAAAGGTCTAACAATAATCGAATCTGATTGACGTGTTTTATGCACCCGCCCGATCCACCTGATCCTACAGAAAGCGAACAATGCATCATGGCGACTGTCATTCAGCTTCGCAGATGTCGTAATTTATCCTCCGCCTATATACTCGTCATTGCGATAGAAAGATCAAACGAATCTACGATTCCCCTCTCTCGAATCGATGTCACATGATGCCCTTTACATTCACTTGATAGTTGCTCTATCATGTCTGATGAGTCAGATATACATGTACCTACCTAGAGGGACTGAATATTGAAACGCTTCATTGGGTTTATTCGACTGAGCGCAGAATTGAAAAGTATTATTTACAGCAACGGTATGCAGTTACCTATATCAGTGTTGAACATCTATCATTGTTTTTCCTCCCTTTTTCTATCCCCTCTCAAGAAGAGAAAACTACATAGTTCAAGTAGGTTTTGATATAGGTTTAAGTCCTTTCAATTAGCGTTATAATTTTACAACTGTCATACAACACTATAATCTGTTTTTTTTTTGTTATTTTACATTTCTTCACATGTGCTTTAGAATTTATGTCGACGTTTTTGAGCAATGAGCAATTTAGTATGAAGGTATAAAGGTCATAAGAACTTCAAAAAACATTACTATGTAATATTTTGATTTCTTGGAGACAACTTAATAGATATATATTAAATTTAGGAATACTACTTCGAAGCATGCTATCAGTACGTGTGTAATTAAACTTTATAAAATTATTTCATAATGCTTATATTATCGTAATTATGAGTGAAATTTATTATTTTTCATGCCTAATTTATCAACATCTTCAAACTAAATGCTGGAAAATAAGTACCGTAATGAATCTCATAGGCTCAAATAAACACATTTAAAAGTACCGTTTTGATTGTAGGAGACTATCTTCAACCCAAAAATTGGATGAATCTAATTTCGGGTTGGAATTGATCACCCGTTGAATTTATGATTGTTTGTTTAAAAAAAAACAACTCTATATACTAAATCTAGAAGTTTTTGATTGCAATAATGTTTGTAAAATAATTATAATTTCGATATTTAGAGTAATGTCGAAAAATTAAATTGAAAGAATATCACGATAAACGTCCAAATGTATTTGAACAAACTAGTAAACATTTGGTGATGAAATTCATTTCGATGATATGTGGTAACGGTCGTATTTTGGAGTGGTTTTGGGCTTTTGTCCCAATCAGAGGCGCGTTCACGTTCGAAACCATGGGTAGGACAAACGTTGGCAAATATGTTGGGTACAGTGAAGCAAAGAAATTTTTAACTCTATGAAATCCAAGGCTTGAAAGTGACTACATTTGAGGGGGGTGAAAACAAAGGGATGTAAGTATTATATTGGTCGGTTTTCAGTTGATTATATTAAAAATTACTGTTTCCGAGCTTTCTAACGATATTTTCAGGTGAATTTTACGCTCAACCGAAAAAAAAAAACAATATAATTCTTGAAAGACTGTCTTGTTTTTCTTCGTCTCCCATAGAATTTGTATAAAATGGAAAATTGATAAAAAAAAACTTCAAAGTAGAGTTTCTCAAAACTATTTTATTTTTGTCACTGAAACTTCTTGGTCCATGACAGTCATTCTATGAATTAGTGTAGGGAAGGTGTACCGGTATTCGCCATGTACCAGTTATTCGCCAGCCCGGATTATATACCGTTTTACGACGTATATGGTTGCCAATTGTTTAGTGATCGCTAAAAATAATTTCCTTAAAAATGTTGCTTTGCACCTATTTTTCGCCATGGTGTTCCTGGCGAATTCAGAAACCGAAATTAAAATCGTGGCGAATACTGGTGCAAGTGACCGAGTATTCGCCACCCCCATTTTTAATACAAAAACAAAGTTTCTGATTAGTTTTTATATTTTTCCTGTTGAGCATGGATTGAAAGCTTTCGTTTAATGTATTAACAGTAACCAAAGGTCGTTTGATTTATGTATAAACAATATTTTTCCTTAGGGTGGCCAAACTGGTACACTTCCCCTATTTTTTTTTATTAGCATCGAAGTGAACCGATAAATCGCAAAAGTTTTCAGGATAAACTGAAGATTTTTGTAAAACCATGCTGCGGAGCATGGTTATCTTCAACCGGAGGCGAAATAACTAACGAACTGTACATTTTTAACTAAAAGTTAAACGTAATGGTGAATCGATTCACAGCATAAGCAACAATGATCCATATCATCGCCAACTTACACGGAGACGGGATTCAACTCAAATTTGGGTTGTTTCAAAGCAATTCCGTAGTTGAGCCCAATTACCTAATTTTGGCTAAATTTCACTAGGTAGTTTGCCTTCAATTCCATTAGAAAAATATATTTAATTTTGGGTTGATTTAACGCAAAATTGAGTTCTTTCAACCCAAACATAAGCAAAGGCGCATTTACCCAAATTTGGCTTATTGGGTCAACAAAGTAACGTGTTTTCAAACTGCAAGATAACTCTAGCTTGCCAACGACAATCAAGGTTAAAAAACAAACAATCAAGGTTAAAACCGCTAGTTTTCTTTTGTTTTGTACCTTTGATCTTTCCGGACAAACATGGAAAAAGGGCCACAGTTTTTATTAAATGCATTTTCATTTTTATTGGAATAAGTGAAAAGGTGCGTTTTACTTTGTATTCAATCAGAACAAAAGGTGCATTCGTGAAATTACTTTTTAATGTGCATGAATTGATTCTCATTCATTTTTTTATCAGCTTTGATGAAATGTAAAATTATGTTTCAAACGCACACAGCACCATTTTTATGAATGATGCCACAAAATATCAATGAAAACTTGACCAAATCATTTTTTTTTTTCAATTTGGAAGAGTCTATGGAGATTTTATTTGAAAATCACTCGAGAAATATGGGAATACTGCTGAACTAATGTTTTCGTTTTTTTTCATCCGCCCAACGCGAACCGGACACAATTGATCCGGATTCCGTCGCTCGCCCTCGGAGGAACATGCAATAGATTCAATCTAATCTAATCTAATCTAATCTAAGCGCTTGCAAAGCCAATATTGAAAAGCATCCTGGAAATACCTAAATGTATTCAGGTATTTTCTTGTCAGCATTAATATTTGCAGAATATCAGTGGTATGATACATATATTAAAATGGCCAGGCCCACTGTGCAGACTTTGGGGTTGAAGATAATTGATAAAAATCATGACGATCAGGTTATTCACGCATGAATAAACTGATAGACAAAACATTTTCAATTCAGAAAGAACGAAACGGGAACAACCGTACCAACCGTTTCGATTCAGGGTTATAGGTAAAATCGTTGGGAGTGGCGTTGCTAAGAAAGTCAATGCACACTCCATTGTTGTTCTCCTGGGATGGGGCATAGGCATTTCTTCCTTATGTCCTGGCCCTACAGCCTTGGTTTAAGCGCCTTTGCTCGCTCTCTGAAATGAGATGAAAATTTATTTTGCCCCTTTCCCGTTATACAGAAATTGAAACTATAAATTAAAATAAATGTGCAAAACAATTATTAATATAACAAATAAAGTTTTAATTGGAAATCTCTCACCAAGTTCCTTGAGTAGCTTCCACAATCTGAAGGCATTGGTGCAGCTACAGAAGCCTTCTGATGAAGTTTAAACTGCAGCACCAGCAGCTGAACCTTTCTTGATTATTTCGGTCACTTCTGTCGTTAGCTTCAATACTAAATTCAAACTCTCCAAGGAACTACAAACGCGAGCTTTCGTAAACTTCAGGGAAGTTAGCACCAAACTTCTGCACATCCGCTCATCCGCAATAAACACTTCCGAACAAAGAAATTTTTTCGTCCACTATTTACTTCTATAAACAAATTTGGGAATAGCTTCTTAATTCACCATTTCCACCACACCTTCAACTTCATGCGTGTACGCAACCCGATTTTTCTTACGTTGATCAACCAATTTAAAATTAACAGAGAACGAGTAAAATCGTGACAGTAAACGAAAAGCAGCCAATACTGCGCACCGCTTGCTGCTATCTCCGGAGGAACATGCAATAGATTCAAGGATCAAAAACTCGAAGCAGAAAGATGAGAATAAAGAGAAGAAAAAGAAGTTGTCTCCTGTTGAATCTTTCTTGAAAAAAACAAAAAAAAAACAATGATCACCTTGACCACTTCTTTGTAGCCATTTTCACAAATATGACCCATCTCACGATGTTATATAAGCACATTTATGTGATTATCGTTTTGATATTCCATATTACATTTATTAAAATTCAACGCCAAGGAAACTCAAACTTTCAATGATTTATCGCAGAATCAAATTGATTGATTTTAGTCTGCAATCAACTTTCGAATGAAAAATTCTAATGCACTTCACAGCTCCTAAACATCAATAATGTGCATTTATATGATGAAAATGTGTTTTACCATGACAAAGCTGCAATTTTTTTTTTCAAGTTTGTAAAATTTATGTCTAAGAAAATTATTCCCTTTTTTGTCACGGTTCCATTTTTGTCAACTGAAAATTGCCAATCGTGTTGATAAAACGGAACATACCAGTAGTGACGACTTCCTTCGGAAGGGAAGTAAACACGTTGGTTCCAAGATAAACTAGTCCAGAGCCAAAAATATCGTTAAACAAAAATTAAAAAAAATCGATTGAATTGTGTAGCCAATGCACTATGGTCCAGGAATTATCTGTAATTTTTTGATACAATATACAATTTTATTTTTTCTTTTGAACGCTGTCAAAATATATTTTTTATGTTTGCCCCAATCAGAGATATTCACAAACAAAGTAGGCATGTTTTTGAGAGAAAAACAACAATAACTCCTAAACGGAAGGAGATAGCGAGTTTCTTCACTCACCAAATTACGCATTTTTTAAAGCTCTAAAAGTGTTTCATAGACTGCTTTGATGAGAAATTTGAATTGAAAACTCTAGAGCCAGAAAACCAGTTTTGTTCGGACCACCCTATGTCACCGTAGGAAAAAAGCTCTAAATCGGTCAATTTAAGAGATACAAAAAAACTTTTTTTGGCAAAGTTGCTTGAAATTGAATGGTCTACAACTTTGCTGAAGCATATATAATATAATTTCTACAAATAAGAAAGTTAGTTACACAATTTCTATGAAAATGTGGTCCATCCTAATTTTTAATGAAACCAAACCAAGGGCTCAACTAATACAAACAACTTTGTAGAAGACCGTTTTTGTCTAATGTTTCATTCTAAAGCTCAAAATGCATCTTTCCGCGTAAAACTGATTCCTGGACCACTGTGCAATGCTCCAAAAAGTATTAATGCGGTAAAAGAAAATAACACGTAAAACGATTCCCATATTAATCTATTCATAGAAGAGTGAAAGAAATCCAAATTAAGGTGACTCATCGCCTTTCACCGGAAAAATGAAATATTGAGTCAATTTCCAGCTTAGAGACTCCCGCATTCGGCGCTCAAAAGTAAACGAAAGGGGGACTAAATTTAGGAATCTACTTTCGAAGATTTCCTTTCCGAAAATCACAGGCGCGATGCTAGTGTTGGCATCCGGTTGGAACATTCGACTGCAATTGTATCTTTTTGTCGTTTTTTTTTTTTGCTGTCAGAGTTCCATAGTCTCCAGTTGTGGTTTTTAAGCTCATTAATTTCATTTTGACATGCACGTATTATCTTGGTTTATGAGCTTAAGAGCAACAACTCCGCTTGCCACTTGAAGTGCATTTTTTCCTCTGCTGTACGTCTGTGCGTCTTCGGTGGCTCTGAGTTAGGGTTACCATCCGTACTATTATTAGAGTGCATGTACTATTGCAGAACATCAAATTTTAAAATTTGTGTATTTTTTCTTTTTGTGGTGAATGACATCAAGTGTCAACAGTAAACTCTCCATTACTCGATATTGACGGGACCATCGAGTTTGGGAGGTATCGAGTTATTGCACACAAAGCCAGTGCGAATGCGATTCAAGGGACCATTGAGGTAGCCATGAAAACCAACTTTTACTATGGTTCTCGATATCAGGATAGGGAATAACGAGTTATGGGGACTGTGCACCTGAAAAGAAAAGTAATCGCTTATCTCCATGCGTAGGAAATTTCTTGCAAGAAATGGTAAAAAAAAATCATTTTGCTTTGATCGCAGTATACAGTTGAAATGCATTCCAAATGAAGCTCATTGTAGAAAATTTCTTGACCATTTCTTCCGCAGAAATTTTTACTTTTCTTGAGCGGCACAGCATACTTAGCTTAAGGAAGAATAGATTGTATTACTCAAGATTGCCGACAAAATTAAACAATTTGTTGAGCTTCATCACGCATATTGTGGCCGCATTTGAGCTCAGTAGCTTTCAAAAATCCCAACTGCCGAAGTGAATCAAAAGTGCCAAGAATAGGATCCGGCCCTACTAGCGATCAGTGACATAAAATTGGAATTCTAACGATGTGTGCCGAATGCGGCCTGGTTTCAGTGAGAATTGCTCTGTCATGGTTTTCCTTAAAAATTCTCTATTGTTCTACAATACACGAACAATTCAACAGAATGCATTTTAATTAATGGTGAAAAGAATCCCCCAATTTACCGAACCATAGATTTATAACTTCAAAAAATGTCAAAATATTCGAATGTGTGTTCATAGATCATCAAGCAAATTTAGATTCAGGTGTAGTATTTTGTACTATTTTATGGAATTTTGAAAATGTTCTTGTTTTGGTAAGAACAAATATGGTAACCCTGTCCTGGACTGGATTGCACTATAGCTAGCTGGATCCGGATAAGAAAGACGCGAATGGGTGACAAATTTATGGGAATTTAAATTACACTCTCTGTGACTGGCTGGTGCCGCATCGCCACACATTACCCGAGGGCAAGGCGCCTTGTTTTGCTTTTCGGGTGACAATTTAATGAATGGTTGTGGAAATAACAGGATTAACATTCATCTCGAAGGGGCGGTTGGCAGCGGGTTCGAGAGAATCAAAAGTGAGTTTATAATTGATGCAATGGCTTTTACGGCGGGGGGAATTCGTTCTGCGAAGAATTGATGGTTCTGTTTAGTGTTGGGTTGTCGAAAAGGGTTTCAAGGGGAGCGCATTATCGTGTGACTGATTGGGTTAATTTGGTGGAATGCTCTCTAAATTGATGTCGCATTTTTGTGACATAACTTATGGCGATTCAAATTGAAAATTGATGCCGGCTGTGATGTAGACTTGAATGGAGTGCTATTTATTTATGCTACAAGCTTTAAAACGAAAATTTTACAGCACAAGTTTAATGGGTTGTATTAAAGTTATTAGTGTAGATATATAACAATTTTCCAACAGTTTT
Source organism: Aedes aegypti (assembly GCF_002204515.2). Lineage (NCBI taxonomy): Eukaryota > Metazoa > Arthropoda > Insecta > Diptera > Culicidae > Aedes > Aedes aegypti. The sequence continues at coordinate 122,803,339 of NC_035108.1, read as the reverse complement.
TCTTACGACGATTCTGTTTATGATCGAAATTCGGATTAACGAATATTCAAATGAGTGGCGTAACGAGTATATTTTGGACTCCCTGGGCCATATTTCAACAAATTTACCCGTTCAAATCAAAAGATGAGCTCAATTCGCAGGTGATTTTGAAATAAAGAATTGATTCACGCTTGCATTAAACGTTTGTACATAGAAAATGTCTTTATTTTGACTAAAATTATTGTAACAGATGTATTTTGGACCCTCTAAAAATAGCCTCAAAATAACTTTTAGTCTTTAGTTTTAGTTGGTTTTGAAGAAATAGTATGCATAGGTATTACTTCTCCTGCAGATGAAATAAAGGAAAATAGCCAGACGTTCTTTGCCAATCCTTATTTTTCAGTCAAATCCAGTAGACCGTAGAACCGACTCGACCGCCTCAAATCTAAACAAAGCGTTTCTTTCAAATCTGCTTACGGGGGTCACTTCATGTTAATGCTTGCTGGTTATAATGCATAGCATTCGTTATCGCGTAGCTAACCCAAACAAACCATTCGAAAGAAGGCAAATACAGACGTTCATCCAATGTGAGAGTGTAGGGACAATATTACGGGTCTATTGAGGCGGGTAAAGTTCAACGAGTTGCTTGGAAGTGCTGACCCCAGGTTAGTCTCCAGTCAACAATGGTGAGTTCCGCTGTGAATACGGAGAATCATGAGGCTTGTTCAACGCATTAGATACGCTTCGTTTGCTGTGAAGCGCGAAGTGAATGGGACGTCCTTCGACAAGTCGTGCGATGTGCATTTCAGAATCGAATGTAGCTATAGAGCATTTCCAGCGGAAAACGCAAATCGCGCGAACATAGGCCATACGCCGTAGGTCCAAGTGATCCAAAATGCAGTCATTTACCCCATGAAAGGCCAAGCTTTCATTTTATTGAAAATAAGCATTTTTAGAGTACCTACTGCGTAGTAAATACTTAACCCTATGTCTTTTTTCTGGGGTATGATTTGTGATTTTTTTTTCACATATTGGAGCGTATCCACAAATTATTTGTTTCGCACTTGACTTTTTTTCAATTATCTTAAATAATAGTTATCTAAAATTATAAAATTCTGGGAATTCGAAAATAATGTTTTCTGTGATAGCTCGATCATGCGGTGGAATACCCAGCTAACCAATGTGCAACATAGTAGCTCTATCCTTGTTACCAAAGAAAGTATAGTTTTATGCTAAGATAAAACATGTCAGGTAGAAGTACAAAACGAAACCTTCTTCACCACTTCTCATTGGTCGTTTTGGCAAAGGCCTACTTTCACACCGTTGAGTTCAATGGATCATTGAAGGTAGTTTCTGTCAGTGCTCACCGCATCAAAACAAAGGCGCCACTGTATACACGAATAAATGAGAAAACCCAAAAAATAAGTTGTTTTTACTCTAATTTGGGTAAACTGCATTTAGTTCTTACCCACGGTTGGGTTGTTTTTCTTCTCTCGCAACAGCAATGTTGTCAAAAACAGAGAGAGACGCACCGACCCAGCGTCGAAGTTCAATGGAATAAGCCAAATTTGGGGTTTTTCGAGTTTACCTAACGTTAAGTTGTTTTAACCCATCAAGGAGACTTCGAAAGCTAACGCTGGGTAGATTTTTTTTGCACTGTGTTATTTGTTTTGCCGCTATCAAATGGAAACAACCCAATGATAGTAGTTAACCCAAATTTGGGTTATCCCACGGAAGAGCCGAATTGCGTCAAAAGAAGTCAAAGTTGGGTTGATTTGCGGCTCCGTGTATGGGATTTAACATTGTTACAGCAATGCCGTTCTGTCAAACACACAAGGCTACGGTGGCGCTATCTATGCTTTCCATAGCGGCCGTTTTGGTTATTTTATTGATCACATTTTTCATGAAACCTTTTTGTTTAAAATCAAATAATATTCGATGTTACGTTTGGCGCATGCGCTCCTAAAATGCTAAAATAAATACAAAATAATTAAAATAAAAACAAATTAAGAACAAAATAATGGAAAATGTGTCAACTTTCTCCAAAAATGACGTCGGTTTTAAAAATAAACCTGATTCCTAAAAAGCTAGCATCCACTATTGCATTGAATGGATGAAACGTGCAAGAAACTATCAAATTATGAGCCTTGATATTCGAATTTGTTTACAAGATTTGCCCAAAAAGGATTCTGGTAGCACTAGCTTTTGCATCGTCAAGGTTATCGACTGAAAACAACGGGGCAGTCTTAGTTGAGTTGTCACGTCCTGTCCTAGGTTTCATGTACCAGCTTTTTACGCCTGGCTACCATAAAATTTTGAATCACCTCCATTTGACGTATGCTGCAAACACTAGTATTTTTTTATGGTTGCATCTAAGCAAACCGTACATGATTGAAATAATTTACGTAAACATATTAAATGTCAACTGTTTTCAACGATCAAAAGTTTTGTTCTAATTTATCGAATAATTTTAACCAAAATAATCTTTTTGAGCAGAATCTAGGCGTCGGAATCACTCAGCTCTATAAGGGAACTGCCATAAGTTCCAAATGGATGTTCAAAGACTGGGGCCATCTATTGGGATAAGGATTTAAAACCTCTTCTGGAAAGCTATATATTTTTCCGCAAGATAGACCAGGTACACGGTAAATATTGTTCTGCTCGTTATTCTCATTTGTACTTTTAATACCATCATATTACAGAATGAGTTCCAATTTAACCCTGAGTTTGAAGACGAGACATGCATTTCTGTAGGCACCTAAAAATAAATAAAAATCTATATTAAAATCTAGGGAATTGGAATTCAACATGCAGCCGAGCTGCTGTCAAGTGAAATTTTTCATGAAAATGATCCGAGTTACTTAGTCACGCTAAAAAATGTTATGCATTTTATGTGACACAAAAACTTCCAACTTTTGATAAAACGTTATACTTGGTCTTATTTATGCATAAGTTTATCAAAAGTCTGGTGAAATATATTTCTTACTAATGGACGGTCAGAAACTTTCTGATTCAGCCGATTTATTGGACTTATTACCAGCATCAATCTGCAGTAGTTTTGTGTGAAGTATGTTAAGTGTGAAGCTAAGTATGCTGTTTCGCTCAAGAAAAGTAACGAAATTCCTTGAATGAATCGGTTAAGAAATTTCCTACGGAGAGCCCCCTTTGAAATGACATCTCTTCTCAACTGCGTACTGCGATCAGAAAAATGTGATTTTCTGGACCATTTCTGGGAAGAAATTTTCCACGCATCGAGATAGGCGATTCCTTTTCTTGTCAGTACCAAACCAGCCTTGAACCTTAAAAATGGTTTCCTGCGAGACAAGCAAACAAACAACGGTTAGCACTGGTGGAAAAAAATGTGTTCAAATTGAAAGCCCAAAATGTTCGAGTTCGCACCCCTCAGATTAAAATACATAAAGCCACAGTATTGAAAATATGTAGGCCAAATCGGTGAAAGAATTTGACGTTTGAATCAACATTCCTAGAAGACTACCTACTAAGATTTTTTTAAGGCACTCTGTGCTCGTGGCCACTACTGTCCCGGAATCAGTTGATCTGTAGCTTCTTTACCGATACAAATCTATTTTCAACTTATCTATATTTACATCTACTTTCACTCTCTCCTACTCTTTTACTCTCACACCGAGCAGGTAGGAAAGAGCTCTGCTGTTAGTGAGGCTAGCTGCCTGCGAAGAGGGTCAGTTTGTATCAGTCACCATCTGATAGGTACTGACGGAGGATGGATGTGCTCCCCAAAGCACGGTCCTCCGTGAGGCGTCTTCTGGTGGCTGGACGGGTTTTTTGTGGAGGGGCTGAGAATCGAACACATGACCTTCCGCTAATGAAGCGAAAGCGTAACCTCAAAGCTACAGACCCCCCCTATAAAATACCTACTAAGATACAGCCATAAAATCGGAAGGCAAGAAATGTCAAATGTGAATAACCCCTTCTTGTTTTAGGGTAAAGGCACCGGTTTTGGCCAGCCTAAGAGAAAATGTCAATAAAAATTGTATGGGAAGCCGTATTTATACCAAAGACAAAATAAAGACCTCCATGTCCTTTGCAGTTGCCCAAAATTGTATGGCTCATAAGGTAATCTAGAATGCCGTGAAAAGTGTACTGCGATCTGTCAAACTTGGGTACCTTTTGCACTACCGAGGGACCTAATGCAGTACTATAAGTGGTTCCCAATCTGGGCCCGAGTGGGATGGACCTGTTTATACTACAAATATGTTAAATGCAAGCTTTCAATCCATATTATGCATGTAAAATATCTAAAGAGCTAAAACCATTTTTTCGCTTTGAAAATATTGTTGATCAATGTAGGCCACCAGAACCAGTTTCGACCAGTTATTTAACTTCGGTTCCTAAAGTGGCCAATCCCATTGATTTCTTATGAGAGTAGTCAAATTAAGAGTACCCTGGCCAAATTAGGTGTATGGGAGTTGAAATTATAAGGAAAATGAGTTGTTTTTCTTATGTTTTGAATCAATTCGGACGAGTAAATGAATGTAACTTTTTCATGTGATTGTGATCTACTGAACACAAAAAGTTTCATGCTGATTGGCTACATATAAAGGTGTATGATCCACTACATCTGGCGTGTGGCCAAAATCGGTGCTTCTACCTTATAGCGAGCGTTAAAAGCTGTTTTTTACCATTTTTTTAACAATAACCCTTCCTCTCAAGAAACCTCCCTCCCTCGAATTAAGGGCTGAATTGTTCTTTCCAAAACAGCAGAAAATCTAAAATCGATTTGAATTCCGTTAACGTTCAACGCTCCGTCATCATCGAAACTTCAAAAGCAGTTTTTCTGTTCAAAACTAGAAATTATTCGATGAAAATGTGCTCACTGTGTGTCAGTTGGAGAATAGAATACAGTTAATACATTTTCCTGTAAATTTTCTTGATTTTGAATGAAAAAATTGTTTTTGAAAATTCAGAAATCAATGACGGATCCTGCCCCCTTAAGTTATTAAGATTTGAATTTGGGGTTAATTTTATCCCATTGTACAGGCAGAGGGTGAAAATTAATCCAATGGTAGTATAATATAATTTCTGTAGTGCGGGACAGCATAGAACTGGTGTGTTGTTCATGGATGAAAATTGATTTTACTACAAATGCTGTGCTGCCCCCTATGACAAAAAGCAGTTCTGTTCTATTATTTAGATTAGCTGAGGAAATAACGCGATAGGGATATTCCGAAATGCAATAAGTCCTAATGTCGATACGTTTCCTTACACTTTTTGGAATCAAACTTGAAGTGGATACAATCGAGCTTCAGGGCCATTTGAAGGATTTTTCATGGGGGTTGGTGTTAACTAGCGTATTGTATACTTTTCTATATCATCCTAATATTCCATATTATCAATAATGTAAATACTTTTTCAAATATCGTCGAATCAACCAAAAATTTCTTTGAATTTGACTCTTTTCATTATGACCTGCTCTTTTCATTAATACTCTCTTTCCCATTATAAGCCTCTTTTTACTTTCTTTCGTCAATTCATTACGTAACGTTAAAATTTGATTTTTTTTTTTTTTTGAAAAACCTTCCCCCCACCTCCCCTTTGTAATGCTTTTTGTATTAAAAATTCCTAAATTTTTGTATGAGTCATAACGCTTGAGCTTACTTCCCCCTCCCCCTGGAGCGTTACGTAATTTGTGGACGGCACCTTATGATGTTCAGGGGAAGTTTATCAGTGTCCAAGTGTTTACGGGGAGAGCAATTAAAATTATTTTTTCAAATATTTTCAAATCCTCTTAAAGTTTACCCCCCTTCCATTATGACCCCCATTTTTGCTATCCCTTATGAGATTCAGGGGTCGTTTATGAGTGGTTGAAAGGGTTTTAAGGAAACAAAAATTGTGTTTCGGGTTTTTTAAAGGATTTTCCAAAATGGAATACTAGATTATAGAAGGGGCATAGGGGGACTAGGGGAACTGACGTATTGTCGGCAGCCTAAGTAGTTGAACTTTTAGGAAGGCAATTATACACAACAACAAAGCACAACAATTAACAGGAGACACCTGAACTACACTTGAGCACACTTAATTTATTAATTATTATGCACAAAACACTATTTTGTTCTCTAAATCGTCTATTTTTCCTCACCAAAGTCACGAGGCACTTGTTCTTTTATCGGCAATGCAATTACTATTGTCGGCAACAAAATTGTTCTTTTCGGCAATCCAAAAAAGTGCAAACACTACACGGAGAAATATTTTTACCTAATTTTTGAGTTTACTTTACCCAAAATTAAGTATATCGATTATACTTTCAACCCAAAATATCTCGGTTTTCGCTTTCTCCCACACGAATGTTGTCAAAAATAGAGAGAGCTGCATCTACCCAATAGGGGTACTTTGGCCCAATAAACCAAATTTGGGTAAATGCAACCTTTCTTATGTTTGGGTCGAAAGAACTCAATTTTGCGTTAAATCAACCCAAAATTGAGTATATTTTTCTAATGGAATTAAAGCCAAACTACCTAGTGGGGACCTTGGAAATTTAGCCAAAATTGAGTTATTGGGCTCAACTACGGAATTGCGTTGAAACAACCCAAAATTGAGTTGAATTCCGTCTCCGTGTAGGTTATGTATTGGTAACTTTTCGTATTTGTTGACAATGCCTGAAATTGAACGTCACTCATTATGTTCTACTCGTTGAAAGGGTTAATGCAGAAAAATACAGACTACACTGAGAACAGCATTGCAGTTATAAATAGAATAGCTGAGAGTCATATTGAATACACAACGTCACTAAATTTGTGCAGACTAAGGCGCCGTCCACAAATTACGTAACGCTCTAGGGGGAGGGGAAGTAGGCTCAAACGTTGCGGCTCAAACACAAAATTTACTTTTTCATACAAGGACTGTTGCGGAGGGGGGAATGGTCGAACACGGTTCTCTTGATTTGTTCTTATTGCGTATCAATTATACATGCGGCGAGCTGGACTATAGAAATTCATACATTTTGCCTTAAGAAAGATGGAACGATTGCAATACGAAAGCTTTATTTATCGTTTTAGCATCACCCCACATCAAGGCGTCGTTAGACGGAATCTATGACAAAAGGTCGAAAGACAAAAGGTCGAAAGGACAGAAGGTCGGAGAACAAAAAAGGGGAGACAAAAGCTCGAAAATCTTTTTTCAAAGAAGGAAAATTTTCCCACCAAGCAAATCATTTTCGTCCTTTTGTCCTTCGACCTTTTGTCCATAAACCCGATAGACGAGGAGAGTGCGCACGAGCCTATCGATCACAAGGTTCTTGGTTCGATTCCAGGTAACAGGCTTCAAATTTATCCCTCTCATTTACCATTATCACGTCTATGAGTGATAAAAGAGAGCCTCCGGATTAGTAAAAGTACAGAAAATACCCATATTGCATGGGTTTTCAATGAATCTTAGATTTCAAAATGGGTTTTCAACAATTTTCCTTGACCAGATGCCGCCATCTTGGATTTCAAATGGCATCGAACATCGATTTTCATCATCCCCTTGTCGCGCCCGTTCCAAAAATACCCATATTGCATGGGTTTTCAACAATTTCTTGACCAGATGACACCATCTTGGATTTCAAAATGGCGTCGGATATCGATGTTCATCATCCCCTCGTCGTGCCCGATCCAAAAATACCCATATTGCATGGGTTTTCAACAATTTCTTGACCAGATGCCGCCATCTTGGATTTCAAAATGGCGTCGAGCATCAATTTTCGTCATCCCCTCATCGCGCCCGTTCCGAAAATGCCCATATTGCATGGGTCTTCAATGATTTTACTAATCCGGAGGCCGCCAGCTTGGATTTCAAAACGGCGTCGGATATCGATTTTCGTCATATCCTCATCGTGCCCGTTCCGAAAATACCCATATTGCATGGGTTTCCAACAATTCTTACACTCCTGAAGCCGCCACATTGGATTGCTAAATATGGAATTTAGTTAATTTTCTATACCTATCGTCCAACAATGTTTATTCTATTTTTATCAATTCATAAAGAAAGAACCTCTATCATTGTTATTTGAGAGATGTTGTAGTGATAGTATCATCATAAGAATTATTTGGGATAGGGATACTATCACTCTATCTTCTTTCTCTGATAGGAACCATTCTCTCAGTGATACTATCAGGATGGACAAGAAGTGATAGTATCATCTGGCTGAACTGGTAGTATCAGTTGTCTATCAGATAGATGATAGTATCATCGTCTATCTGATAATTTTGATGCCTGCCGTGAAATATATTTTTGCAATGAGAATACATTTTTTTTTCTAGCCGAACACATCAAGCCAAATTGTGAAGATTGTTCAAAAATAAATGAGAACTTACGCATTTTTGGCCAAATCTCACCCCCAACGACGGTACTTGCACATTTGTTTTCAATGTTCCACGATTTTTTTCTGGTTTATGAATATTGTTCGATCCATTCGGATCAACTTTGCCAGTAAAATTGATTTGCGTTCCTATTATTCTCAGTGTATGAGAAAATCAGAATAGGCCCTTTGCAAATCAATTCACTTATGACTTGACACAAAAACATCATCCTCTGATAGGCCTTTTCATGTGACAGATCCGTCTATGCATTTGTTTACATCGGTGGAGGACCGGTGCTAACACGAGCCTGTCATTTTCATAGAAGAACTGTCAAAGTGCTTCCCGATCAGCTGATTTGAGACGTCATGTGAATAGGCCTATTGCCTGTAGAACAACAGGAGTGTTGCCAAAATAGTTCAACTATTAAAAGGCGTATCTTTTAAATGTTTTTCAGTATATTGAAGATTATGCTCTACAATCTACTAATAAGAAAGTATTAAAAGGATCAATTGTTACCAATGTATGCTTTGTTGGCTAATTCCAATAAATTAATTAGTTGTGTTCTATTTTTTCGGTGAATTTAAATCGTGAATAATAAATACACCGCAATTGAATATGGTTTTCTGGCAACCTAGTCCAGCAATAAAAATTGATTGCCGAAGAAATCAAAGTGCATTAATTTCAATTTGTGATTTAAAGCATAAAAATTAAGTATTTTCGAGTGCTTTACATACAAATCAAAAGTTCAATAGTGCATAAGTGATCGGTGCGTAGCTTGTGTGAAAAAAATGGCATTGGAGCTGAGAATTGGACCTTTTAAAGTGGTGAGTTTTTGTAAGCTGTTCTTGTGTTGTTTTATTTGGCAGCTCACGAATGACAATAATTTCGTAAGCATTTATTTGATTTAATGATAAAACCCATGTTATATAATATTTTTGTGAAAAAAGTGATTTACATGGAGTATTATAGTTCAAGGAATATGTTGAGTACATTGAAGTTAACTCTTGTTCCATAGATAAATTTAAACAAGGACGATAAGTTAGTGTTGCCGAAAATACCCTCAGGGTGCCGAAGTCATCATTTACCCTAGCTGATTTTTCATTTTTTAGATCCTTTTTACATTCCTTTAAATTTTATTCGAACTATCTCTAATTTCCTTAAAACTCATTATGACCCCCATTCCATTATGACCCCGTTTTACACCCTCTCATGGAAATCAGGGGAAGTTTATTAGTTTTCAAGACGGTTTCAAGGGGACAAAAATTGTATTTCGGGGCCGTTTCAGGAAGGGAACATACAAGATTCTAGTAGAGCCGTTGGTGTGACTGGCTGATTTTTCATTTTCATACAAGGTTGATGAGATTATGAATAGTTTTTGATCCTTCGACCTTGACGCTTGCTCCTGCGGGGGTGGGCGATGAGGGCAGGATCAAACATGTCGCGCGTCGTTCGCTCAGAGAAATGAAAAAGTGCCGCGGATTGTTAGTAGTGTTTGATCTATTGATCGCGTCGCTTGCTCCTGCGTGGGCGAGTGACAAACACTGGTTCGGCGTACAATGCGATTATCGAATTGTTTTGGGAATCCGGTTAGGCGTGATTATATCATGGATCGCATCACCAAACATTGGTGACTCCCAGATCTCTACCTTATCCCACTATATTCTTTCAGTGACAACCGTGGAGATGCAGAGGTGATCTCGGTCTCTAGTAACAACGGTAGTCACACTAACATTCCTTCCCTTCCCCGATGACCGTAAGGACGTGGCCGCCGCCGTTATTGACTTTTAAATTCGAACTCTCGATATGTGGACATTGAAGAATGGTAAGCTAATCCCAAGCTCCGTTCATTAATTCCCTGTGCAACTTCGATTGTTCTGGTCAATCACGGAGTAGCAACTACGAATTGTACGGTCATCTATGCTTATGCTTCTGCTTCATACAGGGTTGATGACATTATTTCATATTCAGTCTTTTATTTTAAAAATGACTCCAAAACCAAAGTTTTAACAACTTTAGAACCTATTTAAAATGTTAATCCAGACAACATGGCATTGACAAATGTTCGTTGTTCCATGCCATTATGTTATCTGCCTTTCAATGAGTGGAATTTTATTTTGGCGATTTTTTAATGCTTCCAGTGGGCTATTTGCCCTTTGAAGGAAGCACCACACTAGACAACGAACTAGCATGCAACGCCTAGTGGCACAGTCGGAAAATATTCCTCTCGAAAAGTTTTTCGGCCTGAGGCGGGAATCGAACCCACACTCCCTAGCACGATGCGGATAAATGCGGCTACGAAACCCACAATTTTTATTATTTTTTTCGCGATTTAGATGTGTAAACAATCTTAAAAATATACTGCTATGTTCTAAACATGTTCACCATTTTTATAACTGATTTTAATGTTCCTTATGGTCAACAATTCAAATTCTGTTAGCGTGAGTATGAGCATGAGTATAGATGACCATACAACTCGTAGTTGCTACTCCGTAATTGACCAAAGCTATCGAGGTTGCACAGAGATTAAATGAATGGGGCTCGGGATTAGCTTACCATTCCTCAATTTGTACAAATCGAGAGCTAAACATTTTGAAAGCCAATAACGGCGCTGGCCACGTCCTTACGGTCATTGGGGCAGGGAAGGAATTTTAGTTAGACAACCGTTGTTACTAGAGACCGAAGCATCTTCTGCATCTCCACAGTTGTCATGGAAAGAATATTGGGCCTAACCGGATTCGCGATATTATTCGTCGATATTTTCATCGCTCAGGAGAGCGATACGATCAAAAGATCAAACACTTCAGGCGATTCGCGATCCACACTATTATAACCGTGCTTGATATTTACAAATAAAATTGTTATTGGATTACGTTTTTCTAATGGATCCAAATAATAATTTAAATATTTTAAATTGGAATGCTCGTTCTCTGAATGGTAAAGAGGACGAGCTGTTTAATTTTCTTACAGCTAATAAAGTGCATATAGCAGTTATTACCGAAACTCATTTAAAACCTGGATCCAAATTTAAAAAAGATCCTAACTTTTTTGTTTATCGTAATGATCGACTTGATGGGGCATGTGGGGGAGTTGCAATCATCATTCATAGGCGTATAAAATATCAACTGTTTTCGTCATTTGAAACTAAAGTTTTTGAAACTTTAGGTGTTTCTGTTGAAACACAGTTTGGTAAATATACTTTCATAGCTGCCTATTTGCCTTTTCAATGCTCTGGACAGCAAGTTAATTGGCTTCAAACTGACTTGCGAAAATTGACTCGCAATAAGTCAAAATTTTTTGTCATTGGTGACTTTAATGCCAAACATCGGTCATGGAATAATTCTCAAAGTAATTCCAACGGCAGAATTTTATTTGATGAGTGCTCTTCAGGATATTTCTCAATTCAATACCCTGATAGCCCTACATGTTTTTCCTCTTCTAGAAATCCATCTACGATTGACTTGGTCTTAACCGACTCTAGTCATCTTTGTAGCCAATTAGTTACTCATGCTGATTTTGATTCTGATCATGTCCCTGTTACATTTCAAATATCGCATGAAGCGATTCTCAATCCTATCAGCTCCACTTTCAATTATTTACGAGCCGACTGGAATATATATGAAACGTATGTTGACTCTAATCTTGATGTTAATATTTCTTTAGAAACTAAAATTGATATTGACAATGCTCTTGAAACTTTAACAAATTCCATTGTTGAAGCCCGGAGCATTGCAATTCCAAAATGTGAAGTAAAATTTGAATCCGTGATTATAGACGATGATCTTAAACTCTTGATCCGTCTTAAAAACGTGAGGAGAAGGCAATTTCAACGCACTCGTGATCCTGCTATGAAAATTATATGGCAGGATTTGCAGAAAGAAATCAAGAAACGTTTTGCAGATTTAAGAAACAAAAATTTTGAAAATAAAATTTCTCAATTGGACCCCGGCTCTAAGCCCTTTTGGAAATTATCTAAAATCTTGAAAAAACCTCAGAAGCCTATACCGGCATTGAAAGAGGAAAACAAATTATTACTAACTAATTGCGAAAAAGCTCAAAAACTTGCTATGCAGTTTGAAAGTGCTCACAATTTTAATTTAGGACTTACTAGTCCAATTGAAAATGAAGTTACTCAGGAGTTCGAAAATATTCTCAATCAAGAGAACGTTTTCGAAAATGCCTGGGAGACTGATTTGGAAGAAGTGAGAACTATTATTAAAAAATTCAAAAATATGAAAGCTCCTGGCGATGATGGAATTTTCTACATCCTCATCAAGAAACTTCCAGAAAGTAGCTTATCATTTTTAGTTGATATATTTAACAAATGTTTTCAATTAGCATATTTTCCTGACAAATGGAAAAATGCTAAGGTTGTTCCAATTTTAAAACCAGACAAAAATCCTGCAGAAGCTTCTAGCTATCGTCCAATCAGTTTGCTTTCCTCCATCAGTAAACTTTTTGAAAAGGTTATTTTGAACAGAATGATGGCCCACATCAACGAAAATTCAATTTTTGCCAATGAACAGTTCGGATTCCGCCATGGACATTCGACCACTCATCAACTTTTACGTGTAACAAATTTGATCCGTTCCAACAAATCTGAAGGCTACTCTACTGGTCTTGCTCTTCTAGACATAGAAAAAGCATTCGACAGTGTTTGGCATGAAGGTTTGATTGTAAAATTGAAAAATTTTAATTTTCCAACATACATTGTTAGAATAATTCAAAGTTATCTGTCAAATCGTACACTTCAGGTTAATTATCAGAACTCCAGATCTGAAAGACTTCCTGTAAGAGCTGGTGTTCCCCAAGGCAGCATCTTGGGACCAATATTATACAATATTTTCACATCTGACTTACCTGAGTTACCTCAGGGATGTCAAAAATCTTTGTTTGCGGATGACACAGGCCTCTCCGCCAAAGGACGAAGCCTGCGTGTCATCTGTAGTCGATTGCAAAAAAGTTTGGATATTTTTTCTTCATACTTGCAAAAATGGAAGATTTCTCCTAATGCTTCCAAAACTCAACTAATAATATTCCCACATAAACCAAAAGCTCTTTATTTGAAACCTTCAAGTAGACATGTTGTCACGATGAGAGGGGTTCCAATAAATTGGTCAGATGAAGTTAAGTATCTAGGACTCATGCTAGATAAGAATTTAACTTTCAAAAATCACATTGAGGGCATTCAAGCCAAATGTAACAAATATGTAAAATGTCTCTATCCCCTTATTAATAGAAAATCAAAACTTTGTCTTAAGAACAAGCTTTTGATATTCAAACAAATCTTCAGGCCAGCCATGTTGTATGCTGTACCAATATGGACTAGCTGTTGTAATACCAGGAAGAAAGCTCTGCAGAGAATTCAAAATAAAATTTTGAAAATGATTCTGAGGCTTCCTCCCTGGTATAGTACCAATGAGTTACATAGGATATCCAATGTTGAAACATTGGAACAAATGTCAAATAAAATAATCAATAATTTCAGGCAAAAATCGTTACAATCTTCTATTGCCACGATTAATACGTTATATGATTAGGTTAAGTTAGGTTAAGTATATTAAAAACTTTTTTTTTCTCTTATAAGCAGGTGAAATCAACTCACCTGTAAAAAATCTGAACTGCTACGGCAAATGATATGTAATATGTTGTTAACAAAATGTTAATAAAATCTTAGATTTGTTTTACCAAATTAGGATGATAGTGTTGTCTAATAACACAGAACACCTAGATATAAGAAATAATGAATGTAATGTTTGGAATGATACTAATAAAGAAATTAAAAAAAAAAAAAAAAAAAAAAAAAAAAAAAAAAAAAAAAAAAAAAAAAAAATAACCGTGCTTGATCCTGCTCTCATCACCCGCCACCGCAGGAGCAAGAGACGCGATCAAAGGATCAAACACTACTTTATTCAACAATTCAAATTCTGTTAGAAATATATTTAAATCCGCTTAACATTTAGGGGATTAAAGCAAAGTAGCCAGGGCCTCTTTTACGGGTGGGGGGGTTGTAGGGGGATGGTCCCCGGGCCTCCACATTTTAGGGGCCCCCACAAATCTTGACAAACATGTAATTTATACATCTGCATATCAAGTAATGGAACTTAATTATTTAAATATTAGTTTTGAAAATGACTCCATCGATCACACTGAACGACTGGTAGTGTTTAAGTGCCTTGATTATAGGAACTTTAGAGGCATCTAGCTTGCAGAAAGAGACCAAGAAGAGACCAGGCAGGAGCCAAAATGAGACCGAAAATTTACCAAACAGGAAACAGAAAAACAACACGTAACCCAATAGGAATCAGAATATAAGAGTTTGGTTCTTCATCATAGAGTCAGGTCAGACATTTCGTGAGAATTAGGGTATTTTCCCAAAGATTCAGAGATCATTCCGGAGATTTTCCAGAAGTTCATTAAGTGATTATTTCCAGTGAAATTCCTCCAAGAATTTTCTTGAGAAATTCCTCCAAGAATTTTGTTTCGATTATCTCAAGAATATAACCTGGATTTTTCCAAGAATAACCATAGAATTTACTTAGAGATTCCATCTGGAATTTCTACAAAGATTCTTTTAGATATATTTCAAGAACGTCCTAAGTCCTCAAGAAATTTCCAGCGATTTTTCCATCGATTACCTCAGTATATCTTCCAAAATTTACGTTTAGAATGTCTTCAAAAAATCTGTGTAAGTTCTTCAAGAGTAACAAATAGATTAGTGAAAATATATCTAAAGGAACTCATAGTACAGTCTTTGTAAAAAATAGGGGTATCTCTGAAGAAATTACGGGAGATGATATCGTTAGAGTTCCCAAGGATTTCCTGGAGAGAATTCTAGAGGACATTCTCTAAGCATTCTTTGAATAATTGCTGGTAGAATTTCTGGAAAAATCGATAAAGGAATCTAAAAAAAAATCTAGAGAGATCCCTGTAGGAGCTCCTAAAACTAATCCAGATAAAATCTATGGAAAAATCACTAGAAGTTTCCTTGAAGTTTTTCCTCGAGACGAAATTTTTGAAGAACCTGCTGAAGAGGCGCACTGAAGTCTTTTATTTTTTTCTGTCTGAAAATCTGAAAAAATATAACGTAATTAATGGACAACCCTTGAGACCTTCCATTGAAAATAAAGACTTTTTAAAGACTTGCATTAAAACAGAAGCCTAATTTTCTAGAAAACGCAACCAGCCCTGTATCAACTTTTCAACTCAAAACTATTAATTTAATCTGTATGTTCAACAACTTGAATGAAGAATGAATGATTATAATTTGAATTAAGGTAAATACCAATAAGAAAGGATTTAATTGACTTTATAAATTCAAGTCTTTTATTAAGCTGTATTGCTTTTAGTCGGCAGGGGTACAAGTTCTGTCCTCATAGCTGAATTTTGTCTAGGATTCCATCTCCTACTGGGCACCCTTAAAATGAATCGACCCCTTTGACATTAACAACAAGTTGATGTCTGGGGTCGGGAAGCAATAAAATGTACAAATTTATCAAGTCCTAATTTTGCCTTCTTTCGGGCTATTTGAACACGTCACAAACCATGTGCTTTCTTGGAGCATTTAATTGTTTATACCTTTGTAAGGTTCCAGTCAATTTGATTTAGGGTATTTTTTCACATTTTTTTGTGATTTAACGCACACGGGCCAACATTGAACAATTAACATTTATTGTAACAAAAATTTGTAACCATTGTATGCCCTAAAAACATTGAATCGAACCTGTAAACATATAAACATGTCTTCTGATAATGAAAATGTAACAAACAATTTTAAAAATATCTATTCTATTCTAAACTAACAAAATGTATTTTCTTAGAAAAGGATCCCCACAAGACAATGGCTCTGGGTCCCCACATTTGTTAATCCGGCCCTGAAAGCAGTGTAAGCAGAGATTAGGGATTAGGGACATAGTAGTCGGGTTAAGAATGGGTACCACTTCTAGTACTTCATTTAGTCCCTTGGTACTGCTAAAGGCACCCAATGTTGACAGATCGCAGTACTCTATAAACTTCTTTAAAGACTCCGGGGAAGCAATAATGTTTCAATGGACAATGTGTTTATAAGCAGCAACAAATAAACACAATGTTAGATTTCAATTGCGAAAAAAAGTTTCTAGGTGATCCGCATTTTGAGTATTTAAAATAAAAAAAAGTTTGATATTCAGTATGCACTTGAACTTTTTCAAGAAAAAAAATGGAAGGGTATGGTTTTGAGCTGAGGGTTGCGGACTCGAACATTTTGGTTATTCAATTCGACCACAATATTTTCCACCAGTGCTTACAGTTGTTTGTTTGCTCGTCTCACAGGAAACCATTTTCAAGGAGCACACTTACAATACTTCACACAAAGCTTCTGCAGTTTGATGCAGGCAATAAGATCAATAGTTCAGCTGAATCAGATAATTTCTGACCGTACATTAGTTAGGAATATATTTTAAAACAGTTAAAAACTTATGCGTAAGCAAGACCAAGTATAATGTTTTTTCAAAGTTTGCATTTTTTGTGTAACATGAAACGTCTAACATATTTTAGCGTGACTAAGTAATGATCCACACTCCTAGGCATACTTTGATCATTTTTATAAAAATGGGTATTTATTCTGATAGTCTTCCTTATTTCTTAGCTTCTTAGAAGACAGTCAGCTTTCCATAGCTCGATATTGATGGTATCGAGTTATAGAACACAAAACCAGTGCAAATATGATCCAAGGGACTATGCCATAAACGCGCTTTTCTAGCAATTTAGCAAAATGTTGATGACAAAGGTCACATCGGATAGCAACTGGTACATGTAGAAAGAATGGATAGAATTCAGTCAGGTCCGTCACACTCGGGCTCAGATTGGGTACCACTTCTAGTACTGCATTTGGTCCCTCGGTAGTGCAAAAGGTACCCAAGCTTGACAGATCGCAGTACACTTTTCACGGCATTCTAGATTACCTCATGAGCCATAAAATTTTGGGCAACTGCAAGGGACAAGGAGGTCTTTAATTTGTCTTTGATTCAGTCTTTCTGAAAATATCATTTTTATTTGCGTTTTGAGCTGGAAACGCTCTATAGGAAGCAACAAGCTGTGTTTAACTTTATTCCACACACCAATCGATGACGATAAGCGAGTGACGAGCGTCCGGAGGTAGCCGCGATCAACCTTCTCGTATCACCAACTTCGAACCATCATAATCATTTCTCAAATAACGCTCCGGCTTTTGCTGCCGAAACGTGAGCCTCGACTTACCCAACACAGAGCTTCTTAAATTCGATCGCCTATTTTGGTTTTCAAAGAAAATCAAATTTAGCTCCATCAGCTACTTCTTTTCAGCGAAACCGCAGTCAAAAGGGTGCCCCCCATCGATGAAAACCAGCCGTTTGGATGTGAATCAACTTTTCTCCTGGGACCGAAACCGCGCGCGAACTCATTTAATCCGTCTTTGGTTTCGAACCACCTCATTACTGTCTTTCTCGCTGCCTCCGAAACCTTTTTGACGCGATGCATATAGGAATAACAGGACCTATTTCATGGCCAAAATGGTTAAAGACATTCAAATGGCTTCTTATACATTTATGAGGTGTAAAAGCATAGACTACATTAGTTTGAAAATATTCTGAATTGAATATTACCATTATGATTCATTAACCCTCTAATACCCAACCCCGCCTTTAGACGGGGGACACTTTGGAATTTTGTGTATTTTTCGTAGCTCGGAAATCGAAATGATTTTATTTTTGGCTTAAACCTTGACTCATAACACGCATTTAAGAAAAGTTTTTTATGACTTTTGAAACTTTTTTGTAGTTTTGAAAATTGTTTGAAAAATTGTATTCTTATATAACCTACAAAAGCATAGGCTCATTTAACGTGTAATAGAAAAAATCATGCCTTTTATATTTTTCTACCCTCAACCTATCACAGAAGAAGAGCTTAAATAAGTTCAACCCTGTTTTCCGTTAATCACACGAAAAATAAAAATATTTACAGAAAAATATTAAAAACTTTATGTTTTTAAAAGTACCGTAAAAACTTGAATATTTATTATTGCCAACAATCAGTAACTAGAAGAGGCTTCAAGAAAAAGTAGGATAGGGATGTTCAAAAATAAAAATTATAAAAATTAAAAACCAAAATTCATAGATTTGCGAAAAAAATATAAATCATTGCCCAAAACGTGTTTGAAAATAAAAACTGAAAATAATATTTAGATCAAAAATGAGTATTAGAGGGTTAACTTACTTTACAAATTACCTAAGGGCCCATTCACAAATTTCATAACGCTGAAGAGGGTGGGTGGGTGTTCTAACAATGTTACGGCCCATACAAAAACTGAAAAATATTCATACAAAAAGCGTTACAAGGGGGTGGGTGGGTGTCAAAAACGATTCTACCCCATTACCCCGAATCCCATTACCCCGAATGACATTAACCCGAACGCCATTACCCCGAATTTCAAAACCCCGAACGACCCATCACCCCGAATGACATTACCCCGAATTCCAAAATCATGGGGAAATGTCATCAATATCATCATGTCAAAATAATTGTAAATTCGGGGAAATAACATTCGGGGTGATGGAATTCGGGGTAATGGTACATTCGGGGTAATGGAATTCGGGGTGATGGCATTCGGGGAAGTGACATTCGGGGTAATGGGGTAGAATCGTCAAAAACGGCCAATTTCAGCGTTATGAAATAAATGAATGAGACCTAAAGATGCTAGTTAACTTTTATTAATGAAGAGATTGGGGTATTTTGTGTGTTTTTTGCTTGTGATGGTGATATACCGTTGATAATAGACCGTTAATTTAAAGCCCATAAAAAATAAGCCACTTGGAAACAATTGATCAAATTATTTATAATACATCTTCTTTAGTGGAATACCTGTAAGTAAACGAACCCCGAATTAATTGATATGCCATTTAATTCCACTAGAGTTTTTACCCTTTGACAGCTACGCGTATTTCGACCTCAAGTGTTACTCGAGTCTAGTACACGACACTATTCTAGAAAAAAAAGCGATGCACATATCTTCAAAATTTGGCTCCGTCATGTTCCCTGGCAGCTGAGCCCAGAAAAAAATGCACTTAATACCAGGAATTTTGTTCAGTTACCCCTATGTGTGCTGTTGGTTCAGCTCACTGCGTCCCACACTATGATGGGTGACTGAATAGTCGCTGCAAGTAGGTATCTACCATTTTGGTGGGTAATGAAAAGGGAAACAAATTTCCCATGACCCCACATCAAATGCTGCAACTCGATCAACAGTAGGTTAAACGCGGTAGCTATGATTCATCACTCACCATCCACAATCTGTATAGAGGGGAGCTGGGGCAAAGCATTGCGGCAGATCGCTTGAAATAAGATAAATTGTATCAAATCGCGCTGCACAACACTGGATTAGTGAAAAACGATATTGATTTTTTACATTTCGGGCCTTCTCGTTGCTCAAGCACAAAGTTGAAGTCAAGACGATTGACTCTGCAAATCTCGATGGTCTACATCTCGATATCTCTTTTTATGTTGATATTTCCTCCGATCCCTTCATTTTGCACACAATTTCTCTTTACCTATCCACCTTATCTCGATGTGTTCTTGTAGATTTTCCTTTTCGGTTTCTCTCCGTTTATCGATATGGCCATTATCAAAATTTACTAAACATACCAGATTTGAGTGAGTCAAAACAATATAGGACAATAAAATTATTTTTGATTGTTTATTTTCCTTTTAATGGATCGGTTTTCAATCTTGTGTGCATCAAAAACTGTTCTTTGTTTCGATTTGTTCCTTTCTTGATGGTCCCTACGATAGCTTGATGAAGAGTGTTGCAATTAGTTTTTTTCCAATTTCTCATCATAATAGGCTATTTCTCATCACGGCAGTCTGAAAAGGCCTACTTTCCTGCACTGAATTATGCAGTGCGATAATAGTCATTACACAACTGAAATCAGTTGCGTAATGAATATTACGCAACACTTTTTCATTACTGTTTTGAGTTGCGTAATGAATCATTTTTTCAGAAATTCCATAATAATAGTCAATGCATCCCGATGTGATTTCTGACACTCTCAAGTGGCCTTCTACGGAGTTGCTAAAACTATTGTACGCCACTCATTGCAGAACTCGATTTTTACAACACTCGTCGTAATTATCCAACTCGGCAAGCTTCGTTGGAGAAATTTAGGGGAAATCAGGGTAAAACCGACACTGTGGGTAAGCTCGACACTAGACCTGTTCATATTTAAAAAAAAGTCTGGAAATCTTCTGGTCAAGCAGTATTCTGAATTCTCATGCTACGAACAATGTCTGGTCAAATTTTCAGCTCATTTGATAAAGATTACACTATGCTTCAAGTTGAAAATGTGTTTTCAGGCTTATTTTAAGATTTGAAAAATCATAACTCAATACTCATAAATCAAAATCACTTGCTATTGAAAACTAATTCTATTTTGGTAAAGTTTGTCAAACACGCCAATAAGATTAAATTATGTTTAAACATTGTTTGATCGAGATTTGTTCTCCACGGTACCCAGAAATCACGGTTTTCTAAATATGTATGCTATAAAAAACATACAATGGCATTATTTTTCCAGGCGTTTGTCAACAGGAAACAAACATAATAAATCTATGAAATCATTAACCATTAACAGCTTACATGTTGCTTTAGGAAATAAATTACAAAAAATGCCCAAAGATCGAACAACCCATCCCAACCTGATGATAGTTAAATCGTGCATGACACATGTACCGTCGAATGAATGAATTGAACAAGTTAGCATTGCTTTTTCTTTCCGAGTGATGATTGTTTTGATCGTATTTCACTGACCATTCAGAACGATTTGAAAACAATCATTATCATCGACTGAGAAAAAGCAGTGCTAACGTGTTCATTTTTTATATTCCTTGTAGCTCATGGTGGTGTTCTTGGCTCACCTACAGCGGATTTACGAATGTGCTTCCTGATAACCTATTTTTTACAATTTATATTTGTAAGATAGAAGGTATTTTTAAACGGGATTGAGTTTTAGAAATGCATAGTCATCATGTTCTGGAAAATCAAAATCCAAAATTTTCATACAGGTATTTTTTTCAGGGAGAACACTCCCCAAAACTAGTGATTTTCTAGAACCTTGAAGCACAAACCTCAACCAAACTATGTTTAAACTAGATCCAATCATAAAACCGTGTTCGACAAAAGTTCGTAGAATTGAATAAACTACTATGTAGAGGTATTTTCGAAAATTTTTATTGTTCCGTTCAGTAGTTTCGAATTTTTGAAGCTTGATAATAGTCACAAACTCATAATTGATTTGAAGCACATCTAAACTTTCTCCAAATTGACTGAAATTTTGACCAGAAGTTCATTTTGTCACGAAAAATCAAAATATTGGTTGACTGAGGAACTCCCAGACATTTGAATAGGTCTACTCGAGACCCTTTGATTTTTCATGTTTTGAGCCGATTTTCATGCAGTTTCGACCACGCTCTATCTTAAGTTGTGAAATGTTTGTCTCGAATGGCATCCCAACGAACATTTTTGCTGAATAAGGGTTGAAACTGTTATTCAACTACTAATGTTTCTTGGGATTACAACTGACGCTACACAGAAAGAAAAATCCATGTAAATTTCAGCGTAAAATCATGCACATAAAGGGAATGCCAGATTTGTCGTAAATTTACATGACATTTACATTTACATGCAAATTTATGCGAATTATCGTGTAACCGATTAGAGCCCATGCTAGATTACACGATGTATGGCGGAAACTTACATAATGTTATTGTAATTTTACACGATATGACGTGTAAATTTTCGACATATCTGGCATTCCCTTCATGTGTATGATTTTACGCTGAAATTTGCATGGATTTTTCTTTCTGTGTACCAATAAACTGCCAAAATAAACAACAAAATCATATTAGATAATAGACCTTTTCATGTGACAGGTCCGTCTATGCATTTGTTTACATCGGTGGAGGACCGGTTCTAACACGAGGCTGTCATTTCCATGCAAGAACTGTCAAAGAGCTTCCCGATCAGCTGATTGGAAACGCCTTGTGAATAGGCCTATATAGAACCAACAGCAGTTGCAATATTTCGCTGTTATTCTTTAACTATTTCGCATGGGAAATTTTTAAAATGTCATTATTTGTTCTGCGTCTACATCATCATTAACTGTTATTACGTTGATACAATATGAAGGAGAAATTAATTTCTGGGTTTTCGACAGCTGAAAACGCTATTGAAAAATAAATGTCCACTCGGCGTAAGATCGACACTTTCATTTGGGGTAATATCAACACCTTTCTTTGCTTCAAAATCTAACTTCAGGGAATCTTTCCAATCGGAAGACAATCTCTGTAGTTTATGTGAGTCTTTATGTTCGAATTCCAGTGAAGTTCACGGATGGCGAACTTGTTGACGTTTAAAATATATGACTTGCCACAAGCTATTATTTGGTATTAAAAAAAAATCTATGATATCACGTTTTAACTCATTTGATGAAGCTTGAAGACATTTTTCTCATTCAAAAGTGCAGAAAAAATAGAATTTGAAATATTTTCACATAAATTAATCTTATTGTTTATTTACAAACCATGAGGTTAGACAGCTTTTATTATCTAAAAATAATTACATTTTTCTGTTTTGTTAAAATAAAACAGTATTTATTTTCACAACCAATCATTCGCTACATCTTCGTAAGCATTCCATGAACACAAATTAAAAATATCCTTGTGTATTTACCCCAACTTTATAATTTTAACATGGGACATTTGAAATTTTCACATATATTTAGTGGATCTTTGGCCTCTCCTCTACAATTTACGTAATATGTGAATAATCCGTTAGATGAAGGAGTCATAAATGTCGAAAGTCATGTTTAAAGCATTCTTTTAAATAAGCAATGTGATGGTGATGTTCACAACGTATAAATTCTACGCAAAGTGGATGTGTCGGTTCTACCCGCACTCTCAATTGTCTCACCTAAAAATGATGAAATATTGCGCATTTCTTTCACCACTGGACTATCGCAGAAGTTTTTACAAGTGCGGAAATGCTAATAAAAGTGCGCGATTGCTTCAAATCGAGTCGGTGTCTTCAGCGGGGTTATTCCTCGAAGCCCAAACAACAACTCCGCTGAAGACACCGAAATTATTCGATGCAATCCCGAACTTTTATTCGCATTTTCGCACTTATGAAGCCGCACTTCGCAGTCCAGTAGTGAAAGAAAAACACAATATCAATTTGATTTAAATCACTACACATCGTTAATATATCATCCGGCGATCGCAATGATTGATAGATTTATAAACAATATGTGATTCTACAACAATTTAAGATTCGTTTAACAAGCGAAAGTACACAAAATTTATCAATAAGCTAAGGGTGTCGGTTTTACCCCGAATTCCCCTACGATTAGTCCTGTTGCCCGACTAGAGGTAAAAAAAAAAACAAAATAATAATAAAATGTTATCAGAAAATGATATGCATTATGATACAATTTTGTTAGACACCGTTATGCACAGAAAATATTGTAACAAAAATGTATAATATTGTGTTATATTTATTTTGAATATGTTTCTTTTTGTGTATTTTTAACAATTTTATAATAAAATTAAATACACATCTGTGTAGTTTTTGACTCAAGTGAAATATTTTTTTTTTATTTGAGGCGAATGAAAGACGAATCTATTAAAAAAAATCTAATTATTAAATGATACATGATGACTTCATCGGCAAACGTTAGGAAATGGTTTAAATTGTTTTTTTTTTTAAATGTCTGTACACACGTTTTACTATACATATAACCTACCTTTGAAATATTCGCTTCTCATAAAACGAATAAAAAAGGTAATTCTTTAGTGTTAAGCTCAATTTAGAAGTCCCACGCCAAATTTTCCCAAAATGTTAATACAGTAGTCAAATCTAGGGAAGGTGTACCGGTATTCGCCATGTACCAGTAATTCGCCACCCCGGATTATATACCGTTTTGCGACATATATGGCTAAATTGCTTGAATATGGTACGGAAACATTCATTGAAACCTCCAAATTTGCTCAGAAAATAATAGAAAAAAATCATTTTCCTTAAAATTTTTGCTGCTTTGCACCTTGTTTCATTTTTTGGTTGCATGGTGTTCCTGTTTCGCCACCCTCCATAAGAAATCAAACTTCTTCTTCTTTTCTGGCGTTACGTCCCAACTGGGACAGAGCCTGCTTCCCAGCTTAGTGTTCTTATGAACACTTCCACAGTTGTTAACTGAGAGCTTTCTTTGCCGATTGACCATGTTTGCATGTGTATATCGTGTGGCAGGTACGAAGATACTCTATGCCCTGGGAATCGAGAAAATTTCCTTAACGAAAAGATCCTCGACCAGCGAGACTCGAACCCACGACCCTCAGCATGGTCATGCTGAATAGCTGCGCGTTTACCGCTACGGCTATCTGGTCCCCAAGAAATCAAAGTAAGTGGCGATTTCAGGAATCTAAATTAAAAACGTGGCGAATACTGGTGCAAGTGGTTCGCCACCCCAATGTTTAACACAAAAATAAAGGTCCGAAAAGTTTTTTTATATTTTTCCTGCTGAGCATGGATTGAAAGCTTTCGTTCAACGTATTGACAGTAATCAAAGGTCGTTTGATTAATGTATAAACAATATTTTTCCTTTGGGTGGCCAAAACTGATACACCTCCCCTATGATAAAATGATGCTGTGTGTTAGCATGGTTTCCAGGGCCACTACAAGAGGTTATTTATGTAGCTCCAATGGTTTAATAAGTCTATTTATTTCTGTGTACAATAACGAAGAATTCAGATTTAATGTTTAATTTTATTTTTAACTAGTGGTCCCAGCAAACTTCGTCTTGCCATCAAGTAGGCTGCTGAAAAACGCTTTTGATCGTCCCATATAACATGACAGTTTCGTTCGCGCTCGTTTTTTCAACTTTCCCGGTGAATATCCTGGGACTTTTCTACACACAAACACGTCAGAACCCTTGACGAACAAAACTGAGAAAAAGTCATTCATATTCGTTGACCCGTTCGTAAGCCATTTCGTGACATACAAACACCATTCCATTTTTATTTATATAGATGAACCTAAAACAAAATTAATTAAATTTAGTTTAATAAAGTTTAATTAATGTATAAGAATATGAATACGAAATGAATAATTATGAAGGCTTACTAAGACCTAACTATAAAATCCATAATCAAGAAATGTTAAATTTGCATCACCTCTTGCCGTTTTATAGCTAACTTAAAAGGCTGGATTCATTAGATCAGCAAACAATAAGCTTTATTATGACTCAGAAGTCTTAGGAATAAATTTTTGATACTATATTTAGTTCTTTTATCTCTTAGTTAATATCACGTTTTAATGGTCAGAATTTCATTTCTGCTCTGGTTTCCATACAAAAAAGTGTGTAAAATTACATCAACATTATGTAAATTTATGCGAATTCTCATGTAATTCGTAAGAGTCCATGTTGGATTACGCGATGTATAGCGGAAATTTACACGATGTTGATGTAATTTTCTAGTGGGACGTTACTAGGTAGGACGTGAATAGGTGTGTGCAAATAAGCGAGCCTAAATAACAATATACAGGTATACCTCGATTTAGTGGACATTTTTATTTCAAAATTGTCTATAAAATCGAATTGTACATAAAATCGAAGCAAAATTTCCATCTCACTTTTTGCTTTCTATTCAGTTAAAACTTCATTAGAATGTATCATTATCGCTGAAAAACTAACTTTTGATACTAGGGTCAATGTTCCAAAGTTGACTTGAGTTAACAAATTCTTGATGAAATCAGTCCGTCAATGAAGTATTGCATTCTAATTCAAATTATACATGTTTTTCATAAGGATACGATAAAAACTGTTTTGCTTATTTGTTTATTCAAAGGCTCAAGCGCTATCAGTTATTACGGAGCCAAACTCATTTGAAATTTTATTTACAATTCCTTACACAGCGTAAAAACAAATAACATTTCTGCATATCTCAAAGATCAAATTATATGTCTCCAGTGAATTAGGGGTTGCTGAATCTGATGTCTCTCTTAGAAAGTTTTCCAGCATGTCAAAATTTTGAGCTACAGGTCGCCAAAGTTGTACAAAATACAGGTTTTATTAATGTTTACATGAAATAAAATTATCACACAAAGAAAATTTTGCAAGGTTTAATGAACAAAACTGTCTGTTATGTTCAAATTCACAAATTTGTTATAACAACACTTATAGCATGTTACTTCAATAATCAAGGTTTGTCAAATTAACAATGTTATTTTAATAAAACAATGTATTTTCTACACGATTAGAAAAACTGCACCTTGTAAACACCAATCAAAACATCGTTATTTTCATTATTTAAAAATGATACAATTGGTTTTCTTGAATGCAAAATCCTTTATAAAATTTGATGTTTGTTAAATTGCACGTGCGTTTGTACCCTAGGTTGTAGTCTCGAAGGGACGATAGACTTGGTAAAATTTTAATCAACGAATAGGTTCAAAAATTACAGTGAATTTATTGCCAATGCTATGGTTCCACAACCGGCATCCTATCAAGCGGGCATATTACATAAAAAAAATCAAAATGGTATATTAGAAAAATGTGTTCAACTTGCCGTCGTGAAAGTTGCTTAATAAAATAAGAATATGAGTTAGGAAAATAAGATTTGACTTCTATTTAATCCAAAACTTAATGAGTTTTCCATATCAACGATTATTAAATACATTTGTGAAGAATTCTTTGCGAAAACGTTTTTTTCACATTTAATTTCGCTTGTTTTTAATTTCGATATGTTCCAGTATGACCAGTTTCTTCAGTGTGTGTCAAGTAACGTACGTATAAAATAATAAATAGAATTTATTTCTGAAATTTTAAAATAACTTCTAGGTTTTCTTCTACAATTTTCCAACGACTTAATTGAGAAATTTTTGTCTTAGAAAAAACTCCTGGAACTTTGGAAAATTTTTGGTGAAACCCTCTGAAAAACTCAACTAAATACCGATTGGAGTAATCGTGCACGAATCATTGAAAAAATCTATCCTCATTGTCGTGCTTCAAAACGAATATATAGAAGAAAAAAACTACTGCAATAATTTCAGCAGGTTTTCCTAAATAATACTGAATAAAGATGAATAATCGTTTGAGTAATTTGTTGATAAATTCTTGCTTGATTTAACAACTCTTTCTACTTCGATAAAACTCTGGAAGGGCACTTGAATCAATCTCTGAAAAGTATAAAATCCGCTTATATGAAATGCGAATTTGTGGGATTTTTGGAACAATCCTAAGAACAAGAGGTAACTTCTTATTAATAATTAAAATTCGCACAAATTACTATAAACTTAGTTGAAGCAAGTCGTGAATGGCAACATGTTAAAAGTTGGGACAAAATTCAAATCGAAAGTACTCGAAAGCCAAAAAAAAACGAGTTGAGTAAGTCGAACTGAAGTCTCCTCATTTTGAAACCCATATTGTAAAAGCTTTGTTGTATATTTATTAATATTTTTTTCAATATTTTACAACAAAACATGACCCAACCCTTCTATAAGCATAGCCTAAATCCCTTACATTATTTAAGTTAACATAATGCATGTTTAGAATTGGATAAACATAAAAAAATTTAACATGAAATTTTGATGTCCATAAAATCGAGGTAAAATGTACATAAAATCGAAGTACATAAAATCGAGGGTCTATATAATCGAGGGTCCACTAAATCGAGGTATACCTGTATGGCGAAATCATCAACCATTTACCATATGGAGATATGGTTATTTCTGCAAATCTACTCACTCAGAAAAAAAAGATTTTTACAGCATTCGCAATAAAATGTTGAACTGCTTCCCTATATGATGCCAGTACCAATAATGGATTACTTAAGTACAAAAATTATAACATAATAATTAAAAGCCCTATAAATGATCTTTTGGCGAAAGATTACTCTATTATAATGGAAAAATATAAAATGAGCGATAAATTTATTGTTTGTGCGTGAAATCTATTGATCCACTATTGGTACACGTATTCCAGTAGTTGCATTAGTGCTGCAGTAGTAGCCGTTCGAGAATGATACAATGAATTTGAAACAAAATGATTGATCTTCACATAGGTTTATCATCTTTTCTTCGGAGCTGCAACTATTTCATTTATTTAGTCAACATCTAGACAGATAACACTGAATCAACAAATTCACGCCACAATACTCGGTTCGTGGCCGCCTCTCTCCATCATCGGTTCAGTCCCACGCTCGCCAAATCGATACGCACTTGATCCACCCACCTAAATCGCTGCGCTCCACGCCTTCTTGTACCTTCCTTGTACCAACCGGATCCAAAGCGAACACCATCTTGGCAGGATTGCTGTCCGGCATTCTTGCAACATGCCCTGCCCATCGTATCCTTCCAGCTTTGGTCACCTTTTGGATACTGGGTTCGCCGTAGTGTTGGGCGAGCTCGTGGTTCATCCTTCGCCGCCACACACCGTTTTCCTACACACCGCCGAAGATCGTCCTAAGCGCCCGACGTTCGAAGACTCCAAGTGCTTGCAGGTCCTCCTCGAGCATCGTCCACGTTTCATGCCCGTAGATGACTACCGGCCTTATGAGCGTTTTGTACATGGTACATAGGCCTTTTCATGTGACAGATCCGTCTATGCATTTGTTTACATTGGTGGAGGACCGGTGCTAACACGAGCCTGTCATTTTCATAGAAGAACTGTCAGAGTGCTTCCCGATCAGCTGATTTGAGACGTCATGTGAATAGGCCTATTTGGTGCGGGCGTGAATCTTTTTTGACCGCAGCTTCTTGTGGAGGCCATAGTAGGCCCGACTTCCACTGATGATGCGCCTCCGTATTTCAAGGCTAACGTTATTGTCAGCCGTCGGCTCGTCGACCACCTCGAACGTATCCCCGTCTGTCGTAACACTGCTACCTAGGCGAGCCCTGTCGGGAGCTGCAACTACTATCTTTCTAATGAGCCATACCGATTAGCTATTTCTAGGACTTTTTTAATTTTATACATCAATTTAAAATACTACTGTAATCAATTGAGCTACTATTGGATGAAACATGACGGCGACTCTTGGGGGAGCTATTTTTTTAAAGAACCTCACGCTTTTCACACCGAGGACTTGACAGTGTTGGTAAACTCACACTCAAATTTCAATCGTTGAGTTTTCCCCGGAGAGCGAACTCATTTGAGCTCTGCTTCACAAAACTCAAACATGAGATTTTGATGCAAAATCACTTGCTCACGATCATGCCGGTTCAATCATAAAACCCATTAAAATTCTGTCGATCGCTATTGTAGCTGTTTGCATTTGAAAGGTTTGTTATATATCAAGAAGAAAAACGAAGTGCTTTGCGTGAAAAAACTGAAAATACGAGCCATAAGTCAAACGAATGAGCAAACTATGCATGATATTTTTTTTCCTGTTGAGTTGCGCAAGCTTACAACTCAAGCGTGCAAAACGAATCGATCCGATTCCAAACATTTCAACACACTAAGCCTATTTTACCGGAAATCGGTGAATTTCACCGTAATCTCATCAGCTGAACAGTTCGGTGAAATAAAGCACCGTAATTTCGTCGGAATTTAACGGATTCTGGTGATTTTTTATCGAATACTATAAAAATTTACCGTAATCCGTTAATTCATTTCACCGAACTGTTCAGCTGTTGAGATTTTACAGGAATCCGTAAAATAATTTAAGTGTGAAGGGAATCCCATTCTAGAGATAGTCACTTATGACGTAAAAGTTATAGTAACGACTTCCTTCGGAAGGAAATTAAAAGATCCGAGATAAATTAGTCCATGGCTAGAAATTTCGTAATAAAGATAGAAAAAAAACATGCATCTATGACAAAATTTCAACCTTGAAAACGTCGAAAGGATAAAAGGTCGAAACTCTTTACGCAAAGAAGGGAACATTTTAAAAAAGGAAATCGTTTCCGACTTTTGTCCTTTTGCCCTAAGGACCTTTTTATCCTTTCGATGTTTTTTTCTTTCCGCCTTTTGTCCTTAAACCATCAAGTCTAAACCCAGCCTCTCTCCTATAGCTAGGAATTGAAAAACCTTACAATTCCAAACACCAATATTAGACTTCTATGTGCAGTTCAGAAAGCTTTCAGCCAATAATTATCGAAGTGTCCCTGATGGTGGAATAAAATGCCAATAATTGAGCTGGGGAACTTCTCTTCTCGACCAATTCCCATGCATTTCATTCTGAATGAGTGAAATACGCAAACGAGCTGCACCGTCATTATTGGCTAGCAGCGACCGTCGTCAATTCGATATAACGACTCTTACAAGTCTACAAATATGGCAACAGAACGTCGAGCGTGGCGGCCTCAGCCCCGGCAGAATAAATGAAGCAAACAAGAGCAGAATCCGGATGTGCATCTTTACGTGCGATCGCATATTTTCGCACCTAATGAAAACGACGATGACTACTCACCCAAATGGCATGAAGACGATCGCATCCTTGTTCATCTCTATGCTCCATCAGCCCAAAGGAAAGAAGTGAGATCTCTATACGCCTTCTGCATGTGAAGCAAAATTTCTTGAGCGTTTCTGTTTTGCCCGAAGTTGCGTTTATGTTGTGCAGGAAATTGTGTCTGTCGGTGTGGAGGGCCGGACCAGTCACATCTAGACAACATCAAGACAAGACGACAGCAGCCGTGCGAAGGACCCACACACCGCACACGCATTTCAGTGTGTTTATTCCGGGCATCCGAAAAATCGCGACGATGACGACGACGACCCGGATTCCGGACGGCAGCATGCGTTGTGCGTAGTGTACAGGCGCCCCTCAGTTATGGATAACCCACAGATATGGATCAATGTTGGAAGATATTGCGGGTAACTTTAATAGCGTGAGCCCCATGGTACCAGACCGATAGGCGTAAATAGTCATCAGACATAGGAGGGGGGCACGGGCAAGGAACCATCGAGGTAGACATGAAAACCAACATTTACTATAGTTCTCTAACTCGATATCGAGATACAAAATATCGTGTAAGGGAGAGTTGGCTGTATATTAGACTGATGCAAATTTTGAAGTTTTTGCTCCCCTATGCTTAAACGATGTCAATTATGATGAATAGCATTCTCCCAAAATATGAAGTGATTTGGAAGAGATTTGGTTGTGCACTCGCTATTTGAAATTTATATGGAAATTACTATGGAAAAGCCAAACCTTTTGTGTTCAGTCCTCTATCTGCTCGTCATAATGATATATGAAAAAGCGAACACACTCTTCTCATGTAAAATCTTCCCAGCTAAAACTTTGCCGAAGACCACATTTTGTTGGGACGTAAGGATAATTTGTTATTCTTGATTCCAAAATCTAAACTATGCTGAGATGATCATTCAATTACTTTCAGAGCAACACTGCTTTTTTGCTGTAGAACATAGTAGCCTGGATTACTTTGATCTATTCTTCCCGCCAGGAGCACCACTGTTGCCTGCCGAACAGTTGGTGAAGCATGTAAAATGCAAACCCACTTTATGATGATGAATAACAATTTTTCCTGACGTCCAATCAAAATGTGGTCTTCGGCAAAGTTGTAGCTGAAAGAATTTTGCATGAGAAGAGTGTGTTCACTTTTCTATAAAATATTATGACGAAGAGATAGAGGGCTGAACACAAAAGGTTGGCGTTTTCCATAGTAATCTCCATATAAACTTCAAATGGCGTGTGCACAGTCAAATTTCTTCCAAATCATTTCAAATTTTGGGAGGATGCTTTTTACCATAATTCAAATCGTTTAAACATAGGGGAGCAAAAATTTCGAAATTTGCATCACTCTACTGTATATTCTGCAGTGTCAGAGAGGTAGTTTTACTTTGTAAAGCGGCACCATGATTGTTAATCATATTTGGCTCTGAAAATAAGTGTTAGTTAATCCATAACTGTGGTATGACTGTATACGCATTCAGTCCATCGTCGGCTGGTGAGAGGTGGCGAAAATTACATACAATTTAAATCATACACGGATCGTTATGGCCGTGGATGTCATTATTGTAGATTGTAAACGTAGGGCTGCTGGCGACATGAACTGACTGTGCTACCGGCTTCCACTACG
Organism: Aedes aegypti; assembly: GCF_002204515.2. NCBI lineage: Eukaryota > Metazoa > Arthropoda > Insecta > Diptera > Culicidae > Aedes > Aedes aegypti. Next base: position 122,770,951 of record NC_035108.1, on the reverse strand, counting down.
TTTTCGAGCATTTTAGTGCATAGAGCAACTGTCGCGTGTCACTCAGCACTAACTGTTGAATTTAGGAGAGTTGTGTAGGTACGTAAGACGTGACGGTAGTTTAGTCACTGAGGGAAAAAAAGAAAGTTTAGGTATGCCCGGTAGGAGACAGATGGAGTTCATGGCTTAACAGTTTAAGGGTATTAAACTTGGAGTAACTGCGTTGTTGCGCCGACACTTTCAAGTGGATTATAAATATCGCTTGATACTTGTATACAGTTTTAGCATTGGAAAAGAGAAGGACTATATTTCAAAAATATCCAAACCGTTTCACCTTATTTAGAATCAGGATTTCGTCTGAAAAAAAAATCAAAGTACTCAACATTTTTTTGGACAGAAAAACACTGCGGAAAACGTTTTTGTCTCAAGCACCAAAATACTGAAATTTACTTAATAAAGGGTTTCTAAATCCATTGCCGTTTTCAAAAATATCATAATATCGTTTTGACTCATATTCTGAACATTTAAGGCCAACAGTGATTTCAAATGCATCTCATAGGCATAAATTTGCTGATATTTGTGAAAATTTCAATTTCTCCGCAAAGTCTAACTGTTAGCTGTTGTGTGTGCCTATTAAATTGCTAATTTTAGCTTGCATAGTATTGTTTTTACATAAAAGTACGAAGCAACATTTTGATTTAAATACCGAACACTGTGTTCATTCTGTCTCATATTCCGAACAGAGCCGTAGTCTGGCCTCATGGCGCCCTAGGCGAACCGTCATTTAAGCGCCCTTTATTGAAAAATCATTTTTTGCAAGTTTACGTGAAACAATAATTTTTCAAGAATTCTTTTTTGGAAAAATGAATGAAAACCCGAATTTAGTACTAGGCCATTTAATTCCACTAGAGTTTGGTGTTCCACTAAACAGCTTGAAGATTTATTATATTTTTGAAAGCCTAGGGTGAAGATTCGTAAATCGGAAATCTTAAAAAGTGTCATGATATAACTCAATTCCCAAGTAACCAATAAGCATTTCAAATAGCACTCATACAGCATTATATGCGTCAGCACGGCAATGCATTAAATGCTCTTTGAAACTATGAACCAATGCACGAGTTCACTAACTCAAACGGCACCGCTCAAACGTCAATTAGTGAACCCGTGCATAGGTCCATAGCTGCCTTTAGTGCTTCACTAAAGCAGGTGTTGGCTAAATAACGGGCTGCTTTGATGCTACTCCTTTAGAAACGTTGTAAATTACTGTCAAAAAAGAGTAACGCCACCCGTGGAGAGCAAAACAAAATAAAAGTACTGTTCATCTCCATTCTATTTCTTCCTTTCTCTTTCTGTCGCCGTTGCTGTTTTTGAAGTTTTTGTTGATCTGGTGCAGTTTTTTGTTGGCTTTATTCTAGATTGAGATTTGAATTGACGTACTGGTGGGTAGTAAAGTATTAACGATGGTGCTCCGTGCTGCCGAATATGCCATAGAAGGTTCAGCGCCGAGTGATAATTTAATACCCTACTTGAGCTACACCCGATGATTTGTTTCTGAGCGGTTGGATGCAGAATATGTAAGAGCGAGCTTGTTACCGTTCTAATGAAATTGAAGATGAATGAAATTGCGCAAATGATTTTATTTCCCCGTAGAGCTTAAAGCTCTTAATTCAGCTGATATTTGCATGCATTAAAGATTAAAGAGTTTGAAGAGAGAAAAGTAATCACGTTTTGGTTTCCGCAGTGGCCATCATTTTTGCTTTTAATATATCTTCTGCTATTTCATCAGATGGAAAAGCCATCCTACATATTAAGCATTGGCATAAGAGAGATGGAACGATTTTATAATTAGTAACATGCAGCCTGTACTCTTCTTTCTTAACACTTGTACAGCAACAAACAAGCATGTCAGCTGCTCAGAACTGAAAACATCTCTTGCAGCGAAAATGCTTATTAACGACAGAATGATTTAAAATAGCAGTGCTTCTGCTGATTTAAGACAGCTAAGCAATCAAACTGCTCAGATAAAACATAAAGCAGATCAAGTGCTATAAGCATTCTGCTGGGAGGCTTATTCAAATGCTTGTCGGTTACCTGGGAAGTAATGCTTAAATATTAGTTTACATTACTAACATTTATTGAAGATGGCATACAACATGTTTCAAATATTTTTTAGTAAACTATCTGAATTTCCCGAAGTTCTTGAAGACTTTTGAAAAAAATCATAATAGAATGAAACTTTAAAAATAAACCTCGTAATTTTTATTTATAAGTCATATTTTGTAGACTTGAAAAACAATGGAGTACTTTTCTTGATCAATTGCTCTGAGACTTAAGAGTTTTCCGATTATTTTTTCCTTAAATTATACAATTATTTTAAGAATATTTTTCGAAGTACCGCAAACAATTTGTGTAGAAATTTAAAGGAAGTTTTATTTTCAGGCAGTATTCAAAGAGACCAAGAAAAGATTTTAAAGAAAATCTTATCAAGATACCCTCTAGAAGTTTAATTGAAAAAACATGGCAAAATAGAATCCAATAGCTAATGCTGTCAATAATCAATAATGTAGTAGGCAATGTTACGAAAAGTCCACCGTCTTTCAATAATATTCTAATTTCAATATTATATGCACAATGATAATATGTTTCGACTGGACAATTTGTTAGCTTATTTTGGGAGTTTCGGCTTGCAGTCTTTCAAAATTGCGTTGATTAATTGCTTATCATCGCCCGATGATAAGTAATTAATCAACGCAATATATGCACAATTTTTCTGAAAATTCTATATGTTATAATTGTGTTCAGGATTGAATTAAAACTTTCGTTTAGATTATTTTCAAATCTAGCCTGAGATAATTTGAGACCACTATTAAGTAATATCAACAAATCCTACTAAAAATTAAGTCCTAAATTTTTTAATAAAATCTTGTTTTTATTTAACAACACGAAAGAGCCTCTTACTTCAAGTACTTTAGCATTTTTTCCCGCTCAAATAACGACTATATCATGTTTAAACTTTAATTTTAAAATTGGATCCATAAATGAACCTTGACACTTGAGATCATGTTTGACGTTCGCTTAGTCGACCACAGGGGTTTTAGTTTTAACACTGGGGTTGTTCCTATCTGACATTTAGGAAGGGACACGCAAAACAAAATACACCAAAAATTTGAGTTTAAGCCAAGGGGTGTGACAAAATCTAAAAAAACATAAAAAAATGTTTTTTGGACTTAAACCAACGGAAAACATTAGAAAATTGAGTAAACATGTATTTTTGGCCTAAACTTAAGCATTTGGCACTAAAATCGGGACAGGGCTTTAGGACCCTATTAATTCCGGAACCCGCCTAGTATTCTTTAATGATATGAGTTATTTATTATAATTCTGACCAAGACTTCGTAGAAATTATGTTCCGAGTTTTAAGAGAACCCTACCAACAATTCTGTAAAATCCTGCTATTTTAACTACCAGTTAATAGAAGTATTACATTACATACAGTATTGGACAAAACAATTGCATTTTTATTAATTTCCATACAAAATGGTCAACTTCTGAGGCTGAGATCACAGTTATTTGTGGACCGATTTGAATGAAATTTTCACAACATGTTGGATAATATAACTTGAATTGAACATATTTTTTCCAGAGACTTTTCCAATTACGAATTCAAAAGCAATAAAAGCTCAAACAAAGTAATTTTTTTGACATTTTTAAAATTTACGTGACTAAAAAAGTTGGAAGAATAGCATAATGATATCTTCAGCCAAGTTGTAGATTTAGACACTATGAACAAGTTTACTGAAGACAGTTTATGAGTAAAGGTTTCCTGTTTTCAGATAAAACGTTTATAATTTTTCGTTGAAAATTTCACTTTAGTCTAACCGTTATTACTTTTGAACCCGTGATTGGAAAAATCGCTCAAAAATATATGTTCATTTCATAAACATCGGTCCACAAATAACTGAGATCTATGCCTCCATAGTTGATGTATGGAAAATCGAAATAGACACCGAACATAAACTGATTTATCATTGCTATGGAGAACTATTATCGAAATTAATGGACCATTTTTTTATGAGTCTGGCTCTCACTTTCAATTTACCATGTTTATGAATGGTTTATGGACAAAAGGTCGAAAAACAAAACGTCAAAAGGACAAAAGGTCGAAAGGCAAAAGGTCGAAAGGACAGAAGGTCGAAAATTATATGCTTGGTGGGAAATTTTTCCTTCGTTGAAATAAAATTTTCGACCTTTTGTCCCTTCTTTTTTGTTCTTCGACCTCTTGTCCTTTCGACCTTATGTCATAGTTTCTTTATGAATGTGCTACTAAATGATAAAGGGAGAATGACGCAATATTCGTTCTCTATAGTTTTTGTATGCCCTTACTTGATATGTATCTTCAAAAAAATCCCATTTTTAAAGATTTCATCCATCGATTTTCCTGGGAAATCCTCCAAGATTCTCCTTCAAAAATGTCTTCTAAAATTCAATCAAGAATTTCTCAAGAAATTTCTGGGGATTTCGTTGAAAATTGTCATTCAGGATTTACATAAGATTTCAACTGGGGATTTATCTAATATTTCTTCTATGATTGCTACAGAAATTTCTCCAGTAATTCTTTGAGATTCACTCGAGTAAGTCTTGATTTTTTTTCGGGTTTTTTTTTCAGGGGAAACGTTAAGGAAAATTTTCTGAAAAAAAGAAACAAATCCTTGATATATTTCTAAAGAAAAACCTAGAGTGACCTTTGATAAAACTTACATAATTAGTAAATAAACTTTTGAGGATTGCATGGGATTTTTTTAAAAACTTCTTAAGAAATGTTTGGTATAACTGTAGGAGTAAAGCTAGAATGAAATGCTAGAAAAATTCCTAGAAAAAAAGGATTCGTCCAAAGAACCCCTCAAGGAATTCTTGATTTCTGGGATTTAACATAGATGAACTCTTGAAGCAATCCACACGAACAGGCGAAGAAATTCTGGCAGGGTTTTCAAAAAAAAACAATTAACACTCTGGAAAAAATATTTTAGAACTTCCTCGGAAGAAATTCGTTAAAAATATTTGGAAGATCTCCTATATTGACAACTGGAGAATTCGGTTGAAGAATTAATGAAAAAATATTTGAAGGAAATTTGTAACGTTTCTTCCTGATGGGACCACAAAAACCTCCAGCAAAACAACAAATGCCCGAAACAATAAAAATCTCGTTGGAAAAATCTCAGCTCAAGCGCCAAACCAAAAGTTGGATTGCCGAAATTTTGCTTTAGGTTGCCTGCTAGCTGTCGGCCAGTCGTAGGTCCGACCACACTCGATTCTATAGAGAAATTTGCTCAAAGCACCGTCGCACATAAAAATCAAAATCCAATCACTTCTTGAAAAATAAACTACTGTATTAACCGAAAGTGTTCACACCCACATATTGCGTATAATGGCCAATTTTAACGAAAAATAGTCATAAAGCTAATTCACAATTTTGATCTTATCAAACTAGGTGATACTGGTACTACGCGCAAACCATTTGCTAGGAAAATCAAGAGTTCGTGCACATATTCTGGCTTTTCATTTCTTCGATTCTACCCCATTACCCCGAATCCCATTTCCCAGAATGCCATCTCCCCGAATTCCATTACCCCGAATGCACCATTACACCGGATTCCATCACCCCGAATGCTATTTCCTCGAAATTATAATTATGTTGCCATGATCACATTGATGACATTTATTAATGATATTGGAATTCGGGGTAATGTCATTCGGGAATATGGTTCGTTCGGGGATATGGACTTCGGGGTAATGGCACTCGGGTTAATGGAATTCGGGGTAATGGGGTAGAATCAGGGTCTTCTGCTCTGGCTGAGACTTCTGGATCGATCTGATCTTCGTCGCGGGTTTGCGCAAAATACTCATGGTTTGCGTGTTTGTAGCCTCTATTTATACCAATTACGCGGAGGCTTTTCTAGCTTAATAGTTTCTGGTTGGTAGGAACACTTGTAAGCAATGAGCAAATCAGAGTCAAGCAAATTTTGCGCACAATACTTAGAACAATTATCGTTACGAAATTCTAGGATAATTCGGAAATAATCAAAGTAATACCTGAGGAAATTACACGAGGTAGTAGCTTTGGACTTCTCAAGGATTTCTAGAAGCAAATTCTGGAAAAAATCTTCTAAGTATTCTTCGAAAAATTGCTGGAAGAATTGGTAGATAATTGGGAGAATTGGTGAAGAAATCTCTAGAAGAAGTTTTGGAGGGATCGCTATAGGAGACCCTCGAAGTATTCTAAATAAAATCACTATGATTTTTTCTGAAGCTTTTCTGAAGGGAACCTGAGACGAAATTCTTGAAGAGCCTGTTGACCCCGTTAGCCTCTGAAGGTTTCTTTGTACAGACTCACATTTTTTCATCCGGATTCAATTCAAGCAGAATAAGGAAAAAGATACTTTAGAGATCATTTTTGTTAAAGACCTTAGAAACCTTCCATTAAAAATAGAGGCTTTTTAGTGACTTGCATTAAACTAGAGACCCAATTCTATATAAATTGTTCTGAGAATTGTCAAGAGATTCAGCAATGCTTTGATAGATTTTTCGTTTCCAATTTATTGGTATTTTTCGGTGACGATCGTCTTAATCGTCACCGAAAAATACCAATAAATTGGAAACGATTAAGAGAACGGTGATCAAAACCACAGCAAGATTTGATAGATTTATTATTGTATATTATGTTCAAAAATCGCTAGCACCATCAAACTCGTGCTGTGTATAACACGATGCGACTGGTATTAGATTAATCCATTACTGCATCCAAAGATTCTTCAATAATCTTCTGATGATTCTCTATGATTCTATGACATTTCCCGGAAAACCATTTCCCGGAATGCCATTTCCCGGAAATCATTTCCCGGAATGACCCGTTTCCCGGAAACCCATTTCCCGGAATGCCAATTCCCGGAATGCATTAAAAATAAACTTTCGCGGAACCCAATATTCGTAGCGATTAACGAGCACCGGTTCAGCAAGATCGCAGGTTCCAATCCCGCCGGTCTTCTACTTTTGATGGCATAGAGTTAATTTGTCAATTGGCGAAGAATATTCTCAGTTAATAACTTTGGGAGTGCTAATATGAACATAGAGTCGAGAAGCAGTTGAAACGTCATGCCAGAAAGAAATAATAGAAGACGATGATATCAATTGAAACACTATCACAGCATAAAGTTCAAGCTAGTGTTTCATTCCAAAGGTGCGGAAGGAGTTGAAGGAAGCGTCACAAGCCTTATAAAATTGACAAGAAAGGAGTTGGTCCAATATGTAAAAAATGTGCGTGACATAATTTGTGTGTAATCCAGGGTTGCAAAAATTCATGAAATTCAAGCTACCAAGTAGAGTTAATCGCAGTCAGTGGAGCCAGTGATACCGAAAGCTTAAGGTGCTGTAGGCAAAATGCCTAGAATGTAGTAAAACACCCGTTGCTAAAGGCAACCCAAAACTTCTGTAGGAAAATGTTCTATTTTCCGGAGCATATTTCCTCCATTTACAGCCTTCGATGACACTAATGATTTAGAAAATTCATGCACCGAAAATAGGTTACTTTATAAGATACACGTTTTCAAACTACTGTAGTAAGAAGTGCCACGTGAGTTTCGCATCATTCAAGCTTACTACTATTACCATTCGCAGCCCTGATATAATCCAATTAATCAATAGAATAACCTTAGTTTGAAAGAAGGGAAATTTTCTGATGTTCAATATAAGCAGTCTCCTCGTCAAAAATGTTTCTGTCGGTATAATTCGGAAGAACGGCAAACTTCTAAAAGAAGGGTGATTATTTATGAAAATGCAATAGCTTCAACAGGAATGTATGTTGATGGGTTTATTCATCAGTTTGAACATTATTAATTGTACAAACAGCAAAACTCGAAAGAACAGCGTATGTATGGAAGAAGGGCAATTATCTAATGAAAATGTAAACAGTGGGACAAAAATAATAATAATAATACCAGAATAACTTGTACCGGGCAAAAATTTTCTCACAGGCTGCTCAAAAATGGTGTAGAGGTCTTAAATGTCTTGAGATTATTTAGTCTTGAAGTAAGTCTACAGTTGGAGACCTTTCAAAGGGATGAAAGATCTAGAAAATTGATCTACATCATAAATAGACTTAACTAAGCTTGGAATCAGATTGTTTGAAAAAAATCCTAGCTGTTAAAAATTTCGATCTATTATAAAACCTCGAAATATTAAAAAAAAACTAAGAATATGTTGGATAAAATCATTAATATATATTTTTTCAAAATATTTAATAATAAAGCTAAAAGCATGTTTTCTGTTGCTAAATTATTAAATTTTTCAATAGTTTTATTCAACATGAAAAACAAGGATGCAATTAAGCATTGAAACATCAATGAAATGTTACCGCCGTGCGGGGTGACTTTGATCATTCTTTTCGATACATTTCGTGGCTGGAATGAACGTCGAAAAACTAATCTTTGACATCTAGTGACTATTTATAAAGTATTCTTAGAAATTAGCCCATTCTTTTCGTGGTTCTCATATTACTTTGCTATAAAAAAATGGTATAGAACCGGAAATTACTTATTTTATTTACCATTGAGTAGCTTTCCGGGAAACGGGTTATTCCGGGAAATGATTTTCCGGGAAATGGGTCGTTCCGGGAAATGTCTTTCCGGGAAATGGGGTATCCGGGAAATGATTTCCGGGAAACGTCTTTCCGGGAAATGGTATAGAACCATTCTCTATAGATGCTCCAGAAACTACTCAAGAACTACTTCCAGGGATGCTAACGGCAATTTGTTTCAGAACATATACAGGGTTGGTCATAGATATTTTTAAGAAATAACCTCCACGGCAACGCAAATCTACTCAAATTTGAGTTGTTTCAACGCAAAACTGAGTTGTTCTGAAAATGCTTCTAGAAGCCTATAGAGTGGTCAGGACAGCCAGTGGATGTGCTTTCGAAAGCATCACGTTCAAAAATCTTAAAATTCGACACCCACATTGATATTGCACCGCACATGTTCCTAATTGGCCACTTCCCCCAGGGCACCTAGAACCCACTATAAATTGGTCAGAGCATCTAATGGTTCTGAATACTTTCCCGCAAGCATCATCTTAAAATTGAAATATGGTTCCAGTTGAAATATACATGATTGGTAATATAAACGTTTTCCGGAACTAGTTTTACGGAAATGGCCATATCTCGGAAGATTTCTAACGAATCTTATTGCGTCCACCTGCATTCAATCGTCGATTGCATCTAGTTTCTTGGAAAAATGTTAACATTTATAGAACGTCACACCGCACAAAATTACAAGCGACAGAAAAAAGGTGTTTTGGACATGACCTCGGAAAATCCGGAACATCTCCGGTGTCCGGTGGCCAATATGCATGACCAAGCAAATTCCTGAAACTAGATCAAATTTTCCATCGAATGCTTCCAGATGCATCAAATTTTATCAACTTTTCAAAAAGTTATGAGCATTTGAATTTGGGCAAAATTTTGCCCAATCATTTTGTTTATCCAGTGTATTTTCTGATAAAAATGCAAAATTTGACTACTTCAGCCAACTTGCATGCAAGCTTGTCAGCTTGTATGGCAATTTATACACTCAGAAATAAAAATAGCCACACAATTACTAAAGTTTATGCATTAATGACTATTTTCTATCTGCCTCTCTTTCATTCTGCCGTGAATTTCTACACTAAATGTCAATGCTTCAACCCAGGCGAATTGACAAATAGGAATAAAATTCCCTGCAGAATGAAAAAGAGGCAGATAGAAAATAGTCATAAATTGCTCAAATTTAGTCATTCTGTGACTACCCGTGTTTCTGAGTGTACGCTTTGCTTAATTTGCCACAACATTCAAGCTTCATGTGATGCTCAAAAGTTATGTTTTGATGGTTCAGAGTTGTATTTTGTTTTATAAGAGAGAATAAGAATTTTGTATGGAGACTTCAAGCATGTCCAAAAAAAGATTTAATCTGAATTTTATTGCGCAATTTCCAACAAATTGTATTTGAAATGAAAGTCAAAGACCTATTTTGCATGCTAAGTGGATTAGATCACAGAAAGTTTAATAAATCATACCTTTAATTTTATGTAAACATCAATGAAACCATTGTTTTACACAACTTTGGCGACCTGTTGCTAAAAATGGTGACGTGCTGAGAACAGTATCAGATTTAGCGACCCCAAATCAACTAGAAACACATAATGTTATCCTTGAGACACGTAAAATGTCACTTTTGGTTCGTTGCGTATGCAATCTACACAACACTCCGTTACAACGCAACGCAATCTAAAAAATCGGAACATTTAAATGTCTCTATGCTTCCTTATGAATCTATGACAAAATGTAGAAAGACAAAAGGTCGAAAGGACAGAAGGTCGAAAGGACAAAAGGTCGAAGAACAAAAAAGAGTGGACGAAAGGTCGAAAATCTTTTTTCATAGAAACACAATGGAAATCAAAGAAGGAAACATTTTCCACCAAGCAAATCACTTTTGACCTTTTGTCTTTGCGATCATTTGTCTTTCGACCATTTGTCTTTCGACCTTTTGCCCTTTCGACGTTTTGTCCTTCGACCTTTTGTCCATAAACCGCTTGCTTACAAGTCTTATCATATCTTATTTATTGAATGAATCAAGTCCATTAAATTAAAAATAAAATCCAAACTGCATCATAGGGGATCATTCAGCAGTTGAATGTTAGAACCCTTTTCAAATTGCACCCCAAAAATGTTTGGATCACATGACGTCCAATAAAATCGAAAATCACAGCACTAAATAGAGGCGTACGCATGTATCAAATTCAATTACTTCTCATGTTGCTTCATAACAATCTGCTGGTCGTCTGGCAGGCGATGAACGCTCCAGATAGATCAGGGCGAGGCGATATCTACTGCTGATGTGTGGACTGCACACTGCCATGGTATTTTTTTACCATTTGTTGAAGTGCTCAACAACCCATAGCGGACGAGATACTGCAAGTTGGTAATGAATGGGCTTCATTGACATTATCGTACCGTACCAGGCGATTCATCGGGGAATGTTAGGAATCATCCGTAAACGACGTACACTCTCGTGCAAAAGATTGGTTTCAACCCTTAAAACACACGAAAGTGTTTTGTCCATAACTCTGTGATTACACGTCCAATGGGTTACATTCTTGGCCTGTTTCGCTACTCACTCTATACACGAAAAATCACTAAAAGGTTACGCAAAAAATATTTGTATGGCGAAATGCATCTAACGAATTATTTCTAAAAATTGAAAACTATTCTTGAAAAAATGGTGCCGTTTGTGCGTAATGATAGTGATTATTACGCCTACCAAATATTTTTTTCAATAAATGCTTTCATTTACGAGAAATTTGAAGTTAGATGCCCTTCCCCATACAAAATGAAACGAGAAAACTTCTGCTGATCACCTGTGGACAAGAGCAAAGCAAGTAATTCATTGAAACTCTCTATGGCGCATTCGAAAGGATTATTCATGCTCTTATCCTTCTCTATTTCTTATTCTTACTTCGTAGATTTTTGAACATAGAAAAAAATGAATTTCCTACACTAAATTTTTTCTTTAAGTTCTGACATTTTTCAAAAAAAAAAACACTGAGAAAACATGGTTAATTTCCTCAGCATTGGAACGACCAAAATTTTTTAAATCAATGTGTCATTAGAATCGTAATTTTATATTCTTTGAAGAACACTCACGAATTTTTGCCGGAAAAATCTGACAACTAATCAAAATCAATGAAACAGTCATTCAAGTCATCGTGCAAAAATTTGGGATCACCCCTCAGTATGGTGTATCGTGCAAAGTTTGAGGAAAAGCTGTTTTCAGTGTTTTTTTTTTGAAAAATGTGCTACTTTAAGTGAAAATTTAGTATACAAAATTGAAAAACTGTTTTTTAGAAAAATACCTACGATTTAAGAATGATCTATTGCCTTTCAAATGCGCCATAGAGAGTTTCAATTGGACGTGTAATCACATAGATATGGACAGAAACCCTTCTGTATGATTTTTGGAGGGTGAACCTAAACTTTTTCACGGGAGTGTATGCATACTTCTAGGCGTTTAACTTTAATGGCCCCAGTTTGTAGAAATGCCTTTCGTTAAGAAATTTGAGATCGAATTCAAGTTCTGTTAGAACTAGGCTATGAAGGATAAGTCTTCGAAACGTCGAAATGTTCTTGAATGTCATACTAATACTCTTTTTTTGCATTCGTTTTACTTGACTGATTAACAGGAATAGTATTATATCGTTTAATACGGCAGTGATGGAAAGTGGCGAACATGTCTGCTGAACTGGAACAAAAACAATACCAAACGCTCCCGAGCGCCAGAGCGCTGGTTTACTCGCATCTGTCGGGCTCCCGAGTAATCGAAGCTAAAGTGATTCATGATCGTGTTAGGAGCTTGTGGGGGATATTCGACCAAAGTCTCGAGCTGTTCAGAGTCATATTGTGCTTTTGGGGAAAAAGCTGCTTCCCCTCCGAGATTTATGGTTTCCAAGGGTTTTTGACTACAAACTAGTAGTTTACTGTCGATTTGATGGTTATACAATTGATTTGTCAGTCAAAATCATTATAAATCACACCTTGCTCGGTTACTCGTGAGTAAACTTTTCCGAGCTTGTTGCTACTTCTTTTGACATGTTCTCCCGAGCAGACGGGTGCAGACTTACTCACACCTACCTCGCAATAACTTATGCATGGTATCATACCATAATTAGGTATTATTCAGTTGTCAATACCTCATTTTGGTATTATAGTGGTATTTGAAAAACAATTGAAAATACTTCATTTTGGTATTCGATAGCTATTGAGGACTGCTGGAAGTATTGAAAAATTTCACTTTTGTATGAAAATCCATCAAGTATTATTTAGGTATTAAAATACCTGATCTAGTTATCAGCTTGGTATTTATAGAATATGCATAAGGTATTATTTGAGGTATTTTACCTCTTATGCAGGGCTCATTATATTTTCGTATCAACTTAAACAGTCAAGCATTCGTAACTGACAGTTCCATTTAAAAGAAATGGAACTTTAGCTTAGTCATGAGCATATCATGATTGATTGTACGGTGCATTTTATTTGATGTAAAAATAAGTGCTTTAAGTAGATGACAATTTTGTTGGTACCTCGGTTTTGGAGCAAAAGTTCGCGGCTATCGTAAGCTAAATCTCTTCTACGAATACGAAGGTCAAACTCTTGCAAGTCATTTAATTTTTTATTTAATTTAAAATTAAAAAACAGGTTGAACAGCGAAATACGTAGGCATTCTCAGAGGAAATTTTAAAATGGTTATACAGTTGACTATCCACAACTGATTTCTATACTAACCGTTATTGCTTATAAACTCGTGATTGGAAAAATCGCTCGAAAATATATGTTAAAATTCAAGTTATATCTGACGTGCTGTGTAAATTTTATTCAAATCGGTCTATAAACAACTGAGATCTAGCCTACCTAAGTTGACCATTTTGTATGGAAAATCGAAAACCCCGTTTACGGTAATACGTTTTGAAGGTAACATTTTGAGGTATAATTTGCTTTACAAGCCTGCGCTTAAATGCCTTTACCGCAAAAGATATCATCTACGACACATTAGGTGCGAGCTTTTGCTCCGCATTACTCTATGCTATATTTTTAACATTTATCTAAACGCAACGCCATTTATGGATGCCCCCTCACGGACTGCGGTGTGTACATATTTGCCAACGATATGATGGCGATGATGCGATATGGTACTGATACCGAACTGCTTTGGGCTGTGATTGCCAGTTGGAAGTTCTGTTTCCCTTTCGTTTATCGCTCCGACGCATTCCGAACCCTTCCATGCAAGAGGGTTATATAATGATGAATTAATTGAAAACGAGACTAAAAGTGATTGCTGTGCTGTTGCAGCCGGTTGTCTGTCGCTATGCCACGCGTTTGTGCATCCGTAATGAACCATCTGCATTCAGAGTTTTCAGAGTTATGGCTGGAGTGCTTGTCGTGAATATGTTTAAATTAACAATCATTCTCCATTGAAACGATTTAAATCACGATCAACACTCATCAGTCTCGGGAAGTTACCAGTTTTGGTCGCACTGGTCATTAGGAAAACGCACATTGTCCCATCATAACCTAATGCAACTTACATATAAGACAGTTTTGCGATCACTGGTTTCGCAAGAAAAAGAGTCTCATATTGCAAACCATGAACCAGGGTGCTTTATGATGCGGGAGTCGTGTCCGTCTTTTCTTTCTCTGCCCATTCTCAAGTGACTGCAGCAGCCTTATGCATGGGTTGCAATTTAACAGCGTCAAGCAGGGCAACATCCAATTGAAGCAGGAACCGCCGGGAAATGATTTATGGGACTCGTTTCAAATTCTTACGTACCTTTTGAATGGTGTAATTTATGGTCGCAGCCAGTTGCTGAAAAGTAACTTTGTTCTTCGGGGTTGCAGAGGTCAATAACCGGGTACTAAATTTAGGGAAAGTACAGACGAATCAAATCCTGGGAAGTATGTGATGACATTGTTCGTTACACCATCTTTACAGGGATGTTGTCATGCAATATGTTCTACACAGCGTATCCTTTCAGCTTTGACCACCTTCTGGATACATGGGTTTACCGTAAAGCTGGGCGAGCTGGTAGTTCATTCTTCGCCGCCACACACCGTTCTCCTGCACGGCGCCGTAGATCGTCCTAGGCACCCGGCAATCGAAACCCCCAAGAGCTTGCAAGTCCTCCTCGAACAGAGTCCACGTTTCATGCCCGTAGAGAACTACCAGTCTAATGAGCGTTTTGTACATCGTGCATTTGGTTCGGGGGTGACCGCAGTTTCTTGTAGGGCCCTGTCGCGCTCAGTTACGCCTACCAGCATGTTCTTTGTTTTCGATGCATGAACCACCATTCCGACTCTTGTTGCTTCGCGTTTCAGGCGGATGAACAAATCTGTCATCCTTTCCAATTTTCTTCCAATAATATCCATGCTGTCCGCGAAGCAGACAAATTGTATCGATCCCGTGAAAATCGTGCCTCGACTGATAAGTCCGGCTCTCCGCATGATACCTCAAAGCACAATATTGAACACCTCAAAGCTGTTCAATATTCAATATTGGCGAGATTCGAACGAACTAGAATGCTCGCCCGAGATCTTCACGAAGTTGTGCACTCCTTCCATCGTTGCTCTAATCAATCTTGTAAGCTTCCCGGGAAAGCTGTTCTCGTCCATGATCTCTCATAGCTCTACAAGATCAATACTGTCGTATGCCGTCTTGAAATCAATGAACAGGCCGTTGCGTAGGGACCTGTTGCTCACAGCATATCTGGAGAATTTGCCGCACGGAAAAGATGTGATCCGTTGTCGAGCGACCGTCGATGCAACCTGCTTGATAACTTCCTACGAACTAATTTGCTATACGTGACAGACGACGTAAGATAATCTGGGATAGCACTTTGTAGCCGGCGTTTAGTATGGTGGTTGCACGATAATGTTTACACTCCTGTTTGTCGCCCTTCTTGTAGATGGGGCATATAACGCCTTGTTCGGCTCCGATAACATCCTTGCCAGCAGCCTTGTTGGTCTTAAGCTGTCGAATGGTATCCTTAACTTCCCCCATAGTGAGAGTTGATTGGTTTCCACTGTCCGCAGTGCTGACGTAGCCATCATCTTCTATGCTTGTGTCGTCTGCGTCATTCAGGTGTTCATCGTAGTGCTGTTTCCACCTTTCGCGTCCATCCGTCAAGATGCTCCCATCCTTATCCCTGCACATTTTAGCTCGCGGTATGATGCCTTTGCGAGATGCAATGAGCTTGTGATAGAACCTCCGCGTTTCTTGAGAACGGTACAGCAATTCCATTTCTTGGCATTCCACCTCTTCCAGGCAGCGCTTTTAGTCCCGGAATAAGCGGGTTTCCGCTTCAGTCTGTATCGTTCCTCGTTCTGCCGCGTACCATGCTGCAGCATTGCAGTCCGCGCTACACTCTTCTCCCCTAAAACCTCATGGCACTCTTCGTCGAACCAATCGTTTCTTGAGATCCATTCCAAATATCCGACAATGGGGCTCTGCACAAAAAACTGTCTCTCTCTTTCCCTCCTTCATGAAATCAGTAAACAACAAGGCCAGTAAACGTCAAAATCTCATGCAGAATCAAAACAATGCAGAGTCCCATGCTTTCGGCAGCGTCGCTAATGGCTGCTTTGACTCTGAGAGAGATGATACAGCTCACTGACAACTGGCTTGTTTTCTTGGCTTCTTTGATTTCTTCTTCACATGTTTGGGTTGTGCACAATGATACGCAAACTGGGTCAAAATCATTTTCACATCTCATTTGTTATCAAGGGATCATAAAATTTGAAAAAAATCAATAAAAATTTGAGTTCAATCGACAATATTTAAATATTCAACGATTTTATATGCGAGAGCACATTAAAACAACCTGACTTTTCAATCACATCCAGTCTTAGTTTGGCCAAATTTTGACGGTTTTTCACGCTCTGCCTTGCTGTTTCCCAGTGACAGTTGATGACAGGTTCCCTTAACTTTTGGGATCTCGCAATCTAAGCCAGCTGTCTCCTCTCCCTCAGCTTTGACTGTCCTCCAGCAGTCCTCAAGAGGGGCCCTATCGAGCCCGCCCTTATCCGGCAACGCTGCCACAAGATGCAGCGCGTACGCTTTGGCGACTTCCAGTTGTTTCAGTCGCGCTAGATTGTACCGAGGCGGGCGTCGGTACCGTACATCGTTGATGCCGGATAATTTTGGGCGCAGTTTCACATTCACCAGGTAATGATCGAAGTGAATGTTAGCGCAACGATAGGTTCTGACGTCGCATATGTCGAAGAAGTGCCGTCCATCGATCAAAACGTAGTGATTTGCGATTCTATCTGCTGAAGTGAACTCCAGGTGTACCTATACTGGAGGCTGTGCTGGAAATAGGTGCTACGAATGGCCACATTTTTGGAGGCGGCATAATCTATCTGTCGTAGAACCGTCCTCGTTCGTCAGCCGGTGGGCGCTGAACTTTCCAATCGTCGGTCTGCTCTCCTCCACCTGACCAGCCAGAGCGTTCAAATCTCCTACGATAATTTTGACGTCATGGCTTGGGCAGCGGTGGTACTCAGGTTCGAGCTGTGCTTCCGATGGAATCCTTATTTCTTTAGAAGATACACGGACAAAAATCTTATCCCCAAATTATGAAATTCATAAATTGGTTAGGTCATAATATCAGGATCACAAATCATGGTTCCTGGAGACATACTCATGATTCTTCAAATGCCTAGCATCCAAGGTGAAAACACTAAGCGGTGCGCTTTGCTTCAACTTATTCGTATCGATCACCTTTGATTCAAGATAACGAAATGCTTGAGTGGTAGAGTACATAACTTTCAGTCGGAAGGTTCCTGGCTCAAATCTCTGTGTAGTGTTATTTTTTTTATTTATTTTTTTATTTTGTCTATCAAAAACGGATGCGCGACTCAGCATTTTTGACATTTGTATCATGATTCCGAGCAATGAGCTACAAAAACGTAATGCGTGTGTTGCGTTACGGCAATCTGACTCATGATGAGTCCAAATCATGGTATATTTTCATAAGATGAAAACACACTGGAATCATGATATCATGAGTCATAATCTTGTTTTTGGATTCTGGTTTCTACCCGTGTACATTACCCAACAAAGGTATGAAATTGCCACACACAAAATTGATTTGCAAAATTCGAGTTTCCATCCGATTGCCATCAAATTTTCAGGGATTGAAAAATAACTATTAAACTTAATTTTACCATTTTACTCGTATTTTATTTACAGTCCATACGCAAATGCCCGAACCTTGGCCTTAACCCTGGCCATAAGATTCTGCACAACCTGCATCAACCGTTTTTTGCATGTAAACCCATACTTTCTTCAGTTCGTCGACTGTCTTCACTACCTTAGGTCGTTAAAGAAGGTGCTGCTTCATAACGAGCTGTTCTTTCGACTCCATTCCCGCGAGTTTTGATCACAGAACTTTAAAACTTGCAGGATGTAAATAATGCACTATGAACTAAATCCACCCAAATTTTCATTAAATTCGACCAAACGGTTAAAAAGTTAGAGCAATTTCATAGTGTGGCAATTTCATCGTGGACACCCTTTATTGCAAAACTCGATTCGACTATTTCAAATTACTCTCCCTCCAAAGTAATAAAACTACACTACAACTCTTTTATGGATGCATCGAAATATTTTGGATGAATTCCTAAAAGAAACACTGGAGGAGTTTGTCCTAGAGTAACTGAAAGTAAGTTTTGTATAATCCAACAGACGGAGTCACGTTGGAATCGGTAAAAAGCTGATTGGAACCTGGTTTTCACGATATTTTTTAAGGATTTCCCATACTTTTATCCGTTTATCGTTTACTACAGGTGACAAACAATGGAAGATGCTCTGGAATAAACACCTTGAATGCGGCATGCAGAATGGTGTACGCTCGGATATTCTCAGTTCTCACATTATAACCTATCACCCCTGCATGACCCTACCTAATTATTACCCCTGCATGTCCCACCTACATACCTCCTCCTATAGCCATTATTTTCTCAAATTGTGACCCATGTTGATGAGTTCAGCTCTGATGGCATCTTTGTTCCGTACAAGCTGCTTTATTGTTCTTGAGCTGTTAAATGGCATCCTTAGCATTCCTTTAATATAGGTGCTGCTTGGTTTTCATTGCCCGCTGAGTGATGAAGACAATATACATATGCAGCCATTCCATGAAAAACCAATCTAGTGGGTCTCCGAATTCCGTGTAAATTTGCTATTTTGTTCCTTAGGCTGATACAAATATTAATTTTCTTTTATGTCACCCCCCCCCCCTTCGAAAATCCGAAAATTTTGAAGGGGAGAAAAAAAAAAGATTCATAATTTTTTTGACATCAGTTAGGTTTTTTCAATTTACAAAGTAAAAAACTAGTAAAATAATGATCCAGAGGACGATTAAAAACAGTTCAACAACTGTCATTAAAAATAAAAATTCGAAAAAATAACTTTTTTTTCAGTTTTATTTTTTTGTTCCTTATTTATTTTTATCCCCCCCCTCGTACCTTCCAAGTAGTCTCGGACATAAAAGAAATTTAATATTTGTATCAGCCTTATCCGAAATAAAGATATACGTATTTTTGGATTTTTTGATTAGGGTGACCACTTCCGAAATAGGGTGACCAGAAAAATAGCGATTTTGCAAAATTTTTATTTTAAAAAAAATTATAACTTTTGAACCGTTTGACCGATTTTCAATCTTTTTGGACGAAATGAAGGCTAAAGATTTTAACTTTTCGGGAAAAATATAAAATTTCACAAAAATTGTGTTTTTACATGAAAAAACTCAATAGTTTCCGTTTTTTTCGTGTTTTGAAGGCCTCGGGACCAAAGGGGCTATTGCTGCTCTCATTTTTTTCTTAAAAGTTCAGAAAATTTTACTTAAACTGTCAAATTTTCAACGATGTATGTTTTTTAGTTTTTGAGATATATTTTTTTGAAAATAAAAAATCAGTCATTTTTCATCGGCACACACTGTAGATCTCAGCGCATTAGATTTGTAATGTTTAAAAAAAAATCATAACTTTTGAACAGCTCAACCGATTTTCAATCTTTTTTATGGAATGAAAGTTTAAGGTCTCAACTTTTCAGAAAAAATAGAAAAAAATTAAAAACTTTGAAAAAAAAAATTTCACATTAAAATATATGAAAATTTCTAAAAAAAAACTAGAAATTTTTATATTATTTCACGTTTAAACATATTTTTATCAGATTTTTCAATTTTGTCCGAATAGTTGAAATTTTAAGCATTCATTCCATACAAGAAGATTGGAAATCGGTTAAGCTGTTCAAAAGTTATAATTTTTTTTAAACATTACAAATCTAATGCGCTGAGACCTACAGTGTGTGCCGATAAAAAATGACTGATTTTTTATTTTCAAAAAAATATATCTCAAAAACTAAAAAAACATACATCGCTGAAAATTTGACAGTATACGTAAAATTTTCTGAACTTTCAAGAAAAAGTGAGAACAGCGATAGCCCCTTTGGTCCCGAGGCCTTCAAAACACGAAGAAACGGAAACTATTGAGTTTTTTTTTCATGTAAAAAACACAATTTTTGTGAAATTTTATATTTTTCCTGAAAAGTCAAAATCTTTAGCCTTCATTTCGTCCAAAAAGATTGAAAATCGGTCGAACGGTTCAAAAGTTATATTTTTTTTTCAAAATAAAAATTTTGCAAAATCGCGATTTTTCTGGTCACCCTATTTCGGAAATGGTCACCCTAATCAAAAAATCCAAAAATACGTGTATCCTTATTTCGGATAAGGAACAAATTAGCAAATTTTCACGGAATTCGGAGACCCACTAGATCGGTTTTTCATGGAATGGCTGTATGTATACAATATGTTCATTGAAGTGCTGCTCCCACCTTTCAATCACTACATTCAGCGTGTCTACTCAATTACAGAAATGAAATTCTCTGATTTTTCCAGGATTCCAGGTTTAGGATATCCTCCAAAATATATAAATGATTGACAAAAGGTTAAGTTTAGGTCACTAAAAATTTATTTTCGAAGCCAAACTTAAAGAAAAAAACCTAACGATACATTTTAAAGCTGTTTTCACTTCAATCAAGTAATACATTTGTTTATCTGTTTGTTCTAAATGCGTAAGCAACATACGAAATGATATGGAAAACATGGGGAAATCAGGGCTTATAACGAACTTTAGATAACTTTTGCCTAAAAAAAAGCACACACACATGAACCAAAAATAAATTATCTATGAATTATGGAGATAAAAAATAACCTAACATGAATTACGACATGAGAGTTTAATTCCTCGTCTGAACAGCTATTCTATGAATATTTCTAAGATTGCCTCGGGAAATTATGACAAGTATTGCAGCTCGTTTTACTGTGAATTTCTTTCACATACTGCTCTTACTCAGGAGTCCGTTTTGTGATGTTTACGAACTTTTTATGTAATTTTTCAATGAATCGTTTAGATTCCTCAAAAATTTAACCTGATTTTTTTAAAGTAAAATCACGCTATTTAATTTAAACTACATATACCACGGATTGTTTGCTACAGTTTTCTTCATACGATGTTTTAGCTCAAAAGATCATCCTATCAGATGATTTTTTGTCATGGTGAAAAAAAAACTTCGATAATTCCATCAGAAATAGCTCCAAAGATCGCTTCAGACATTTTTCAAGCAAGTCCCAAGTTCTCCGGAAATTTATCCATTGATTTCCCTAGGGCTTAATTCATTTTTTTAAAGAAAAATACCAAGAAAGTATTCTAAAATTTTTTAAAATTATTCTTCCTCCCTGGATTGGGAAATGTCAAGAAAAAATTATTTTTTTTATGGAAAATTTTGAAAAATCCGCGAGGAATGTCTAAAAAAATCCTAGTGTAATTTCTGATGAAACTTCTGTGAGTTATAATGATGAATTCCTATGAGGATCTCTGAAAGAAATCCTGAATTCTTAATAAATTTCTGTCTAAGATTTTCTTGATAAATTGCTAAAATAATATAAAGACAAACAGACGTAACACTCTAATTATTGTCATCGTACAGCAGAATAGCGCCCAATTCTAATATTTGGTAGTTGGCCGACGGGCCACTCGTGGCGCTTGCATCAATTTTGTTCGAGTTTGACGTTTGCTCACTACTGCCACCTAGTTCACGGTTGGCCAAATGAAGTATTTTTAGCATTGGGCGTAGATGTTCACTTGACTATGTTTTAAATTAATAATTGTTCTTGCTGTTACGTCTGTTTGTCTGTGGTAGAACCTTGAATGAAGTTTTGAAGAATCCATGGAGATTTGTAAATTGTATTTGAAAAAAATGTTAGCACTGTTTTTTAACCGCAGCAATAATATTTCGATGAAATGCTGGATTTCTAGAGGAGCCTAATAAGGAAACCCAGGTGCAATTTATCGAGGAATTCTTGGAAAAAAAATATAATAAGAATTATAATAATCTTTTATATAAATAAAAATAGAGTGGTGTTTGTTTGTCACGAAATGGCTTGAGAACGGGTTAACGGATTGGCGTAAGTTTTTCACTGCTGCCCTCCACAAGGGATGCGACGTGTTTGTGCGAGGAAAAAGTTCAGGAAAGACTTCGGAATAATCAGGAAAACGGGAGAAGATCAAGGTGTCATTTGGTAGGGGGGATTTCTTGACGTTTCCCAACAGCCTACTTGACGGCAAGACGAAGTTTGCCGGGACCACTAGTTTATAATAGATTTCATCGAACAATGGCTTAAGAAAATTTTGAGCAATTCCAGAGAATTATTGTGGATGAATTATTGAAAGAATCCCTAAAAAATGCCTGGATCAAATGAAAAAAGGTTCTTCTTCTTTCTGGCGTTACGTCCCCACTGGGGCAAAGCCTGCTTCTCAGCTTAGTGTTCTTATGAGCACTTCCACAGTTATTCACTGAGAGCTTACTATGCCAATGACCATTTTTGCATGTGTATATCGTGTGGCAGGTACGAAGATACGCTATGCCCTGGGAAGTCGAGAAAATTTCCAACCCGAAAAGATCCTCGACCGGTGGAATTCGAACCCACGACCCTCAGCTTGGTCATGCTGAATAGCTGCGCGTTTACCGCTACGGCTATCTGCACCACACACGAGCCACTTTCGGTTAAACAGCTCGAGCTTCAGGAGCGCCACATCCAAGGAACAGTGACGCATGGAGGTGTGATGTGATGAAATGTGATGGTCTGGGGGTGTTTTTCGTGGAGTGGAGTAGGAAGCCTCGTGAAAATCGACGGAATAATGACGGCAGATTCCTACATCAACATATTGCGGGAAAATCTGGAGGTTTCGCTGATCCAGACGGGCCTGAAGAGAAATTCATATTTCTCTAGAACAACGACTTGAAGCATACTGCCAAGAAGACCAAGTCTTTCTTCCGGTCTTGTCGGATTAAACGGCTGGAATGGCCACCACAAAGCCCAGACCTCAACCCCATCGAGAATTTGTGGACGATTCTCGATGCCAAGGTTGACAAAACTAGTGTTACCAACAAAAATAATTATTTTGAAGCCTTGGAGCGCGCCTGGGAAGAACTAGATCCACAACACCTACAAAACCTGGTGAAAAGCATGCCGAAGCGCCTCCAGCAAGTCCTTAAGGTCAAAGGAGGACACATTAACTATTAAATTGCTTTTTATTTTTTTTAAATCATCTTTTCTGGGGCCAAGAAGGAAGTGGGCACTTTTTTTGTCACTATTTTTTTTTTTTCAATACAAATTGATTTTCTTTTTCTTTGAGTAAAATTCTTTTTTTACCAAAATTTTGTAAGTGCAACTTTAAAAGAATATCAAAAATAAAATATCAAAAAAGATTTAAGTGTGTTAATTTTAATTTGAACCAAATCAATGAGAGAAATTCTAAAACTGGTAAGGTGGGCACTAGGGCGGTTCAAAATTTAAAAATGTTTGAAAATCCAATCTCCCATATGTTCCTTACCATCCTTACCATAGAAATAGTGTTCTGTGAAATTTTCAGCTTTCTAGGTAGTGATTTAAAGGTGGCCCAAAGACAATTTAGGTTTATATGGAAATTACTATGGAGAAATTTTAAGAAATGTTCCAAACGCGCTAGTACTGTAGTGTAAGTACAAACTTATTATCCCATAGTAAAAACTCATTCTTCAAACTATAACAAAGAAATTTGCTGAAGAGAGAAATTCGATCCGGCGGATAGCAGAAGAGATATTCATGAGTTTGTTTGCTATTATTTGGCTTAATTTGGGATTATAGCCCCGCAAACACGTACAAAAAACCCAAACAAAATAAGATCAAAGGGGATTTGTTTCTTCAGCAACATCCTTCATTAAGGTTTGAAGAATGAGTTTCCACTATGGGATGATAAGTTTCTAGTTACATTACAGTACTAGCGTGCTTGGAAAATTTCTCAAAATTTCTCCATAGTAATTTCCATATAAACCTAAATTGTCTTTGTTCCACCTTTGAATCACTACCTAGAAAGCTGAAAATTTCACAGAACACTATTTTTATGGTAAGGATGGTAAGGAGCATATGGGAGATTGGATTTTCAAACATTTTTAAAATTTGAAGCATCCTAGTTGGCACTTTATTTTACCTATCAGTGTTATAGCGGCGCAACCGAAAATTTTGTTAATTGAAGTGATGTTGTGTTATAAAAAGGACATATTCTACCATGTATAAAGGTTGGAAATACTTCCCTGAGTGTAGCCGAAATTCCCTGAGGATTCCAGATTTACCAGGTTTTTTCAGGTAGTAGACACCCTGTACATTACTTCGGAATTGTTCTTAAAACATAGAACACTGTACTGAGAAAATGATTCTGTCCATGATGGAGCGTAACGTCAGTAAAAATAAGAATTTAGAATATCTCATTGTGTTAGATTGCGTAGGGTAACGATCATACCATTAAAAATATGCAAATTCTGGACAAACATTTCAAAAGGGCACATCGACATAGGTAAACATTAGCTTTGCAAGACGCTGTTGAGCCCAATTCAACTCGATCACGCTCACCAATACCACTATCAGGAAGAGCTAACATCAATCTTTCTGATAGTGGTGTTAGTTTGCGTGGGCGGGCTAAGAAGGGCTCAACAGCAACGTTTCTAAAAAAAGGCTTAAGACCTCTTGGGCCCTTTTCAAATGTTTGTCCAGAATTATCAAATCAAAAGCACCACACAATCATCATAATTTATTACTGCATTCTAGTCTACCTGTTTATCTTTGTCTTTTACTGTTTAATTACAGAGCAAACAGAAATCTGAGCTGAAAAATCAACAAACCCACCATTTCGTTCCGCAAGCTAGGCGGTCGAAAATTGTACGGCCACTTTCCGACATCAATCATAACTTTGGGTTGACAAACGCCCTAATCCAAACATTCATCCGTCGTTAATTCCTCCGCCGATGAGGGTAAACAATAATCACAATAACAATAATAATTCGCTGAACGATTTATGGTCTACGCCTCCAATCCTTTAACGTTTATTTGAGTTACAAGTCGTATGATGTGCTTGTGCGGTTGGGAAGGCCGTCATAAAATAAATCAAATCTTAATTACCCACCACGCCAAACTACGGAGGATGAATGGTTTCTTTCAAAGATCATGATCATGTCCCGTGTGCGTTAGAGAAGTGAAGTGCGCTTTCTGGAGACTCAGTCTGCTATCCGTTGCTCTGCTGAAAGGCTAATCCGAACAAAAATCAACAATCGAGTTTCAGATGTAAACACTTGTTGATTGATGCAAACAAAATGCAATCTGTTCATGTCCTAGCCAGAAGAGTGTGCCACAACATTTTTGAGGCATCTTTATTAGAATTGGTTTATTAGAACAAGAGCAAACTAGACAATGCTTGATTTTGTATTCTGCGGCAGTTCCTACCAGCTCAAGAAGTTGTCATAGTTATACGTTACATTGATAAACTGAGAATAGTCATGCACAGAGAGTGTGAAAAATGGTCGTTTCTGCATAATATTTAAGAGATACATTTTAAGTCGATCATTTCTCTCCTTCCTTATAGATAAACCCTCGAATGTTTAAGTGAAGATCGTATGTTTTGGATCTCCTCGCTCAGTCCAAATACACTATCCATGTAATGTATGATCGTTGAAGAATGCGTTTCGAGGAAATGTTATGCAGCTTTGCACCACTAGTCATTGACTTACTTAGTAGCTTTAACTGTGTCACCTAAATTGCTTATGAATGCTTAACCTATTCTCGGTAGACAGCCCCCGCTCTATGGTTGATGACGAGTCGGTTTCGCAGCCGATGCGGTGACTAATGGATTTCGCCTTTGCCGCAAACATTATATTTCAAGTGCATCGGAAGTTACGCCATGTGTCGGGTGGTAGTTCAACTATGGCAATTAATTAGCATACCTTGCGGTAGCGTTGTCCACTGTCCACACCGTGAGACTTTTCAGTGGGCGACGATTGATCAAGAGACATTAAAGTTGCGTCATTTCAGGCTAAAGTGAATCTCATGGACTTTTACGTGAACAATTTGCATGGGGTTGTCACTCACTGTCGCTTGAATCACTGCTGGTCAATCTTCTCATCCACAGGTCAACCGGTCTACAAGTGGGTGAGCTCCGATCTTCACGTCTGATCACCGACAGTACAAATGTGCAGCAGTGATGGTGTAGTTTTTGTACAGGGCTGGTAGATGGTGGGTGTTCAAAAAATAGGGCATCGTCCCAGAAAAAAAGACTGAACGGAAACAAACACAAGCCTTATTAAATTTCTATGATTTAATAAGAATACTCAGAGAATCCGACCAGATATATTTGAAGGGTATTTCTATATTTTTTGAATATTTCTCGTGACATTAAACTAAGTATATTTTTTTGTAATTTTCATTATTTTCTTCAGAATGTAATTCAGGTACCAACCAGGATTCAACCAGGAATTGTCCCAAAGACTCCACAAGACATTACTCTAGAGATTTGCTCAGCCCGAACAGGTAGCAAAAGCTGAACAAGATCATAATTTGTTGTTATAAAGCTTAGAACTTGCTATGCAGTTTGAAAGCACGCACAATTTTAATTTAGTTTTACTAGTCCAATAGAAAATCAAGTTACTCAGGACTTCGAAAATATTCTCAATATAGAGAACGTTTTCGGAAATTCCTAGAAGACTGATTTGAAAGAAGTGAAAACTGTGTTAAAAAAGCAAAAATATGAAAGCCTCTGACAATGCTGGATTTTTTTTTTCATCTTCACCAAGAAACTCCCAGAGAGTAGCTTATCATTCTTGGTTGATATATTTAACTAATGTTTTCAGTTGGAACATTTTCCTGACAAATGTAAAAATGACAAGGTTGTATTAATTTCAAAACCGAACAATAATCCTGCCGAAGCTTCTAACTATTGGTCATTCTGAACAGAATGATTATCGACACCAACGAAAATTCAATTTTTGCCAATGAACAGTTCGGATTCCGGCCTTATGAGCGTTTTGTACATGGTACATTTGGTGCGGGCGTGAATCTTTTTCGACCACAGCTTCTTGTGGAGGCCATAGTAGACCCGACTTCCACTGATGATGCGCCTCCGTATTTCACGGCTAACGTTATTGTCAGCCGTCAGCAAGGATCCAAGGTAGACGAACTCGTCGACCACCTCAAACGTATCCCCGTCTATCGAAACACTGCTACCTAGGCGAGCCCTGTCGCGCTCGGCCCCACCAGCTAGCATGTACTTAATCTTGGTCGCATTCACCACCAGTCCAACTTTTGCTGCCTCGCGTTTCAGGCGGGTGTACAGGTCTGCCACCTTTTCAAATGTTCGGCCGACGATGTCCATATCATCCGCGAAGTAAACAAATTGACTGGATCTCGTAAAAATCGTACCCCGGCTCTCCGCATAACACCTTCTAGCGCAATATTGAACAATAGGCACGAAAGTCCATCACCTTGTCGTGATCCCCGGTGGGATCCAAATGAACTGAAATGTTCGCCCGAGATCTTCACGCAATTTTGCATCGTTGCTCTCAATCTTGTAAGCATCCCGGGACACCTGTTCTCGTCCATGATCTTTCATATCTCTACAGATCAATACTGTCGTATGCCGCCTTGAAATCAATGAACCTGGTATTCACGACATTTTTGGAGGATTTGCCGTACAGTAAAGATCTGGTCCGTTGTCGATCGGCCGTCAACGAAGCCGACTTGATAACTTCCCACGAACTCGTTTACTACAGGTGACAGACGACGGAAGATGATCTGGGATAATACTTTGTAGGCCGCATTTAGATTTTTTTTGTACCTAATCATTTATTTAGCAGGCTCAAGCGCCCTTAGGCATTACGGAGCCGGATTGAAAGGATTTATTTACAAAATCATATTTGTTTCTTATAGAACTAAGTTAGTTTTAGGGAATAGTAAAACTCGCGGTTTGGTCGAGGTTAAGGAATACAATCATTTTTTGGAAGGGATGGGAATTTTGGTTTACTTGTTGATCTTCAGCAGCAGCATGTTGTTGTGGCGTTATTGCTGCTGGTCAACGCAGAGTGGACATGACGACAGCTCCGGTAGCTGTTCTGTTTCCTAGATTGTGCCTATCAGCCGGTGCAGACAAATGGCCAGCCTCTCCGGACCCATCTTCAGCTCCGATACCATCCTTACCAGCAGCTTTATTGTTCTTGAGCTGGTGAATGGCATCCTTAACCTCCCTCAAAGTGGGGGCTGGTTGGTTTCCATCCTCCGCAGTACTGACGAAGGCATTTCCTCCGTTGTCCCGTCATTCATTGCCTGTGCTCTAAGCGCCATTCAGGTGCTCGTCGAAGTGCAGCTTCCACCTTTCGATCACCTTACGCTCGTCCGTCAGAATGCTCCCATCCTTATCCCATCACATCTCGGCTCGCGGTACGAAGCCGTTGCGGGATGCGTTGAGCTTCTGATAGCACTTACGCGTTTCTTGAGACCGGCACAGCTGTTCCATCTCCTCGCACTCCGTCTCCTCCAGGCGGCGTTTTTTCTCCCGAAAGAGGCGGGTCTGCTGTTGCCGTTTCCGTCTATAGCGTTCCACGTTTTGCCGGGTTCCTTGCTGCAGCATGACCGCCCGCGCTGCATTCTACTCCTCCAAAAGCTCCTGGCACTCCTCGTCGAACCAATCGTTCCGTACCACGTACTCGGCGTTGCTCTCAGCTGCATCGTTGATGGCTGCTTTTACTGTTCTCCAGCAGTCCTCAAGAGGGGCTTCGTCCAGCTCACCCTCTTCCGGTAATGCAACCTCGAGTTGCTGCGCGTATGCCGCTGCGACATCCGGTTGCTTGAGCCGCTCTAGGTCATACCGGGGCGGCCGTCGGTACCGTACGTTGTTAACGACGGAGAGTTTTGGGCGCAGTTTGACCATCACCAGATAGTGGTCAGAGTCGATGTTAGCGCCACGATAGGTCCTGACGTCGATAATGTCGGAGAAGTGCCGTCCATCAATCAGAACGTGGTCGATTTGCGATTCTGTCTGCTGTGGTGATCTCCAGGTGTATCGGTATGGAAGGCTGTGCTGGAAGTAGCTGCTACGAATGGTCATATTCTTGGATGCGGCGAAATCAATTAGTCGTAGGCCGTTTTCGTTAGTCAGCCGGTGGGCGCTTAACTTTCCAATCGCCGGTCTGAATTCCTCCACCTGGCCAACCTTAGCGTTTATTATATATTAGCTGGGATCAATTATATACAAAATTTTCACATCTGACTTATTGGGGTTATCTCAGGAATGTCAAAAATCTTTGTTTGCAGATGACATAGCCCTCTCCGTAAAATAACGAAGCCTGAGTATTATCTGTAGTAGATTGCGAAAAGTTCGCTTCCAAAATTCAACTTATATTAAGTATCTAGGGCTCATGCTAGATGAAAATTTAACTTTCAAAAATCACATTGAGGGCATTCAAGCATGTAACAAACATGTAAAATGTCTGTATCCACTTATTAACAGAAAATCGAACAAATTTGCAGGCCAGTCATGTTGTATGCGGTTTCAATATGGACTAGCTGTTGTAATACCAGAAAAAAAGCTCTGCAGAGGATTTTTTTAAATGATTCTGAAGCTGCCTCCCTGGTATAGTACTAATAAGTTACATAGAATATCCAATGTTTAAACATTGGAACAAATGTCGAATAAAATTATAAAAAAATAGACAAAAATCGATGTAATCTTCTATTGCCACGATCGATGCGTATGTTTAGCTAAGTTAGGTTAGTTGATTGAAAACTTTTTGCGGCTAATGAAATGTTATATGTTGTTAACGTAATGTTTGAAATGATACTAATGAAAGAATAAAAAAAGAGAATTTGGTCCTAAAAGTTTTAATGAATTCTTGTTTTTATTTGATAATATGAAAGAGCATGTTCTTGTAACTACTTTAGCTATTTGTCCAGTTCAAATAACGGTTATAACATGTTTAAACTTTGATTTCAAAAATGATTCCTAATATGAACCTTGTCGACAAAAATACCACAGGGGTTTTAGTTTTAACACTGGGGTTGTTCCTATCTGACATTTCTAAAGGGACACGGAAAACAAAATATACCCAAAATTTGAGTTTAAACCAAAGGTGTGACAAAATCACAAAAACCATGAAAAAATGTTTGTTGAACTTGAACAAACGAAAATCATTTAAAAATTCAGTAAACATGTGTTTCTGACCTAAACTTAAGCGTTTGGTACTAAAATTGAGACAGGACAGGCTTTAGGACCCTATTACTGGCTATCGTAATCAGCTTTTGTTTTGTTGTAGATAAAAAAATAAAAGATCTCAAATAATACCAATAATGTGTATGAAGAAGTATTGATATAGATCAATATTATAAATTCAGAACAATATGTGGCAAATTTATTGATTGACCAACAAATCAATATCAAAAAATTATCTGACAGATGGCGAAGAATAAAGCATACACAAATTTGACAATCAGCATTGAACTCTCGAAATTTAGGTATTTCAACAAAATGCTGACCGGCTATGCCTCATAGTTGGAAGACGAAGGGAATAAAAGCATCAGAGATTGTCCCGACGTCACACTATTTAGTTCGGCCATTTTGATGATGAATGTGTTTTATTTCATGTCACAGGACTAATTTTTATCTTGTATACATATTTTCTAGGAACATCTTCAGGAATAAATCCACATATGAATTCTTCCGCATATCATTTATGACATCCAAAAGAAGTCCTCCTGCTCCAGTAATTTCACCAAAAAAATGTTAAGAAAATTTTCCAGATTCGGGAAACACTGATGAAACTTCTGATAAAACGAATGACAAACAGCTACAGAACAGAACTCCTGCAAGGATCTCCAAAGGAACTTCTAATAAGTTGGGGGAGCTTAAAAGTTCCTCGGGAAAAAAATCCAAAAACATTTTTTAACGACATTGCGAGGATCTCTTAATTTACTTTCTCTTCAATAAATAGCTGATCCAAATTAACTTCTTCTGTTTTTCTTGTGTATGAAATGCTAGTCAAGGACATAGTCTTTTGTTCTATAATGAAAAACAACCCAAAAGCTTCAGTGTGCACTATAATCGAAACAGAGCGTTACATAGGACCTTTAGTAAAGTTCAGTGTTATATCATCGGAATCTGGATCATCCAGTGCTATCATTGTCGACATTTTATGGAGCTTTGTTATTTATGGAGCATATTGTATATTTCATTGGTACATTACTCATTTTGTTATGATGCGCTTCTTGATTATTTATGGTGCGTTTCATAGGCATAATGAACATTTGGCATAAAATTACCTGCGTGTGAACCGTTGAACACTCTTCTCAGACCGTAGATAATTTTAGCCCATTTACATATTGCATTACGCTGATGAGGATGGGTGGGTGTCCGTAAGATGTAAATGCTCATAAAAAATGCACTAAAATCATACAATAAGCTTCACGTGGGGGAGGGTTGGTTGAATCAAACTAATGGTTGATTTGTCATAAATGTGTATTTAGGTCAAGAATAACTGAAAATTCTGAACTTTATTTTATTATTATTATTATTATTATTATTATTATTATTATTATTATTATTATAGCTTTATTAAGGAGATTTTCAGCCCTAGGCCCTTTATTTTATATTAGAATCATGTTAAAGGTGTTACACTCAAAGCTCGTTTTAACGACAACATTTTTTTGTGACAAATCTCTCTATAACAACATTTCTAATGGTCCATAGTAATTTTAACTTTTTTAGCGATATTTCAATGTCATTCAACTTCTTTATGACAAGATTGTCCAAGATTGTATATGAATCATGTTAAGAATTTGATCCACACAGGATTATATGGAAACACTGCTCAGCATTTTGTAGAAAATAGTTTAGAAGATTTTTACTAAATTTTCTGAAATTAAATGTACAGGATTTTGTAAGAATCAATATTTTGCGGCGATATTCGCCTAATTTAGCCTATTACCATCATATTTTATTTAAGCTTGATTGAAATTCAGTCTAGTCAGTCCAGTCAGAGTATGATTTCTCTTTAGAACCTCAAATTGATTTTCGCAAGCTAGATTTATACTTAGAATAATTTTAACGTTTATTAACTTCAAAGATGATGTTAATAAACGTTAATGTTGTTCTAGTGTAAACAACAACTATTTAACCATCAGTTGAAAAAGTTTCAACAATATTGTTCCGTGTGTCTGTCATGAAAATATTCCTTGAGGTTGTATCCCAATCCGCAAAAGTTGAAACAAACGATTGTGAGAACGCTAGATTTATTGCTTGTTTTGCGTTTGTTTCGGTGACAATTTGATTTACTAAGTAGTAGCAAAATATGATATCAAATAAATTTAGAAGACTTAAACACTAATTGAGTCATCACATTAGCTGAAATATTAGCGTGAAATTCAATTCAAACATTCAATAATGATTCTTACTTCAAATAAGTAGAACAGTCTGCGGGCCAGATATGAGAAGAGTCTTCAAACTCTTCGCAGGCCGCACAAAATGATGCCGCGGGCCGTTTGTTGGGCAGCCCTGGCTCTAATCGATTTTTGGCTGTTTTTGCTAAAGTGTCATACAGCACCATCCACGTCACTGATACAGCGCAAGTGTTTTCGGAAGAAAAGTCCAAAATGCCCCAATAAACATCTTTCGAGAATATTGCTTTTTGCTTGGAGAAAGATCAAAAGATAGAAATAATCTAGATCACTTTTAAATTGTTTAGATCAAATAAGAAAAGAGTTAAAATATACATCAAATTACAGTCAACTATTCAGAACTCGATATTGAACCAACTTTTACTATGGTCCTTTAACTCGATATCGAGATACAAATATCGAGCAAGGGTTGACTGTATCCCAAAATACTTTGTCGACGACAGCAAACCTCTAGGATGCATACCCAGAGTACTAGAGGTTTTGGCCGTCGAAAACAGCGATCTGCCCTCATGTGCGTCAAGTAATATAGACTCAACTTAACTTTTTTTATTGCTTCATAGGATATGTTATTGGATAAACGAAGTTTCGAATGCCTTAACAGTATTCTATAGCCAACCAATAATTCATGTTTTTGCAACATATGTTCTAGAGAGCTTTTGCGGAAATCTTATCACAATGTTGTAATTTGCCTGGAATTTCACAGTCGTATTTAGAAAAAGGGATCAAGTATACCTAGTAGCTCTAATAATTTCCTGGAGAATTTCTGTAGGAGTCTTTGAAAGATATTCCAGAGCAGCAACTAGAGAATGCGGTAGAAGGATTACTGAAACAACATTTGAAAAATATTGGAAGAATTTTAAAAGAAATCTTTGTTGGAATCTATGGAGGCATTTCTGGATGAATTCCTGGAAAAAATTGGATAATCCCAAAAAAAAAATCTGTGAAGGAAATTCTGAGGAACCTACGGAATAGTCGCGTAAGAATCTCTGCAGCCTCGCGAAAGAATTTACTGCAGAGAAGAAAAGCAAAAAAGTGAATTTAGAGGCCATTTTGCTTAAAAAGAGACTTTGGAGATCCATTAGAAATAGAGACTTTTTAGAGACTAAAATAGTGACCATGTCTCAAAAAAGAGACCTGCTACCAGCCCTAAAAATACTCGTATAATGAGAAGGATGCAGCTACAAGTCAGAATGATGGATTATGGAAGTACACTTCTGTCGGGCTTGTCCCGTTCCAAGGGCATACACAAAACTGGTTTCTCGCCAGTTGTTGAATCGGAAACTGCAACGCACCCCGAAATAACAACACTCAGTAGGTACGTGGATTTTCGGTGTGCATATGCATGTGCCGCTCCTCAAACGACGGATTTATTGATGTGACCTTTGAAAACAAGAAGGTAAAAAACCAGGTAATCGAAGCAGGGATTACACGATGTGTTTCTGTTCTCATTTCACATTCTCACTGTAAGAAGTTCAGAGAATTGCTCTTTGTTGACTGGACTCAGCCCGAGAAATGACGTCATTCCTTGCGCTGACTACAATCGGTAAAACTACGGGAATTCAAAGGAATGAGGTCTGATGCAAACATGGAGTGACCAATGCCAACCGATTCGTTACGGCAGGGCTTATTTCAAAGGGATTTATTAAAGTAAGCAACCAGCAGCATCAGCTACAGGAATTATTCGCTGCGGGTCAGATCCGTAGAGTTGCGCTGATTGACGCGCCAGTAATCTTCCGGTACACAAGATTGACGTATGGCCTAGAAATGAATTATAGACTTGAGTCTTAATCTATGTACGCCTTGTTTATCTAATCGTGTTTCGCTGGAACCGAGAGTCGACTGTCGGTGGTTACCATGAATGAAATCGAAAATGCAACCAACGACTTGGTGGTGGTGTTGCTTTCAGTGATGCATGCCCTGTGCAACTCAGAGGAGAGGGTTCGCTGAACTACTTTTACCACGTTTTGCACGCTAATCCCAACTTGCCGGTCCAATATACCTACCAACTAACTACAGACAAACAGACGTAACACCGGAAAAATTTCCATCGAGCGCAAATTAAAAGATTGTGCATAATTGTAAATCGTGCAGATGATGACTTGTGAAGTGATCGGTTCTAAATGTTACGTCTGTTTGTCTATGGACCAACCATATCGATCTTTCCCGGTCTCGTGTTTCGCCCATTTGCTTTGCTCGGTTTCTAAAGAGACCTGAGATGCTGTTTTACAAACTTGCACTTATTGCCGTTTTCTTCGTGGTTCTTGCTGAATTTACCTCTTACTCTTTCTCTCGTGAAGTGGTATTCCGTTCCACAACAGAGGTCTCTCTGTTTTGCCTTGGTTTGTTTGCATCGCGTTTTCATTTATTAATTACAGTCTTTGGAAATTCAATCGTCGTACACGTACTTTCCTTTCCTTGTGCCTCATTAAGATGCATTTTGTCGTTTGTTTTGAAATGATTTACGTGGCTTGCAATGCCATTCTCATGGGTAATTGGTAGCAAATCTTTGAAGAGGTTTACAAATTCAAGCAAAACATTGAAATCTCAGAAAAAATAAACAAATTTGAGCTGAACCCTGCCAGATGACTAGCTTATATCAGTGTTTTATGCAACTTTGGCGACCTGTAGCTAAAAATTGTGACGTGCTGGAACATTTCTGAAAATGGCATCAGATTCAGCAACCCCAAATCTACTCGAGACACATAATTTGATCCTTGAGACACGCAAAAATGTAATTTTTGTTACGCTGTGTTATTGGCTGTATAGACAAATTCCATGTCAAATCGGTCAGTCACAGAACTCGACCATCTTCGATTTGCAGTAAATTTTGCACATATTGTTTATATGGCACAATAAATGTTTTCCATAGAAAAATCAATCATGTTGAATCGAGAATAACTTTTCAAAATGGCCTATAAATGTTTGCATGCAATTTATTTGAAAAATTCTAACACCGAAACTGTTGATTTTAGAGAAAAATGTTCTATGAAGAAGTTGTAGTGAACCGCTTGGGCTACAAAAAAAATACACACTGATTTTTTTTATGTTTTTTCAACAAACTTAAATTTTAAATTACACGAAAACCCCATTTTTAATATTTTTCAAATTTTCTCCTATGAAAGTGTGACAGTGCATGTATTAGGTATTGGAAAAAGCGTGACAGAGGGGGGAGGGGGGATCCCGAAAAACGATGGACGTCATATTTGAATCGTCCCAACCTAAATTTTAAGTCATCCATTAAGCTTTTTGTGGGCTTCGTGGCCGTGCGGTTAGTGTTACCAAGCATATAGCCACATCGAGTCAGGGGATGTGAGTTCGATTCTCACTTCAGTCCGAGAAACCTTTCGTCAGAAATGTATTTCGACTGTGCCACTGGGCGTTGCATGCTAGTCCGTTGTATAGTGTGGTGCTTCATTCAAAGCATTAACGTGTCGGCGTCTTTCAAAAAAAAAATAGATCTTCTTCTATTCTACTCTTCGGAACACAATGTATGTCGACTCGACACCTATGTAAATTTAATATATGACATTTTCGTTTGGTTATTGATTCGATTCATAAAAAAAACATAAATACTCTACACAGCAAAAAAATCTTAAATTTACATGGCACGTAAACTTTCATGATTGTCATGTGAATCGAATTATCATTTGATATTAAACGATACATAATGTAAACTGCCTCATTGCATTCAGGAATGCTTGCAAACTTGAATAAAACTGAAACATTTCATGATCTTGCATCCAACATTCGCCAATGTTGCATGCTTTCTTGCATCTTGAAAGTGAAATTGAAAACAAGATCGCTCAGGTTACATGATCCCACGTTGAATATTCTGCCAAAAATAATGCACATGGATGGATCGACGGCGTGTCATTCCATGTGCATTATTTATGATTGAATTTTCAGCGGGAAAATCATGTAAATCGAGCCGTTTTGCAAGCAACATTCTTTGAGAGAAGGCGTTTCGCGTTCAATATTAAGGAATTTGGTAACAATGTTGTATATGATAGATGTGTTTATAGGTTTTATCATTGAATAATACATGAGAGATGGCTTTACATGATTGAAACTAAAATAACGTTACGTGTAAATCTAAGATTTTTTTGGTGTGTAGAGAAAACGTCGATAGGTCTTGTGCCGAACCAAAAATAGCTATCTAAACTTCAAATGCCAGATGGTTTATATACCTTATCTACACCTCTGGGCAGAATTTTGTAAAAAAAAATCGACGAAAATTTGAGTTACGGCCTTTCAAAGGTGTAATCGTTAAAAAACTTTGATTTTGAATTCATTAACAATGTATTTCAACACCGAAACACTTTGAAATATTTTTAATTATATGAATTCATTTTTTTTAACATGCCATATTGATTCGAGCCTTCACATTCAAGTGATATTAGGCATTACGGAGCCAATTTGATTTTGTAATTACTGTAAAACCGAGGTACACACCAAAAAAATCTTAGATTTACACGTAACGTTATTTTAGTTTCAATCATGTAAAGCCATCTCTCATGTATTATTCAATGATAAAACCTATAAACACATCTATTATATATAACATTGTTACCAAATTCCTTAATATTGAACGCGAAACGCCTTCTCTCAAAGAATGTTGCTTGCAAAACGGCTCGTTTTACATGATTTTCCCGCTGAAAATTCAATCGTAAATAATGCACATGGAATGACACGCCGTCGATCCATCCATGTGCATTATTTTTGGCAGAATATTCAACGGTGAATCATGTAAACTGAGCGATCTTGTTTTCAATTTCACTTTCAAGATGCAAGAAATCATGCAACATTGGCGAATGTTGGATGCAAGATCATGAAATGTTTCAGTTTCACTCAATTTTGCAAGCATTCCTGAATGCAATGAGGCAGTTTACATTATTTATCGTTTAATGTCAAATGATAATTCGATTTACATGATAATCATGAATGTTTACGTGACATGTAAATTTAAGATTTTTTTTGCTGTGTAACTTTGATAGTTTTTTGAATGAAATTTTATTTATTTTTGCTTACTGTACTCAATATTTTTGTTTTATATCTTTTAAATAAGTACTGTTATCTTGAATGTCGATTGCAGGTTGCATAACGATTCATGTTGAATGTGCCTATAAATTTTAATATAATAGAAAGTTGATTTTCGGATTTGGGGTAGTTTTGATGATGGGTATGTAAACACGTAGTAATTCACAACCAAATCACTTTTCAGCATCATTCCACTTGGATCTGGATTGGAGGATGTAAATAGAGAACGTGGACTAGATTTTAAGGATTAAAGTACAAATATTAAAGAAAACTTATTTACAAAAGTGTTTAAGTTGATACACTTAAGATAAACACCATTATAAGTCCATAATAATTTGTATAAAATTATATATCTGAATAGATTGTTGATTCTCACGTTTCGTCATTGAATTCATCATAAATCAATTTAAAAGTAAGTATATCCCGAAGAAAATCGAATCAATGATGATAGGTATACAAGGCGTTTCATGCCTTTAGGCGTTAAACTTTATATGGAAATTTCTGACTTTGATTACAAAAATGGTTCCAATTTGTGAAAATGCTTTTCGCTAAGAGATTTGAGACCGAAAGCATATGTTTAAAGAATACCTACGGGCTAATATAGGTTAGTAGGGTGACATATTGTTGTCCTTTATTGGCTCTTATAATAGGCTTTCATGCCTTGAACAAAAACTTCAAATCGAAAGGCTTAGATCGTGATTGGTTGACAATTTAAAATGTAATTTTTTAAAGAAATTTTCACACATCATGAATTCCTTCATTCAGTTTCATCTCTCATTTGGCTTAGATGTCATCATACTAGCCTTTGAACCTACGAGCTAGTATTTTTGTGTGTACGTGTATCAAAATTCATCTCAATATCAAATGGGCTTCGTGGCCATGTGGTATCGTCAGACATTTAACCGCATCATATCAGGGAATGTGGGTTCGATTGCTACTTTAGCCAGGAAAACTTTTCGTGGAAGAAGTTATCTAATTGTAAGATTGGGCGTTGCATGCTAGTCCTTTGACTAGTGTGATGTTTTCTTAAAGGATAGTTCAGGTTAGAACAGCGTAAGCATTAAGGTATTGGTGTTAAAACAAATCTTAACAAACACGTAGGGTAGAAGAACCGTTGTTTAGCCATACGCCAGTTGTAGCCATAGTGGGTAATCCACATCCGAGGGTAATCCGTTTACATAGCCAATGAGCATGGAACCTTTTGTGTTCAGTAGATCACATTCACATGATAGAGCTTCATTCATTTACTAATCTGAATTTATTCAAAACATAAGAGAAACAATACATTTTCCTAATAATTTTACCTTCCATAAGGTACCGCGGGGCAAGTGTGTAAATGGAGTTAGTGAAAATAATTGGTATATTTTACTGAATATGTGAATAAACGTTTAAACTCATGCGTAAATCTTGAGAACATTATGATAGGTAAGAGATTACTGAGATTTTTCAGCCATTATTGCATAATAGAGCGAAATATTGTTAACCTGTCAACTATCACTCCGTAACAAGTTGACGGCGTGCAATCTTATTTTAATATTTTCAGTGGAAAAAAGTTGCGGAAAATAATTTTCTGTACCATTTCTAAGGGACATCTTAGACTGTTTTAAACTGCAATACAAAAAAGTTTTAGAATTAATTCAACATAGACTAAAAATAACTAAATTGAAGCACTGACAATTTTCTAATCATGTGGGGCAAGTGAAAATTTTCTCATTATAGATTGAATTTGTGATTTCTCTTTAGGTGGCTATAATTATACAAGGTTCACAATTATCATAGAACAACAGACCGTGCTGATAATTCAAGAAACACTACACTCAAAGCGTTAAATGCTATTATCATTGCCAAATCATGGAACTTCTCTAAAATAAAGGTTACCAAATATTACGATATTAATATGTTTACTTCGGACAGACGATTAAAAGGAAGACGTTGACTGAAAAGTTCCAATATAAGAGAACGCACGGAAATCTTGTGGAATGTCTATGTGAAGCTAGTTCAAAACATAAAAAATGAGGTATAGGTGTATCCACATAAAAAAGTTTCTAAATACTTTATTGAAGGATTTCGTTTGATTTCTCTTGAAGAGTTATCCGACGTCATATACGATTTTCTTAAAAACAAATAACGAGCGATGGAAATTCTACAGAGCAGAAATGCAATTGCTGTCCCATGATGTAAGAACTAACATTGGAAATGTTGCAGTTATAATGTTGTCGAATCATTTCAACAAACATAACTGAACAGAAGAAAATTCAAGTAACAATAATACATTTTTCTTTGCTCACATGTTACTTATGTTATTCAGAGACGTTTTTCAAAAAAATTGTCTGTACTTTTTTCTTCAATTTTACATAAAAATCAGTGGGAGTCAAGCTAAAAAATATACACGACCTCGTTTGTTTTAATTCAAGATCTATAGAATTTGAAGAATCCTAACAAAGCGAAATCCATTGCCCACTTGCCCCACGGTACCTTACACCTAATTTGGCCACTCTCATAAGAAATCAATTTAATTGACCAATTTAGGAACTGAAGTTAAATCTCTGACCGAAACTGGTTCTGGTGGCCTATATTGACCAACGAGATTTTCAAAGCTAAAAAATGGTTTTAGCTCAGTTTTGATATTTTACATCCATAATATGGATTGAAAGCTTGCATTTGACATATTTGTAGTTTAAATACGCCGTTCTATATATTTTTATAGACGTTCCCTCTTAGGCTGCCCAAAACCGGTGCTTCTACCCTACTTAATCACCAATTGGTGCGATTTTCGTATGCAAAAAAAGGTAAAATGGAATGCATTTTTCAAATATACTTATTCACTTCAAATATACTTATTCACTTAATATAAATATACCTGTACACTTAATTTATGAATTTGAACAACTTGAATTTTTTTTTTTGAATTGTGAATAAAATCACGGTACACCTTATGTGGTCTGATATTTGAAAGTAATATTTACACTGCTAGCATCTCATATATCTTTTAATTAATTGAAATTGGCAACGAAAATCGATTTAACTTCCAATCAACCCAAAGTGTCGCACCCATAGAGTTCGTTTGTATTGAATTTAAAAGTTTATTTGTATTTATCATTTACGCTAAAGGAAAGAAGGATTTTATGCATTGTTGAAATCCATGTACACATTTGAATGAGTTTTATGAGTTCTAATTAATATATAGTTATGACCTTTTTCTTCTTCTTTACTAAGAAAGAGCCTGCTTCTTCATTGAGCTTGCACAAAACCAGTTAAACATGGTCATTTCTTATAAAATTAATTCTGCTCAGAGGTGTAGAATAGGCATATAAAACATCTGGCGTTTAAAGCTAAGATGGCCATTTCTGATTGATAATAACGGTAAATGAAGCAACGTGATTAAAAGTTCTTTTTTGTTATTAAATATAAAACAGAAGTAGACATATTTCACTCATTCGAAACAGAAGCATGAAACGAGCTCACCAATTGATAATCCATCGTCGATAGGGCAGCTTTAAATAACTTTAAATTTCATCATCAACACTCCTAACGACTAAATGAATATCGAACCGGCTTATTCGCCTCATAAGAGCATGTAATCTCTACTCTACTTTTAAAGACAATGTCAGAGGTTGAAATTCATCAGAGGGTGCAACGAATAACATTTGTGAAGAACCTGCGCAGAAATCTTTTTGAAATTTTATATTACGGTAGAATCAAGTCTACTCAATTTCCCCTGAAGCGCTTAGTGATTTTGCTCTCTGTCTTCTACCATTTGTTTACACGGATAAAATTCTGATTCCCACACCATGATTTCCAAGTCATGAAATTCATAACTTGATTAGGCCATGATATCAGGACGACAAATCATGGTTCCTGGAGTCAAATCATGATTCTTCATAAACATAACATCAAGAGCGACAACACAAAGCGGTGCACTTTGTTTCAAGTCATTCGCATCGATCACCCACACACTCAATCTGTTCGGTAAAAATAACTGGGTTTTGGAACTACCGAAAAAGTCAGTAAACTAAAAAAAAAATGTCAGAAATCGAAAAACAGAGATTTTTCACTAAAATTTTGCAGAGAGCATTCTTTTTATATCATATATCGATAACAAATAAAACATGATGAAATTTGCTTTTCAATTACGCGTGGCGACAGTTTTCATTTTACTGACTTTTTCGGTAGTTCCAAAACCCAGTAAGATTTTACCAACCCCAGTAATATAATCTAAGTGTGCATCATTCATCACGATAGTTTGGTACTGTGGTAAAGTACGTGGCTCTCAATTAGAAGGTTCTTGATTCGAATCTTGCTACAGCAAATTTTGTTTTTTTTTTTGTTTTCATTTTATCGGGTTGACTGACAGAAATATAAATAGATCCTAAATGGATGCGCGAATCATGATTTTCGAGCATTCGATGCATGATTTCAAGCACTCAGTTGCAACATGTGTCGCGTTACGACAATTTGACTCATGATATCGTGAGTCCAAATCATGATGTATTTTCATAAGATGAAAACACACTGGAATCATGATATCCGGGTACATAATCATGATTTTGGATTCTGATTTCTACCCGTGTATGGACACAATTTTTAGGGTTATATTTTAGCCTTAAAATTCTACTAGTGCTAACAAGGTGACAAATTCATTCTACTACTTAAAATCACAATGGCATGAAAATCCAAGATGTCCGCCAGATTTTTTCACCTCATTTTATACTCTTCTTCTTCACTCGACTTAAAGAAGACAGCAACTATTCAAAACAAGACCAAGCTGAGGGTCGTGGGTTCGAATCCCACCGGTCGAGGATCTTTTCGGGTTGGAAATGTTCTC
Organism: Aedes aegypti; assembly: GCF_002204515.2. Classification (NCBI taxonomy): domain Eukaryota; kingdom Metazoa; phylum Arthropoda; class Insecta; order Diptera; family Culicidae; genus Aedes; species Aedes aegypti. Next base: position 122,728,674 of record NC_035108.1, on the reverse strand, counting down.
GACTTCCCAGGGCATAAAGTATCATCGTACCTGCCACACGATATACGCATGCAAAAATGGTCATTGGTATAGTAAGCTCTCAGTTAATAACTGTGGAAGTGCTCATAAGAACACTAAGCTGAGAAGCAGGCTTTGTCCCAGTGGGGACGTAACGCCAGAAAGAAGAAGAAGAACTATTCAAAACTTGTTTCTTTGTTGTTGTTGATTGCACTCGCCATGATTTAGAAAAAAGTTCATTTCATAGGGTAAATACTATCGCTTACCTAGTTTTGTAGCCTACCTTACTCAGCTTTTCTCAGCCTTCTGATGATGATCTCAAACAGTTTTTCTAACAAAATTCAAGATGGCGAAAAATTTCGAAATGGTTGCCAATTTTTAGCTTCAAATGAAAGCTAAATCCTTCCTCTATACTGTCCATCTACGTCTACTTATCCCATGTTCTAGGTAACCTCATGAACCACGGGATAAATATGCGTAGAAAGGCAGTATATGATGACACTAAGTTTGCTATGTATTCCAAGGGAATTATGGGACATATCACGTGAATAAATACCTAAGATTTATCAAAAATGGGCTCTTTTGCAAACTGATTAGCTAGCTGGCATGTGATTGGTCCACCAATTTGAAAAAACCGAAATGACCACCATGTAGTTTTAGTATATACAGTCATCTCTCCCTTACTCGATATTGAAGGGACCATCGAGTTAGGGAGGTATCGAGTTACAGAACACAAAAGCAGTGCAACTGCGTTCCAAGGGACCATCGAGTTAGCCATGAAAACCAACTTTTACTATGGTTCTCTAACTCGATATCGAAATACGGAATATCGAGTAAGGGAGAGTTAACTGTACTAGCGATCAGTGACATGAAATTGGAATTCTAACTATGTGTGCCGATAGCGGCCTGGTTTCAGCGAGAATTGCTCATATCTAGGTGTTCTGTGTTAGGCAACACTACCATCCTAATTTAGTAAAACTAAATTAAGCTGCTATTAACAATTTGTTAACAACATTTTACATTTCGTTTGCCAGGGCCGATTTTTTACAGGTGAATTAACCTGCTCATAGGAGAAAAAAATCGGGTTTCAATGAGCTGCACCTAAATATACAGAGCAGATTTGATAATGATATCATGAATAAATCATTCTTTGTAGTTTATGAATGTCTGTAGTAGAAACATTAACCTAAGAATGCTAATGTCGCTGCTGTTCGTGTTACTAACATCTAGTTTGAAACGCGCTGACAGCTTGAGTACCGGGTCTCAAAAAGTCAAATACAAATTACAAATTAATTCAGTTTTATGACATCAGCGCCACTAGTAGTAAAACTAGTAAAAAATGCAATCATTTGTGGCATAGTGATCAATTTCCCTGATTTTATGGCACTGGAAAGTACCCATTCGCCAAGTTTTACCGCATATCACCCAATTTAAACCCATTGATTCAAATATCCTCACGGTCTGCTTTCTATACCCACGACCATCGAAAACGATAACTGTCAACCGTTACTTTATCACGTTGACGGTCGATAAATTTGAAACACGACCGCAATGTGTGCTGAAGAATAAAAAAAATCAGCAAACGAGAGGGTAAAAAATCGTGAGAAGCCGATATCAACATAGTTTAAACATTCTGATGTTCAAGCTTATTTCTGCACGTTTCATTGCCCTAACCAAGCTTATGTTACGCCAGTCAGTCGTGCTCTCGTGTTGTTGGGACAAGCACTTCTTTTTCCCTTCGTTCCCTTCAAGCAAGATAGCATATATCACACTAGCAAACAGAGCGTTCTGTTTACGTTTGGAACAGATATGCTGCACTCTGGCAATGGCTGGTGGTTGGCAATCGTTCGTTCAACGGTGCTCCCTAGACCGTAATTATCAGAAAAAAAAATCTCCATCAAATCGTTGCTCCCCTGTCATTTTCAATGGCTTCAGCTGTATGTTTTGGAGTTACGCTCTTTTGATGACGTGAGTACCCATGTTCGAAGGAAATCAGAGATATTTGAACATGTTCTCATTTGTCGAGAAAGAAATGTATCATCAAATCGCTCTCTGTAACAATCATACAGCTCTGAATATATCGGGAGAATAACAGTACATGATAAAACATATCAAAACAAGGTCAAAATCTGGGGATACTATTGAAATGGGTTTTATTATCGCTCTCTCTTTGGGGCTCTCGCTCGCTGCCAAGCTTGTTACAACTTGCGAAATATTGCCGATCATGGACCGATACAGATGTGGTAATTTTGTCACTTGCTCTAAGAGCAAATTCTGTTATACCTGAGAAAATGCAGTGTATCGTAAATATGTTGGAAACATATTCGATAGTCCTAGAAAAGGTTTTTTTTTTTTCAATCTTATGGGGTCGTTCATTAATTATTTAAGAGTTCATAGAGAGGGATTGAGGGCTGGGCATTGTTGAAACATTTAGAAAATTATCTTATGTATGTAAGTACTGGACAGATTAAACATTTTTAATTCACTGTGTTTTCAGATAATAACTGCTCAGGGAGCACCATGTACGTCCGAAATCCGAGCCCTCGCTCGAGCGTCGAGTTTCGGAGAATAGAACCGTACCCACCGTCTACCGAAGTGATACCGAACAACTCCATCAACCCAACAACGGAACAACGGATTTAACCGACCGTTGGGGTTGTGCCAGTCAAGCACATTATCATAACTCCACCAGCGAGCGTATTAATGCAAACAAAGGGCAAAATTAGCAAACTGTCGAAATTCGACCCCGCTGAGTGGTACGCAATGCTCTAGAGTGGTCCAAACTTTATCTGAACCGCGTCGAGAGTGCTTTCTGTTATTCATTGATGGTTTGTGGATCGTTCGTCAATATTAAGCATAAATACTTGAATATGTTCAATGTTTTCGCGCCATTGCTTCGTTTTAGGTTATATTCTTACGTCCACACTGATACTATTGCAAAACTGGTACTACACATACACTAACACAAGCAAACTTATTAGCTGCAAAAAATAATTAATTTCAAAATTGTTTTCCATCAATCGAAAATCCATTGTATCTCTGTCTAAAATCGAATTCTATTAGTTTTTTTTCGACACATGGTGAGCATTTCAGTTCTAATTGAATGAATCACAATGAAAAATATGTGATTTTTATGAATAAATACAGTTATATTGTACATGGTACACTTACCCCTACTTTTTAATGGGGTGGGGTAAGTGGATCAAGTAATATTATCATTTATTGGCAGACTGCTTACGAGAATTTTAATAAGTTTTAGTATTCGCAGATGTTGTTTTCCTTTATTTTTTTCTTTCCCGGCCTAAATTTGTCAAATTGACCATAGAGAATTTGAATTAATCCACCTAAAAGCTTTTTTAACCTTTCTGGTATGAAAAAAATATAAAATAATAATAATTTCAAAACCTATATGAAACTTTTCGTGATTTATCTAAGTTAAGTTGCAAAAGAACAAAATATACTAATTCTCCAATTGAAAACATATTGTCGTACCTTATTTGACCATATAAATTATTCTAGACAGATGACACAAACATATTCATTAATAGAATAAAAAGATTTCAGTTTGTTATTCAAAAATAAATGTAACTAATATTTTCAAACTACGAGTGTTTATCGAAAACATCGTTAGGAATAATCCTAGAATGCTTCTATTTAACTTTTGTGAATAAATAGATGAATTTTCTCCAAATTATTCTAGTTACAAAGTTTTTTTGTTGTGCGAATTAGTGTAAACTAATGTAAATATATTTTTAAATATATTTTGATTAAATGAAGATACTTTTTAATTTTAAAGTATTAAAATGTACCATTACTAGCACTTATAATAAGAACGAGAGTAATATCATTCTTACTATACATAATTACATCACATTTGTTTAAGAACAGATTTTTTTCTATTGGTGATCCACTTACCCCACCACGGTGGGGCAAGTAGATTATTTGGCGCAAATTTTTAAGTCCCTCATACTCAATACATAACAATCAGAAAAATCGAAATAATCGATGATTTGAAGTATATTAGTCTCTCATTTGTTATCCACAGAAAAAAGTTTGAATTACATTATTCACTTTAGCTGTACATAACAATGAAGTTGACTATTGATTTTTCTGTATCCACTTACCCCACGGTACCTTATCACCGTTCTAAACCGGTTGACCAGAGAGCGATACAACATTATTTAGCAAGAATTGTATCAGATTTACTGGTAAATGAGCGAAAAGCCACCCGCATATGATTTGCATAAACGACACTGGGTATGCCAAGGTGACGTCAGTTCAAAACTCGTTGAGTTGGAATAAGCATTAGTAACGCAAAAAATTCAGTTGAACGCTGTTAGTTTTTCTCAGGTTATTTCTTTGTTCAATGTAATGCAGCTCAGTTCAATATTACGTAATGCAAAGATTAACGTTCTACCGCTAGTGTAAAGTATTTGGCTTCTCCGAAGTTCGCAAATAATCTAAGCTTGTGAATTACCGACCTCTTACCGTTCTTCAACTTTGTAGCAGTGTTTCTCAATCGATGAAATACAGATAAATTGTTAGCGTAATGTTTATCGACCTCGTTGGATGGATGGATGGCACTTCTCCGACATTATCGGCGTCAGTATCTATTGTAACATTGCTTCCTAGGCGAGCACTGTCGCGCTCGGCTCCACCTACTAACACATACTTAGTCAGGGACAAATTCACCACCAGTTCAACTTTTGCTGCCTCTCGTTTCAGGGTGTACTGGTTTGCCACCTTTTGCAATGTTCGGCCGACAATGTTCATCATTCGGGAAGCAAACAAATTGACTGCATCTCATGAAAATCGTACCCCGGCTCTTAAGCCCGACATTCCGCATAACAACTTCTAGCGCAATATTGGCAAACAGGCAGGAAAGTCCATCACCTTGTCGTAGTCCCTGGCGGGATCCTAACGAACTGGAATGTTCACCTGAAACTTTCATACAATTTTGCATACCGTCCATCGTTGCTCTTATTAGTCTCGTCAGCTTTCCGGGACAGCTGGTCTCGTCCATGATTTTCCATAGCTCTACGCAGTAGATACTATCGTATGCCGCCTTGAAATCGATGACAAGGTGACGTGTTGGGACCTGGTATTCACGACATTTTTAGATGCTTTGCCGTACAGTAAACATCAGAACTCGTTTACTACAGGTGACAGACGACGGAAGATGATCTGGGATAATACCTTATAGGCCGCATTTAGAATGGTGATCGCTCGAAAGTTCTCACAATCTAACTTGTCGCCTTTCTTGTAGATGGGGCACATTACCCCTTTCTTCCACTCCTTCGGTAGTTGTTCTGTTTCCCAGATTGTGCCTATCAGCCGATGCAGACAAATGGCCTGCCTCTCCGGGCCTATCTTTATGAGTTCAGCTCCGATACCGTCCTTACCAGCAGCTTTATTGTTTTTGAGCTGGTGAATGGCATCCTCAACCTCCCTCAAAGTAGGGGCTGGTTGGTTTCCATCGCCCGAAGTACTGACGAAGGCATTTCGTCCGTTGTCCCGTTCTCCATTGCCTGTGCTTTCAGCGCCATTAAGGTGTTCGTCGAAGTGCTGCTTCCACCTTTCGATCATCTCACGCTCGTCCGTCAAAATGCTACCATCCTTATCCCTGCACATCTCGACTCGCGGCACGAAACCATTGAGGGATGCGTAGATCTTCTGATAGAACTTCCGTGTTTCTTGAGACCGGCACATCTGTTCCATCTCCTCGCACTCTGTCTCCTCCAGGCGACGTTTTTTTTCTCCCGAACGAGGCGGGTCTGCTGTTTCCATTTCCATATATAATGTTCCACGTTCTGCCGGATCCCTTGCTGCAGCATGGCCACCTCCTGTCTTCTCCAGAATCTGCCTACATTCTTCGTCGAATCAATCGTTCCACGTACCCGATGTTGCTCACAGCCACATCGTTGATTACTTTCACTTTCACTGTACCTCAGCAGTCCTCAATAAGGTCTTATATACAATAAGTTACGACATCCGGTTGCTTCAGCCGCTGTAGGTCATACCGGTGCTGTCGTCGTTACCGTACGTCGTTAACGACGGAGAATTTTGGGCGCAGTTTAAGCATCACCAGATAGTTATCAGAGTCGTAGGCCGTTTCCGTTCGTCAGCTTGTAGGCGCTTAACTGTCCAATTGTCGGTCTGAACTCCTCCTCCTGGCCAACCTGAGCGTTTCTATCTCCTTAGATGATTTTGACGTCGTGGTTTGGGCAGCTGTCGTACTCGCGTTCGAGCTGCGCGTAAAAAGTTTGTTTATCGTCATCAGTGCTTCCGAAGTAAGCACTGTGCACGTTTATTATGCTGAAGTTGAAGAATCGGTCTTTGATTCTCAACTTACACTTTCTTTCATTGATCAACCACCACCCGATCACGCGGCTCACTATTAAAGCTATTCTGCAGCTCTGGTAGATGGTATGGTTAAACATTGCCATCTCCACAGTTTAGTGGACAAAAGCTTCATACAGGAATGCGTAAAACCTTGAACCACTAGAACAGGAGTGTGCTGCATCCCCTTGCATCCTACAGAGTTGTGTAAACAAACGAGCGCATAAACACTAGAGATTGACCTAAAATTTTTAACGCTCAGAAATAACTTGAGTTTTAGTCAGTAGAAAATTATAAACAAGAACTTTTAAGCTAAGTTTTAATGCTTTTAAACTATATCTAATTCTATTTTTTTGTTGTTAACAAAATAATTACTATAGGTAACTAACAAGTTTGTCTAGGAAAAGCTGTGACTTTCTAGATGAGTTAACCCCTCTACCAGCAGCTTCTTTTTTTACCGCAAGAAAAAAAATCAAATCGCGATAACTTTTTTGTTTCTCGGCATTTTTTCACAAGTTCTCAAAAAACTCTTCTAGTTTGAGAATCCGTGTCGATATTGATGATTGGTGATCTGGTTTTAAAGATATTCCAATGTTCCTTGGGGGACCGACATTTTCCATACAAAATGTCTTAGGCGGCCATTTTGTTTTACGTCAACTTATCGAAAAAATAAAATGTGGGCTATACAATGCTATGTAATAAGGAGCTACTCTGAAAAAATCATACAAATTGGTTAAGAATTCTTAGAGATATCTGAAAATTACGATTTTTGAAGTTTTCAAGATCTTTTTTTGGTCAGCTTGGTACCAGCAACATAAATACTCATTACTCAAAGACGGCTGCTCCAAATTGCTTCATATTTTCACAACATACTCTCATTAATGTATTGTTCCACAGAGTGAACATCTGAATACGTTAAAAAATCTAAGCCTAAGATATATACGTGGGTTATGATTAAGCGTCGGTCCCCCTAGGAATTTCGGAATATCTCTGGATCCAGATGACCAATGATCAATATCGACACGGATCCTCAAACTAGAAGAGTTTTTTGAGAACTTGTGAAAAAATAGTGCAAAAATACCGAGAAACAAAAAAGTTATCGCGATTTGATTTTTTTTTTTCAGCGGTAAAAAATGAAGCTGCCGGTAGAGGGGTTAATTTCAAGTTTTTACAAGCAGTGGTCAATTTCAGGTCAATCGGAGCATAAGAAGCCTAGACACAAATCTTCAAACTTGAGCATTTTGTATTAGAATCGGCTAATGCGTACTTTATTCTGTTCAGTACTGTATCTGACTTAACCCTTGCAAGACCAGGACGAACCTTGAGTTTTGAAATGACCACAATTCGAAGATCAGTGAATCAATTAATTTGAAATAATTTTTGAACTAAATGCGATTAATTGGTCTTCCAATCCTTGGGTGAGACATCCCCCATGACCCCTCCCCCTTTTCAAGGCAATGGATAAATCATGGATACGAGGAGTCCTTAATTGGCCTCAAACGGATATCTAAACATCCAAATCAGCTAAAAGGTTGGTGTCTTCAGCAAAGCTGTTCAGTAAATCAAGGGCTATCTGATGGTGGAGAAGTTTTCCGCTAGGTGGCGCTAGTGACAAATTTTCTTCAATTGTCTGTATCCCAAGATCCATATAATCTAGGCTATAAGGTTGGTGTCTTCGATAAAGCTATTCAGCATATCTAGAGCAAAATGGCGTACTTTAAGATTATTATCAGTAGCTGAAATGTTGGTGTCTTTAAAAAGCAGTTCAGCAGATCAAACTCTTTCTGGCGGTGTAGTGCCTGATTGAGATTTATACCCATTAGATGGCGCTAGTGACAAATTTTATTTAATCATCTGTATCTCAAGATCCTTATCAGCTAGAAGGTTGATGTCTTCGACAAAGCTGTTCAGCAGATCAAAAGCTATCTGACGGTGATAAGTCTGGTTGGAAATTTTCTCGACTTCCCGGGCCATAGAGTATCTTCGTACCTGCCACCCGATATACGCATGCAAAAATGGTCATTGGCATAGTAAGCTCTCAGTTAATAACTGTGGAAGTGCTCATAAGAACACTAAGCTGAGAAGCAGGCTCTGTCCCAGTAGGGACGTAACGCCAGAAAGAAGAAGAAGAAGCATATCCAAAATGATTTAGTGCAAATGGTGCTAATTCAAAATCCTTACCCTCGTAAGTGGAATTTATGTCTAGGTAACCATGTGACCCTTACTATTTTCGTAAACATTGAATTGCGAACTTGTGCTTAGTATTTCCGTGCTTTTCAATGAAATAATCATCGTAACTTGCATAATAATAGACATACGACTCTTAGTAGCTTATTTAGAGTGGAATTTAAGTAAGTCTGATTTGTTACTTTGACTTTTGAATTATTGAATAAACTTTTGTATTATTTTTATCAAATTCCCTAGCATTGATTATATTAAAATTCAAAAGATCAAATCGCTTTCGAAGAGTTTGGGAATCACCACTCCGAACTGAAGAACACTCTCACCGTGAACTAGATACTTAACCGCAAACAGTTTCGCAGTCAATGTACAATGCAAACTCAGAGGGGAAAAATTGAATATTACTGTTTCCAATATTTACAATAAACAACCACCGGTTTGCTCAGAGCATACGGACAACATACAAGCGTGCGATTGTGACTCTGTAGGTTTCCGATGGCAAAAAATTATAGACAGACGATGACGAAGCCGATGCAGGATGGAAAAAAATGTGCATAACCAGCTAAAGTGTTTATTTTTACTCCAGAGCTTGAATGACCGTTGTTGCTGGAACCGAGAGGCGGGAACAACGATTGCTTCAGACTTGCCCTGGAAATGTCCAGCTTGTACACAAAGGACTCGCTCCATACAAAAAGCGGCCAAGACTTTCAAAAATAATTTAGAAATTTTTAAACTTTCATTTTAAAATATACCCAATGTTATACATTTTTATTATCCTACATGAAAATTGAATTCGTGTATAAATGTTTGGTTGGAAAAAGTGACTAGGGGAAAAGCTTTAATTTTCGACCAACAAGGATTCTGTGCCAATTTTCGGTTTTCCATACAATAAAGGCCAAGAACGAAAAATTGGTACTTTTCCCCTATTATATGAAAAATTCCTTCTGAAACATTAACAACAGCAAATAGCATGTTAAGGTTACATATTTCTTCAGTTGAAAGATGAAACGATTTTTAACCAAACTTTTGTTTTTTCGACCGTTGTGCCGTAGTGTGGTGGGATGAAGGTGGAAGCCGGCGGATGGAAGCGGAACGGCTCTGAAACTGGAAAAAGCGGTTTCGCATTACACCAACCTATAACTGCGGAACCGGGTTGGTGGCTACTTAGGCTGTGGTCGTTTTAGCTGGGCACATACGGCGTGGCGACATATTTTTCTTGCACGACGGGACGGACGCTCATGGCTCATGTCCCCGTTATGGCGACTTATTTTATGCTGAAGGAAGCTGTGATTGGGTGGCTTGAAGTTGTTTTATACAAATTTAAGTTTATTACCAATCGCAAGCATTATTGTTTGTCTGTCCATTGCATCGGAATATTATACAGGGATTAACATATGCTCCTATTCTAGTCACAAAAAATCCTGCGCGAATAAAACATTTATCAAATGATGCTAGACCTAGTACCTAGAAAAACTCTAAATTCTTTTAACGTTTCTCGCAAAAAAAAACATTCGAAAAGATGCGGAAGAATGCGCTATTTTTTACAATCACACTAAAGTGAATTTCAAATTAAACTTTAGAAATTCTATTGCTTAGGCTCTGAGTTGATAGTTAATATTTAGGAACGAAACGTTAAAAGCATTCAATTTTCAACTGCGATATGGAATTGTTTTCACGAATTCGACCATCTTCGATTTTCAGTAAACTTGTTTTAGGTATGATAGAATAAGTGTTTTCCACAGATAAATCGATTATGTTCACTCAAAAATTACTTTTGAAAATAGTCTATTAACTTTTGCATGCAGTTTATTTGAAAAATTTTAGTTTCAAAACTGTTGATCTCAGAGAAAAAAGTTCTATGGAGAAGTTATAGTCAATCGTTTGGAATACACAAAAAAATGTACTTCGAAAAAATATTTTATTTTTTTCATGAAAAAATTTAAATAAAACTTCATTTTTCATATATTTGCACCATAGATTCTTCATAGGAAACAGATGTTTCGGTCAAAGTTTCATGACAGAAAAATTTTCAATAAAAACGATTTTTTATAAACAATTTATGGCAGGGTTTTTGGTGGATTTTCAAAATTTTGGATTTCTTGAATCTTGAGAATTTTGAAATTATTCTAAACCATAAGGATTATTGTGATTACATATCTAGAAGTAGTCAAAATGATCGATTTATTTATGGAAAACACTTCCCAAGTAACCAAACAGAACTTTAATTCGCCCTGTGTGATAAAGTGCTATTATACAGCTGACATGCCATATATCAGTCGTATAATAGCCCTATAAGGCCAAAAAGGCGAATTAGCGGGATAGTGAACATTTGGGTTATTCAAACATACGGAAAACATGTGTAAAATATAATCCAAATCGATGATAATCGAGCACGATATTTAATTTATTCGGCTTGTTCTGGATGAAATTCGTCTTTCCAAATATATTTTTTTCACATCGTGTACAATGTATAACGTTGAAATTATTTATTCTTTCAGAAGAAAATCCTTCAAATTCCCTCCTTTCGATGTTTTTTTCTTTCGACTTTTGGTCCCTTCGACCCTTTACTTTACATGATCTAATTAATACCAGTCCTGCCGCTCCTTTGCGACGCATTTCACCTATTGATCTTAGGAAAATATACTCGAAAGAGTCTCCGAGTCCAAAGATCGATATGGTCATGACAAAAATTCCATGATGAAGTTAAATAATTTCTTTTGAAATTATTAAAATTCCTTCAGGAATACGGCCAGAATTTTTTGCAAGTTTATGGATCAATGCTGTTTGCGCGTTTCATTATTAAGCTTGTTAATTTTATAATGTGTTTAGAAAAGATAAAGAGGTTTTGTGCCTTTTGAAAAAGAATTCAATAAAAAATCACTAATAGGGACTTTTTCCTCTTTCAAAATTTGAAGTTAAAAAATAAAATATTTCTAAGAAATTGTCTAATCCCTACAATTCTTCGGGAAATTTCTTCAATACTTTTTTCAAAATGCTCAACTTTGACATGCTGTAACTTTTCTCCATATGAGCAATCGTCATGAAATTTTAGCAATGAACTACAAATATACTCAATTTCATTATCACAAAATTTCACATTACCGACTAAAAAGTTAAGCACCAAGTGAAATCGCTCAAAATAATAATAAAAATAATAAATAATTGTTCCAGTAATTTATCCAGGGTTTTTTTCTAAAATATCTTTCTTTCCGTAATTAATGTACTACTACTCCTTTCATTTTCTCCTGACATTTCTTCGTGAACTCTTTCAAGGAATGCATCTTTCCATTAATCCTTCAGGGGATTTCTGCTAGGATTTTTTTCATTTATTTAGTTGACATCTACACAGATAACACTGAATCAACAATTTCACGCCACAATACTCGGTTCGTGGCCGCATCTCTCCATCCTCGGTTCTGCCCCACGCTCGCCAAATCGATACGCACTTGATCCGCCCACCTAGCTCGCTGCGCTCCACGCCTTCTTGTACCAACCGGATCCGAAGCGAATACCATCTTTGCAGGGTTGCTTTCCGGCATTCTTGCAACATGCCCTGCCCATCGTATCCTTCCAGCTTTGGCCACCTTCTGGATACTGGGTTCGCCGTAGAGTTGGGCGAGCTCGTGGTTCATCCTTCGCCGCCACACACCGTTCTCCTGCACACCGCCGAAGATCGTCCTAAGCACCCGACGTTCGAAGACTCCAAGTGCTTGCAAGTCCTCCTCGAGCATCGTCCACGTTTCATGCCCGTAGAGGACTACCGGCCTTATGAGCGTTTTGTACATGGTACATTTGGTGCGGGCGTGAATCTTTTTTGACCGCAGCTTCTTCTGGAGGCCATAGTAGGCCCGACTTCCACTGATGATGCGCCTCCGTATTTCACGGCTAACGTTATTGTCAGCCGTCAGCAAGGATCCAAGGTAGACGAACTCGTCGACCACCTCGAATGGATCCCCGTCTATCGTAACACTGCTACCTAGGCGAGCCCTGTCGCGCTCGGCCCCACCAGCTAGCATGTACTTTGTCTTGGCCGCATTCACCACCAGTCCAACTTTTGCTGCCTCGCGTTTCAGGCGGGTGTACAGGTCTGCCACCTTTTCAAATGTTCGGCCGACGATGTCCATATCATCCGCGAAGCAAACAAATTGACTGGATCTCGTAAAAATCGTACCCCGGCTGTTAAGCCCGGCTCTCCGCATAACACCTTCTAGCGCAATATTGAACAACAGGCACGAAAGTCCATCACCTTGTCGTAGTCCCCGGTGGGATCCTAACGAATTGGAGTGTTCGCCTGAAACCTTCACACAATTTTGCACACCTTCCATCGTCGCTCTTATCAGTCTCGTAAGCTTCCCGGGAAAGCTGTTCTCGTCCATGATTTTCCATAGCTCTACGCGGTCGATACTGTCGTATGCCGCCTTGAAATCGATGAAAAGGTGATGCGTTGGGACCTGGTATTCACGATATTTTTGGAGGATTTGCCGTACAGTAAAGATCTGGTCCGTTGTCGATCGGCCGTCAACGAAGCCGGCTTGATAACTTCCCACGAACTCGTTTACTACAGGTGACAGACGACGGAAGATGATCTGGAATAATACTTTGTAGGCCGCATTTAGAATGGTGATCGCTCGAAAGTTCTCACAATCTAACTTGTCGCCTTTCTTGTAGATAGGGCAGATTACCCCTTCCTTCCACTCCTCCGGTAGCTGTTCTGTTTCCCAGATTGTGCCTATCAGCCGGTGCAGACAAATGGCCAGCCTTTCCGGACCCATCTTTATGAGTTCAGCTCCGATACCATCCTTACCAGCAGCTTTATTGTTCTTGAGCTGGTGAATGGCATCCTTAACCTCCCTCAAAGTGGGGGCTGGTTGGTTTCCATCTTCCGCAGTACTGACGAAGGCATTTCCTCCGTTGTCCCGTCCTTCATTGCCTGTGCTCCCAGCACCATTCAGGTGCTCGTCGAAGTGCTGCTTCCACCTTTCGATCACCTCACACTCGTCCGTCAGAATGCTCCCATCCTTATCCCTGCACATCTCGGCTCGCGGTACGAAGCCGTTGCGGGATGCGTTGAGCTTCTGATAGAACCTACGCGTTTCCTGAGACCGGCACAGCTGTTCCATCTCCTCGCACTCCGTCTCCTCCATGCGGCGTTTTTTCTCCCGAAAGAGGCGGGTCTGCTGTTGCCGTTTCCGTTTATAGCGTTCCACGTTCTGCCGGGTCCTTTGCTGCAGCATGACCGCCCGCGCTGCATTCTTCTCCTTCAAAACCTCCTGGCACTCCTCGTCGAACCAATCGTTCCGTCGACTCCGTCCTACGTACCCGACGTTGCTCTCAGCTGCATCGTTGATGGCTGCTTTTATTGTTCTCCAGCAGTCCTCAAGAGGGGCTTCGTCCAGCTCACCCTCTTCCGGTAATGCAGCCTCGAGTTGCTGCGCGTATGCCGCTGCGACATCCGGTTGCTTGAGCCGCTCTAGGTCATACCGGGGCGGCCGTCGGTACCGTACGTTGTTAACGACGGAGAGTTTTGGGCGCAGTTTGACCATCACCAGATAGTGGTCAGATAGACGTCGATAATGTCGGAGAAGTGCCGACCATCAATCAGAACGTGGTCGATTTGCGATTCTGTCTGCTGTGGTGATCTCCAGGTGTATCGGTACGGAAGGCTGTGCTGGAAGTAGGTGCTACGAATGGCCATATTTTTGGAGGCGGCAAAATCAACTAGTCGTAGGCCGTTTTCGTTCGTCAGCCGGTGGGCGCTGAACTTTCCAATCGTCGGTCTGAATTCCTCCTCCTAGCCAACCTGAGCGTTTAGATCTCCTATGATGATTTTGACGTCGTGGCTTGGGCAGCTGTCGTACTCGCGTTCGAGCTGCGCGTAAAAAGCGTCTTTATCATCATCAGTGCTTCCGGAGTGAGGGCTGTGCACGTTTATTATGCTGAAGTTGAAGAACCGGCCTTTGATCCTCAACTTGCACATTCTCTCATTGATCGGCCACCACCCGATCACGCGCCTCTGCATATCACCCATCACTATAAAAGCTGTTCCCAGCTCATGTGTATTGCCGCAGCTCTGGTAGATGGTATGGTTACCTCTAAACGTTCGCACCATTGATCCCTTCAAACACACTTCCTGCAACGCTACGATGCCGAATCCACGGTCCTTCAGCACGTCGGCGAGTATGCGTGTGCTCCCGATGAAGTTGAGAGACTTACAGTTCCACGTACCGAGCTTCCAATCGCTAGTCCCTTTACGTCGCTGTGGTCTTCGCCGATTGTCCCGGTTCATATTCTCTCGTTGATTATTCGTTGCTTGATTTTTTTACGGCTGGCTTACAGGGCCTGACACCAACCCCCTAGATTTCCGGAGGACCATTCCCCCTAAATGTTCGGAGGACCATAGTGCGCAGTTTAGCTTAGAGTCCTTCTCTGGCACTCGGACGATGATCAGCCGCCCCTGACATGGGGAACAGACGCTGTTGTGAGCCGCTCCTAACATGGAGTACAGACGCTCAAGGTTTGCAGAAGCAAAAGCAAAAGCAAACCCCCCCTTCCCTGTCTGCATACGACCAAAGTTCCCACCGGGGGTTGGTTACCCGATCTTCCCTAAGGTTACTCGTACCCCGGCCAGTACCTAAGTCTGGTAGGACTCAGTCAGGATTTCAGGATTTCTGTAAAAAAATCGATAGTACAAGAATCCCTTCTGAAATTTATTCAACAGCTCTTCCAGGGTTAGGGAATTTTAATGAAATCCCATTGAGAATTTTTCTAAAAATTCAACAACTCCAGGTTTTTCTGTTTCAAAGAATAATTATCCTAAAAAATTGGGGTGGGTAATGTCTTTTACATTACCGCCGGGTTGACGTAGAACTACGATGATTAATAATTTGATTTGTCATGTGTATGAATTTGTAAGTGTACTAGTTTTGTATTGTTATTGATCGGATGTTTCAGAAGTTAACTCTTTTTGGACTCATTTTGGTAGTCCTGAAATGAACCATTTGTCGTTCTGTGGTTCCGAAAACCAGTGTTTGGTGTTCCAGGAATAATGCCAGATGATTGAATTTGTTTGTTTGGTCGTTGCTTCCTTGTGTTGCTTGGTTGGGTGATCGGTTTCTGGCTCCAGCTGTAGTTCGCCAAACTCCTCCAGTAGATTAGATGTTTGATAGCTCGGGTGCTTCGATCGTTAGAATCGATAGAATCGGTCCAGTGCTTTGGTTTGTAGCAATATCCATTGCATGAGCATTTAGGCTCTGTACATCATCAATATGCAGGCTTGGCCGCTATGATCCAGTATTTCACGCAGTTCGTCTCAAAGCGTCACTAATAGATGATTGCCTAAGCGCTGCAGCTCATTCCTCAAGTCAACCCTCTTGGGAGAAAGCCAAAGGCAGCAATTTGGCATGATGGAACTTAAAAATATTGGAAGAGTTTGTCAAAAATAGTCCTTGCAGTGAAGTAACCCGCGACAAACAAACATATACCAATAACAGATCCTGGCTTTTGTCATAGTCGTACACGACCTCGGGGAAAGTTCCACCTTGCGACTTATGAACAGTAAAAGCACAGGCACTAACCATCGGGAACTGAATGCGTTTGCAGTTGATTATGCCGCACAGTTTGAAAGTAAAATAAAAATTCTCTATACAGGAGTGAAATTGGAATTTCAAAACCAAGAGCCTTACGTTGGCATGAAATATTTTGAACTCTTATAACTGTTTGCTGGTTTAACGAAATTCATTGAATGGCACCGCAATTGAAAGACAAGACATCAAAGGGTCATGTCGTCTACTTACTAAATCCCACATACCTGTCCAAATAGTTTAATAACTGTTTTAAAATAGAACGTTGATTTCAAGAAAATCTATAAATAGGGGTGGCTAGAGAAAATTTGACGTCATTTGCTTTCCATTCTCCGCTTGGATCGCATCTCAGCAAGCGACAGATCGGCTTGCTCTGACCGGGCGTGCTTCTCAGGCACAGACATCGATAGCGAAAGACCTCCCCGTCTGTCTTGCTTCGCTCAAATCAAACTGTCGAGCGAGCGAGAGAAGATGCCGTCCGAAGCCAAAGTCATCACCGCTGCCGCCGCCAAGAAGAAGAAGAGCAAGCAGTCCACAGGAAAATTTGCGGTCGAACTGTGAACACGGTCGGGCAAGTCATTCTCGCTTTGTGCTTCACCGCTTGTTTGCGTTCACCCAGCCATCGTCATCGCCGCCATCATCAGATTTCGACTTAAGCCCGGTATCCACTACCTGTTTCTGTTGTGCGCCATCCACGCCACGAAACTTTCGGTTCGTCGTATAAGCAAATATGCTCAAATTTATACATTTGAGTTGAGGATTCCCCGTTTGACCATGGCAATCAACTGATAACATCCCGCAGTGTTATTTATCTGTAAGAGCATCAAAGCTAACAAAGCCATCGGCCCTTTTCAGGGCCATCAAATTAGTGGAAAAGAGTTAAAAGAGAAATATTTCCGACTTTATATATGACTTCTTATATTCCTAAATCAATTTCACAGCTACATACAAAATTTCATTTGTCATGAATAATTTATGACTCAACCATTTGAGATTGTACTCGCGGACGCTGCTGCAGTGCCGTCGGGGTGAGTGCTCAACATTCCACAACGATTGTAAAATAGAGTGGCTTTTCCAACAGCGTCTTTGAAATCCATATTTTATGGGAACACTTTGATTAGCAAAATTATCACATGTAACAAAATTGCGACATATTAAGAATGCTTTTGAAAAGACATTCTCATGGAACAATTGTAATAATTTTGGCACCCATGGATCAGAAATTTACCGTCATAATAAAGAAAACGATTGATTATCAATAGCTCGTATTGAATATTTAGTTAATGTCAACCCTTCCAGCAATTCATGTTCGACCAATTTCTCACGCAGTAGCATTCTCCGCAATTTTCAAGTAATTCCAAGCCCAACACATTATTGGCACATACCCATTTCCCAGATTGGTCGATCAGAAAGCGAAGAGCACAAAAGGGAGGAGCATCATCTGCTATTCTGAGGTTATAAAACATGCTTCCTTCGTCGGATCCAGTTTCATTCCAATTCCGCTTTCGAGCTGGTAAGAGCTCCTCCGAACTTGCTCAGCGAGTAGTACCTCGATGCTAGAAATCTGCTGAGCTTCAAGCTGCCAATCCAGCATCTGGTTTGTGAAATCGCTCAAGATTTCTAGGTTGACCGATCCGCGCTTCTTGATTTCGACTCGTGGTCACAGCATCCAAGCTCAATCGGCCCTTTTCAGGGCCAACATACGTTCATAAAAGGGTTTATTGGATGATATTTACTGATTTATCTATAATGATCTAAATATCGCGGTATACTACAATTTGGTTCACATAATTTACCCCACATAATTACATGAATTTGAGAATTTACCGCTGCAGCGCCGTCGGACCGTATTAACATCATACTACTCAGCATTGTATGGTATTTCTAACAGCATCGTTGATTTATTATATAATGGGGGAACACTTCCTAAATTCTCGAGTATGGATATTGGAAAATGTATTAAAATTGCGACAGATTTTAAATACTGTTCAACAAACTGTTTCCTGACCCATTGTAATGAGCAACTATTGATCTGAAATTTTTCTACATGTTAGTCTATTGCAAATGTCATAGTATATAAATCAGAACACATTGAACATTGATCAGAAATATTTAAAATTTGCACGAAACCAAAACATGCGTGATTTTAATTAATTGTAAGCTATTAAAATAATGTTGATATTTTTACTGTCCATACGAACGCGCATGTGAATTTTCCAAGGTATGTAAATCCCTAACCAAGACATCAACTTCATGTATCTTATCCATGATTGGTCAATCAGAAGAAGGCGAAGAATACGAAAGGGAGGAGCATCTTCTGCAATTCAAATTATGTAAAACATACTATCTTCGACAGATTCGGTTCATTTAAGGGACGAATGACCTTCGGATTAAAATCCCTCTGTAACAACAACTGGATTCGGTTCATTTCATTTACACTTTCGAGCTAGTAAGAACTTCTCGTGATAAACACAGTATAGCTAGTAATATTTCTTAATGTGCTTACCACATACTTGCTATAATCTCTTAATTCATCTCGTAGCATCATACAATATCTGATTTATCACGAATAATCGACAATACGGCAATTTGAGGATGGTCCGAGAACGCTGCTGCAGTGCCGTCGGGATGCAATAACAGCATAATGCTCATCTTATACGTCCCTTGCCAAGACATCAATTTCATATAGCCTATTTCTCAGATTAACGCAATAGACAACATGTAGAAAAATCAATTCAGATCAATAGTTGCTCATTACAATTGATCAAGAAACAGTTTATTGAATAGTATTTAAAATTTGTCGCAATTTTAATACATTTTCCAACATCCGTACTCGAGATTTTTGGAAGCGGGGGCCATGACTGGTCCTGGCTGGAAATATTCGTGGGGAGAACCTCGACCCTTTGCTGCAGGAATTTCATTAACAACTCTTTGGTAAAGCAGAAATTTTCCGAGGAAAAGTCTGCTTAAAGTGAACTTTTTCAAAACAACTCTTATTGATTGGAATATTTATCAACAACTCTTTGTTAAGTAAAATCATCCTAAATAACTCTTTGCTCCATCGCCAAACCAAACCATTTCATTGAATTCATCAAGTACAAGAATATGAATGGTAAGGAGAGGCAGATGGTGTATATTTCGCTGGCGTTACTTTCCAACAGGTCGCCGGTTGGCGCTGACTACTAATCCGTCCACTGAATGATTTTCAGTTGTTGCTCTCTGGTTCCGTTCGTTACTCGCACACTGCTGTGGCTTTCACGCGCTCTTCTTTGCTGCTCCGCTGCTTGATCCGTTCGTTATGCCGTTCGATTTGTGAATGAGCTGGGAGCAGACCAACCAGTGGTTTTATTTGCTCGAGCTTCTTTCACCGATGGCGAGTGGTGGGGTTCTCGCTTAGTTGTTTCGTCACTCCGTTCGCTACTCGCACGCGATTGGTTATTGCTTTCGCGCTATTTTCGTTGATGATTCTTCGCTGAGAAAAAAAAACTGCAACTCTTTTGATTTTTCATGCAAAATAACCAACTTTGATAAACCATATCTCAGTTATTTATGAACCGATTTGAATGAAATTTTCACAGAATATCAGAAATACCATGCCCACACAGTTACGGATCACCCACAGTGACGGATCACATTGGCGCTCAACATCGGATAACTCGCTCAAAACATAAACGTTGACGAAAAACATATTTTTCCCATGTTATACTATTTGTCTTCTACCATTTGTTATGTTAAGCACAACATTCGACCGCTAAATAACGGTGTATTTGACAAATGTTTAGTTGGTACCACACAGCTATCATTATATGGTCGTTTTTTGTAAGAAGTGCCGTTAGCATTTATAAGCTCCCACAAGTGGTAAAATTCAAATGTTATAGCATAAAACATGGTCATTCGCTTCGATTTAGTATGAATTCATCTTTGGAAAACATTTTTCTTGATTGTATACTCTAAATACCGAATATTAGCACCTCTAACTAGCGATCCATAGTATGGACCAGGAAATGATTGTTTACCACGGTTATGGATCACTTCCAAAAAATGTAGATTTCTGCCATTTTAAGCATTGGTTTCGACATTTTCAGACAATAGCACTAAGGATAAAACGAATAAAATATTAAGATTTGTAAATTTCATTTTTGAGCAGACAAAATTGGGTGGAAAACTTGGTGTGGAGCGTAAACAGTTGATTTCTCAGTTACTACAATGCAGTATCACAAAAAAGGGCATTTTACCTTTGTTTCTAACTCTAACACTACTATTCCGAAGTTCCATTTTAAAACGATTCGATTCGTGCTTTTAAATTACAATTTTACATGTTCCATGTCGTTTTATTGAATTTTATAGGTTGGACTCCACACTATTTGATCCATAACTGTGGGGTCATGGTAACTTAAATTTTAACATATATTTTTGAGTGATTTTTCCAATGACACGTTGAAAAGCAGTAACGGTTTGACTAAAGTGAATTTTTTGACGATTTTTTATAATTGACATAACTTAACAGCAAAGTTGTAGATTTTGACGAGATGAATAAGTTTACTGAAGACAGTTTTTGTGTAAGGCTATCAGAATTTAAGATAAAAAGTTTTGAATTTTTCGTCGAAAATTACAGTTTAGTCAAACCGTTATTACTTAAAAACTTGTAATTGGAAAAATTATTCAAAAATATATGTTAAAACTCAAGTTACATCTGATATTCTGTGAATGTTTCATTCGACAATATTTCCATAAATAACTGAGATCTAACTTACCAAAGTTGGTCATTTTGTATGGAAAATCGAAAAAGTTGCAAATACATGTGAATAAGTTGGGGCCTTCCTTAGCCGAGTGGTTTGGTTAGAGTCCGCGGCTACAAAGCAAAGCCATGCTGAAGATGTCTGGATTCGATTCCCGGTCGGTCCAGGATCTTTTCGTAATGGAAATTTTCTTAAATTCCCTGGGCATAGAGTATAAGGGGCGATCCATTAATTACGTAAGACAATTTTGGCGGTTTTTAGACCCCCCCTCCCCCCATAGTAAGATTTTTTGTATGAAAATTAAAAATAATTTGTATGGTGCGTAAGAAATCTCAAACCCCTCCCCCCCCCATAAACTCTTACCTAATTAATGGACGACCCCTAATCGTACCTGCCACACGATATACGATTGCAAAAATGGAAACTTTGGCAAAGAAAGCTCTCAGTTAATAACTGTGGAAGTATCATAAGAACACTAAGCTGAGAAGCAGGCTCTGTCCCAGTGAGGACGTTAATGCCAAGAAGAAGAAGAATAAGAAGATGTGAATAAGTTCTCTGTTTATTCAACAAACCAGCTACATATTTCATGGGTGCACAACAGCAACAGGGTAGCGGATCACAGGGATTTAGTTGAAATCTGGAAACGTAGCTCAATAGTGAGCAAGTTCGGAGGAGCTCTTACCAGCTCGAAAGCGGAAATGGAATGAAACTGAATCCAACGAAGGCAGCATGTTTTATAACCTTGGAATAGCAGATGATGCTCCTCCCTTTTGTGCTTTTTCTGATCGACCAGTCTGGGAAATGGGTATGTGTTGGGCTTGGAATTACTTGAAAATTGTGGAGAATACTAATACGTGAGAAATTGGTGTTGGAATGATTGGCATTCCCTAAATATTCAATACGAGCTATTAATAATCAATAGTTTTCTTTATTATGACGGTGAATTTCTGATTCATGGGTGCCAAAATTATTACAATTGTTCAATGAGAATGTCTTTTCAAAATCATTCTAAACATGTCGCAATTTTGTTACATGGGATAATTTTCCTAATCAAAGTGTTCCCATAAAATATGGAACATAAAAGGCGCTGTTGGAAAAGCCACTCTATTTTTCAATCGTTGTGAAATGTTGAGCACTCACCCCGATGGCACTGCAGCAGCGTCCGCGAGTACAATCTCAAATGGTTGAGTCATAAATTATTCATGACAAATGAAATTTTGTATGAAGCCGTGTGAAATTGATTTAGGAATATTAGAAGTTATAAATAAAGTCGGAAATATTTCTCTTTCAACTCTTTTCCACAAATTTGATGGCTCTGAAAAGAACCGATGGCTTTGTAAGCTTCGATGTTGTTACGGATAAATAACACTGCTCGGACCAGCAAAACTCAGGGGGCTTCTGGTATTTGCCCCTAACGGGATTGCTTCTTGACCACCAATGATGATTTCATCACGAGTCGAAATTTTGAAGCGCGGGTCAACAGCTCCTCGGCCGATGAAATTTGCGGCGGCGATGACGATGGCTGGGTGAACGCAAACAAGCGGTGAACCATAAAGCGAGAATGACTCGCCCGACCGTGTTCACAGTTCGACCGCAAATTCTCCTGTGGACTGCTTCCTCTTCTTCGTCTAGGCGACGGCAGCGGTGATGGCTTTAGCTTCGGACGGCATCTTCTCTCGCTCGCTCGACAGTTTGATTTGAGCGAAGCAAGACAAACGGGGGCGTCCTTCGCTATCGATGTCTGTGCCTGAGAAGCACGCCCGGTCGGAGCAAGCCGATCTGTCGCCTGCTGAGATGCGAGCCAATCGGAGAATGAAAAGCAAATGACGTCAAATTTTCTCTAGCCACCCCTATTTATAGATTTGCTTGAAATCAACGTTCTATTTTAAAACAGTTATTAAACTATTTGGACAGGTATGTGGGATTCAGTAAGTAAACGACATGAAGCTTTGATGTCTTATCTTTCGATTGAGTTGCTAATCAAGAAATTTCGTTAAGCCAGCGAAAAGTTATAAACGTTTAAAATATTTCATGCCAGCGTAACGCTCTCGGTTTTGAAATTCCAATTTCACTCCTGTATAGAGAAGAAAGACGTACTTCTACGTCAAAAAATACCTAGAGAATAATTATGACAAAAAGGATATAGTGACGGTTGGTCCCAAAATGAACTATACCAGGGCTAAGAATCTCGTTAATAAAGGTAGAAAAAAAAATAAATAAAAAATTACACCAGAGTTCCATCAGGATTTTTTCAGCAATTCCTGCAAAAACGCTTTCAATGAACCCTGATGGTGAATTGGAGTATTTTATGTTTTTGCTTTTTACAAGGGAGAAATCTGCAAACAAATCCACTGAGAAGGTAACTCAGGGAATGCGGAGATGACGCACCAACGACGACCGGTTAAAACCAGCCTATGCACTGTACTTGAGCAATTCTAAAAGAATTGCTCAAGTGGTGTACAGTGCATCGACATTACCCTTGGCCTCTGACCCTCATCTCCCGGAACCACCTTACGGTATTTCTTCGGGGAGGGGCCAGTGCATAAAGCACAACACGTGTAGCAGAAGTAGCCTAGGCAAACTGCTTCTCCTAGCCGACTTAAACAATGTTAAAAGGGACCAGCCTCGGCAGGGCTTATCCTCTGCAGCCAATTCTTGGTCGGCGCGCCATAATGTGAGTGACAGCCGTAGTTACTGTAGTGATTCGCATCATGCTCCATACTACATTTTCAAATTTTACAATTTAACACGGGGGCCTTCCTTAGTCGAGTGGTTAGAGTCCGCGGCTACAAAGCAAAGCCATGCTGAAAGTGTCTGGGTTCGAATCCCGGTCGGTCAAGGATCTTTTCGTAATGGAAATTTCCTTGGCTTCCCTGGGCATAAAGTATCATCGTACCTGCCACACGATATACGAATGCGAAAATGGCAACTTTGGCAAAGAAAGCTCTCAGTTAACAACTGTGGAAGTGCTCATAAGAACACTACGCTGAGAAGCAGGCTCTGTCCCAGTATTACGTCCTTACCAAGAAGAAGAATTGTGTATTTACGTAAAACCGTTCTCAATCCAACTCGTGAAATGGCAAAGCTTTTGAGTTATAATTAAATTTCGACCAAACTGCCAAACTTGATATTTAACAGAACTATACTGCCGTGATTCGCAAGTCAGTCCCATCTGTAAAAAGTAGGCATTGAGAAAATGGGCTGTGAAGTTTCCAAACTCGTTTCCCATACAAATATTAAAAAAAAATCCACCGGATTGGAACATGTTCAAATCTTCATGAAACTTTCACAAATTGCTTTCCACTCTGATATCTTTCCGAGAAAAACATAAAGATGATCAAAATACGGTTCGATTTTGTGCTACACGGATCTAAAATCTGTAGTGGGACTGATATGCGATAACTTTTCACTATGGGACAATCTGACTTGCTGTTTTTTCCTAATTTTTCTAAACAAATCATATTATAATATTAGTGCAGTTGAAAGAGCTTTGCAAGATATGTAGAAAATTGAACTTAACTCAATTTTGACGAAAATGCAGATGGGACTGACTTGCGATTCACGGCAGTATAGTACTGTTACTCCTACGATACGTGGAACGGAGTTCAAGAAACGATTGATTCGATGAGGAGTGCCGGAAGTTTTTGTAAGGTAAAAATGCAGAGAATGGTACGCGACAGAACGTGGAACGATACAGACTGAAGCGGACAAGCAAACCCGTCTATTCCATGACACGAAACGCCTCTTGGAATAAGTGGAATACCAAGAGATGGAGTTGCTGTACCGTTCTCAAGAAACGCGGACATTCTATCAGAAGCTTAACGCATACCACAAAGGCTTTATGCCGCGACCCGAAATGTGTAGGAATAAGAATAGGAGTATCTTGACGGACGGACGCAAGGTGATCGAAAGATGGAAGCAGTACTACGATGTACACCTGAATGGCCCAGAAGACAGGGCATAGATAGCCAACCAGCTAATACGACCCAAGTAACAATGCTAGCTAACAATGAATAACAGCTTATTCAGCTAAAATGCGGATTAAACAGCTTCTTTTTAGCGGAATAAACTGTTATTCAGCTACCAATGTTACCTGGGGATGGGGAATGTTAAGGATGCCATCAGCTAAAGAGCAACAAGGACGCTGATAAGGAACTCATCAAGATGGGCTAGGAAATCTGGAAGACGGAACAGCTACCGGAGGAGTGGAAGCAAGGCGTTATATGTCCTATCTACAAGAAGGGCGACAAACTGGAGAGTGAAAATTATCATGCAATCACTATCCTAAACACCGCCTACAAAGCAGGTTTCATCGACGGCCAGATCTTTTTCGTGCGGCAAATCCTCCAGAAATGCCGTGATTGCCAGGTCCCTACCTGTTCATCGATTTCAAAGCAACAGACGACAGTATTGATCGTGTAGAGCTATGGAAGATCATGGACGAGAAAAGCTTCCCCCGGGAAGCTCACAAGTTTGATTGAAGCAACGGTGTGCAAAACTGCGCGAAGATCTCGGGTGAACACTTCAGTTCGTTTGAATCTCGCCAGGGACTACGACATGGTGAAGGACTTTTGTGCCTGCTGTTCAATATTGCGCTTGAAGGTGTCATGCGGAGAGCCGAACTTAACAGTCGAGACACGATTTTCACGAGATCCGGACAATTTGTCTGCTTCGCGGACGACATGAACATTTTTGGGAGAAAATTTTAAACGGTGGCTGATGGTGAATGCGTCGAAAACAAAGTACATGCTGGTAGGCGGAGCTGAGCGCCGGCCTAGGAAGCAGTGTCACGATAGACGGGGATTCTTTCGAGGTGGTGGACGAGTTCGTCAACCTCGGATCCTTACTGACGGCCGACGACAAGACAACGCTAGTCGTGAAATACGAAGATGCATTATCTGTGCAAGTCGTGCCTACTATGGGCTCAAGAAGAAACTGCGTTCAAGAAAGATTCACCCCGCACCAAATGCACGATGTACAAAACGCTCATTAGACCGGTAGTCACACGATATACGAATCCGAAAATGGCAACTTTGAGAAAGAAAGCTCTCAGTTATCCCGTATAGGCCTGAGTGAAAGGAAAAATACTAAAACCCTCACCGCTCAGCGAATACTAAACGGAACCAAATACATTTTTGTCAGTATACTAGTCCACATATCTAGTTCCTAAAAATGGCCAAGGAATTTCGGGAATGTTCCTGTGGTCGGAGATATTCTGGTGGGTCACTGGATCAGGTCGGGTAAAAAAGAGCTATTTCTTGGGACACGCCAAGTAGTCTTAATTGATTTACAATGGCAATCATTTTAATTTGTATAAATCATTAAGATCTGATATTCAACACTATAAATGAAAAGGTAAGCACCGATTAGAATGTACTGGATGTGGCCACACGAGCTTAATGCCCTAAAGAACCGGCTATAGATTTGTTGGATACTAAACTGTTTCAATTCTCTAACAGTAGAGATGAAACATAATAATTTACTGGAATACGTTCCCATGGGCTTGACACATATGTTTAGATATAAATTGGTCACTTTGTCATAAATTTGAGGCATCCCGGGGACCCAAAATGATTATTTCAAGGGACAACCAAATGCAGGACACAAGGTTATCCAATTCAATCATTTCTCAAAAGCTTTACGCTGATGCGTTTTTCTTCAAATTCCTTGATATAGTGGCCACATTATAGCCAATTCAGGATATAATCAGTACCTTGAAATTTGCTAACCTTCAGGGGCACAGAAATACATCACCCTTTTCAGCTGACCTGACCCAGTAACCCACCTGAATAACTCCGGACACATGAACATTCCCGAAATACTTTGGCCACTTTTAGAAACTAAATATGTGTGCCAGTATACTGACAAAAAATAATTCAAATCCGTTAAGTACTCGCTGAGCGGTGAGACTTTTAATATTTTTTCTTTTCATCGAATGTTTTCATCGAATAATTTTTAGTTTTGAACAGAAAAACTGCTTTTCAAGTTTTGATGATGACGATGATTACGGATCGTTAAGCTGAGAAGCAGGTTCTGTCCTAGTGAGGACGTATAATGCCAAGAAGAAGAAGAAGAAGAAGAAGAAGAAAAAGAAGAAGAAGAAGAAGAAGAAGAAGAAGAAGAAGAAGAAGAAGAAGAAGAAGAAGAAGAAGAAGAAGAAGAAGAAGAAGAAGAAGAAGAAGAAGAAGAAGAAGAAGAAGAAGTGGACGCTTAGTGGTTCCCCAACGGCCCTGAAGGTATTAAGCGACAACTAGTGGCTTTTCGTACTCATGTTGCGTACACTAGAGCAGCAAGCTCGATTTGGCGAACGGGGGTCATCTGCACCTAATACCTTTAGGGTCGTCGGGGGACCACTTAGCGTCCAGGTACGGACTTAAATTTTTTACCTGATTTTGTTTCCTACCAAAACGAACACTTTAGGATGACGTACTTATAACATTTCGCATTTTCTAAAACTATGGGACGGCCTAATGCTCATGTAACATTGAACGATGTTGAAAGCGTCAGTGTCAAAAAAATCAGAGGGGGTTGTGTACAAGACACGACCGCATGACGTTAACTACGCCAAGTGATTTTTTTGCATTTGAATTTAAGTCGATTTTCATAGTTGCAGCCTTCCTTTAGTTTAAACTCTAACATAATATCGTGACGGCCCCAACATTTTAGATTTTCAATTGACACCCAGTATATTGCCGTAAGATGCAGTTATATCAAAAGAAGAATGAGCGAAGAAGCTGAAAATGGTCTGCTTTTATAGTGCACTAGCAAACCCAAAGGAATCGTGGAAGACAATATGAACGAGTTTGGTTGCGAAAGAAAGGGGTCAACCTTTTCCCAATTTTCGACAATCTATCGTCAAAAATCAAAAGTTTTCTCCATTTGAGTAAAATGTTGTATAAATTTCCGAGCGATTGGTGGGAAAATATTGAAAATCTACCGATAAATGGCTGAGTTATTACCATTCAAAATCTTACATAATTTCGTGACGGTCGCAACATTTTAGATTTTCAATTGACACCCAGTATATTGCCGTAAGACGTAGTTAACGTCAAAAGGTGTTGAGCGTCTTTTACATAGATGCTTCTGTCACTGTCATTGAACGGCGAGACAGTGACAGAGATTTTATTCAAATTCTCCGTCGCTACAGCTTCTGATGGAATTTTAAATAATGTCTAGTTCATTATCTGGTATGATTATTTTTTGTATCGCTGCAATCATGGAAGTACATCCACATAATTTATCAAAAAAAAATACTCCCCGAAGTTCTTCAAAAAGAGATAGAAATTTTAATAGCAAACAACATTACAATTGCGCGTGTGAGAGTCGTTATTATCCAACACATGTAAAATTAAAAAGGAAATAAATTACAGAGCTAGGCACATGTAACACCCTTAAGGGGAAAGTCGAATTCGTGTCAGCAAAGGAAATCTCCTTGAAATTCCAAATTCATCATCCCTGATGAAAGAAAATATGTAAAAATTCTTTAGCATTAATGGCGAACTTAATTTCAAAATTCATTAATGCTGTTTCATATGCCAGAGTTGCGGAAGAATTTCTGGAAAAAAAAAAATGCTTTATGCACTTCTTGAGAAGTTTCAAAAAGCAGAAGCGTGCCGTGCTTCAAATCGGACGCGAAAATGTTTTTACATTCGTCAAAGTGAAAAATATAATTTCTACCCGTTTTTAATATCTAGTAATATAAGAATACAATTTTATATTCAAAAATGTAATAGTGAAAAGTGATAAATGAAAAAATGAGTTGGTTAACTTGTGTCCTCGGTACTGTGAAACAGTTGGTTTTTGGCTGCCCCAAGCTCAACGAACCATCCGGAAGTTACAGGCAACACATGATTTGAGTTCATCAATCCGGTGTGTTTGTTCCAGTATGATACTTTCCCTTTTGTACGCCTCCTTTCGCGTCGTGCTTTTTTTTTTCGGAGTATGACATTTATGTTCAGATTGCGCGTTCTTGCCGGTCGGGTGTTGCAGCTAACAATCAGTTGTGGGTGCTTTTTAACCGTTCGATGACCCTGTAGGGATCGATTCTGCTTTTCGTAGAATTCTGAGCAGAAAAAACATACTGTGTTATCCTCGGGTGTTTAGTTTGAACGCGCTTACTTTCTTTTTTCGTCTATCCGAATATACCGTACCGCCGTTTTTTTTTTTTGGCGGGTGGTTTGAAATGTTCGTGTTTTACAATTCGA
Source organism: Aedes aegypti (assembly GCF_002204515.2). Classification (NCBI taxonomy): domain Eukaryota; kingdom Metazoa; phylum Arthropoda; class Insecta; order Diptera; family Culicidae; genus Aedes; species Aedes aegypti. The sequence goes on along the minus strand of NC_035108.1, from coordinate 122,699,634 downwards.
TGACCCTGGAGTGATCGGTTTTGCTTTTTACTGGCTATTGGGCAAAAAATATTCCTACACAGTCGACAAGCATTACGCGAAATTCTATTTAAACAATAAATAAACTGTTTTTTTCTCTTTTGATTGCCAGCATTCAAAAGATTGAATTGAAAACACATAGGACCGACAATTGTCACCTCACGGCACTAGTAGAGTAAAGTGGGCAAAAGTTCGAGTGGGGCAAGAGTTTCTTTTTCAGATTTCTAGCTCAATTCAAAATAGAACTTAGAAATGTCATGGTGGTTCGAATGCTATTCAAGTAAGAGACTTTCACTCCAAATATCATAAAAATCGATTGAGATTTGGAAAAGTTATGACTGTTTGTTGTTTTTTGACGAGAATATTGTAATATTTGGTCAAATTTCACTGCGGAACACGTTTTTGTCTCCAGCACCAAAATACCGCTATTCACTTTATTAAGGGATGCTGAATCCATTGCCGTTTTCAGAAATATCATAGCACGTCTAGTTTTTGAGATATTGACTGTTGAAAATGCAAAAAATTACTATTTCAGCCAACTTGCATGCAAGTTTGCCAGCTTGTAAGGTAATATATTGGCTTAATTTGCCACAGAATTCAAACTTTATGTGTATAACAATACTTATTATCAAAGTTTGTAATACTTTCGATGCGGAAAAGTTATTTTTTGATGGTTTAGAGAATTGTTGTATTTTGCCATAAAGAAGAAACGAAGAATTCAGAATGGAGACTGCAAGCATGTTGAAAAAATCGATTTAATCGAAATTTAATCGCGCAATGTAAATCAAATTATGTCTGAAATGAAAGTTCAAGTTCTATTTTGCATGTTTGGCGGATTAGATCACAAAAAATTTTGATAAATCTTACTTTGAATTTCATGTAAACATGAATAAAACCAGTGTTTTATACAACTTTGGCGACCTATAGCTAAAAATTGTGACGTGCTGGAACATTTCTGAGAATGGCATCAGATTCAGCAACCCCAAATCTACTAGAGACACATAATTTGATTCTTGAGACACGCAAAAATGTCATTTTTGTTACGCTGTGTTTTCGATGCATGGAACCAAATCAAAATGAAATATTTTTCGATATTTTATGTGAGGGCGTTTCTAGGTCTATCATAAGGATGCTTTGACGTGTATTAGTTTTTGCATAAATGCTTGGAAACAATTTTTGGCCAATAGCGGGGCAAAAGTTCGACCTATGTATATACTCACGGAAAAATTTTCAAATTGCCTAAAACCCACATATTATCTTCAAATTTAGCAAAATTTGCCTGATCGTGCGAAAAAATTTACAAAAATTTTACATTTCCATTTAGTTTTGCGAAAAACTGCTATTTTTGGGTGTATTACAATTAACCCTGTTTTGGTCATTTTTTTGATGAAAATTTAGTGTGTATTTTTCGGCAAACATAAGTTTACGGCTGGTATAAAGTATGCCTGTCATGAAAGTAATGATATTTTGTGTTTTAGCCTTCGAACTTTTGCCCCACACTACATTCGAACTCTTGCCCACCGGTGGGGCAAAAGTTAGTTGAAGACAATCAATTTTGAAACTGTTATAACTAAAAACGGGTTAATATTTTGACACAAGTTTGTTCAGCAAAATTATAGCCAATATGTTAAAGGTTCGCTGTATGGTATTTGTTCTGTTTCATTTGCTATTGTTTTCCTGGAAACTTTGATTATACCGCTAGGGTCGAACTTTGGCCCCACCTTACTCTAGAATAAACCCAATTTTGTTTGGAAAAGCCTAAATCTTGTATGTCGTATATAGAGAACCTCACGAATTCATTACAATGTTTTATCTGGATCTTCCAGATTGCTGTAAAATGAAGCCTCAAAAATCTGGAATATTCCGGACAAATCCGGAAGATTGGTAATGCTAAGTATGATGCCGATACAAACGCATGTAGCGACAAGTGTACCCCAAAACCAAAAACTATATTAAAAATTTTACATGTTCAATTATTTTATTTTTTAACAATGAGACATATCCGAAAAATTAGCACTATCTTTCTGAATCTTAATGTTAAGATTTCGACACTAGTTATCGACCACGTATATTTTTTTATGTTTCCTCTATCTGTCACATCATGTAGATTCGAACAGAACAGAATTCTTTCGAAATTCTTATATTATATATTAGTTTCTAGTGAGAATTTTGTCATCATATGATTTGGTTAAATTTACACTTACCTTTATAATAATTTCATATCCGCTAAACGCCTCAACGATCGAAAATATAAATCCTTATACAGAAACCAAGACCATTTAAATCCGCACCTAATTGAATGGCAGTCATCTTCAATTGCATCGCGGCAAAAAAGTAGCAACAAAAACCTTTATTTTTATTAATCGCTTAGCATTTATTTTCACTTCGTTTTAAAAGTCTAATTAAAAATGGAATTACACTTGTGAGAGACAGATAGAGACATACACACACCTACAGACCTTAACACCGCCGCTTATAATACGGCTGGCGCGCCTCGGAACGAAGATAAGGGAGTGTATTGCACCCAAACTTCGTTCGCACAGCACACCGATTAGCGGTTCATTGCTTTGTATTTTTTTTTTGTTTTCGCGTGATGGGGTGTGCGTGTCTTCTGTATGGTGAGCATAAATGTACAAAAATGGGCAGGGGGTGTTAGCTGCAACAATTGCTTAGAGTCTCCTTCTTCACCCATCAGCCCCGCCAATTGAATAAATTAAAAATTAAGTCTAATCGATTTGCTTGTCTAAAGATCACTTTTTTCCTCTCTTTTTCTCTGTTTTGATAATTTTCTCATGAATAGTTTATTCGCTAAAACCTATCATTTTCATTGCTCCTCGATTACTTCGATACGTGTGTGGGGGTGTATGTACTTATTGTTCGTGGTAAAAAAAATGTATAACAATTCGAAAATTCTCGTACCTAGTAGTTATTCGAATAAAATCCTCTCACTCGCGCACGCATTCTTCGCAATTGCTCATCATTTCTTTTCCTCTCACTCTCTAACAAACCGAGAGGAGATGGTGATTGTTGCTGCTGTCTTGTTTCATCCTAGTCGCTGCTCTAAATTACTTCGCTAATACATTTATAGTGATACAGTTCATTTATGCGGTTTTCTCGCTTTATTCTTTTATCAAAAAATCTTCCTCCCCGAAAGGAAGCCCCTGTCTGCGCGGTTTTTTGTGTATAAAGTATCATCTCGTTAAAAATAGGCATTTGATTTCCGTTTCCTTACAGTTCTATAGTTGCTTCGTTTAAAATAGTATTTGATTTAAATTAGTTAAAATAAAAAGACTAAATCGTTTCCAGTGTGTGTGTGTGTGTGTAATCCTTCTTCTAGGAATAAGGCATCTCGGTTCCGTTCACTCGATCCCACGAAATCGGGGAGTTTTTTTGTTCTAATGCTTAATCTTAAGCTTAGTAAGTCTTACAGTCCATGTTTTCGTGAAAATGTTTCTTCTGAGTTTGATCTGATTCAGGCTAAATTTAGTTATACCTTGCTCTGTCCGTACGTATGGATTTGGAAACATAAACGACTCTTCAGTTTCTGGTATGGGTATAGTAGAAATGGATAGGAATGGCAGATGTTTTTTTTTTTTTTTTATTATTATTTGCGAACTTTATGACACTGTTATCTTCATCGTCAATTGTTCCAGCTATTAGAGCTCTATGTAAGCTTCCTGCAAAAAATTGAATGCACTAATGGTTGGTTTCATTGTGGTTCTTTAGACTAATTCAAGACTTTATTTCAGGTCAAGGTTTTCAATTCAAATTGGTTAGGATAGTAGAATTTATGCCAGGATTTGTTAGAATCTTGAAATCAAAGACAGAATGTTCCAGATGAATGATGAGTTCTTGAAATCCCTGTTGGAATTTCTCGCGCAACAATTCAAAAGGGCCAGTCCTCAGATCTTTTTTTTCTGAGAAAATTCTATGTGAATATTGTACACCACATTTTCAATTTCTATTTCTCAGCATTCAAATCAATCAATGTGATTTACTATTACTACACGTTAGAATCGATTTTATTCTGAAAACTGCAAAAAATGTGAAAAATGATGAATTTAAATGCTTGGCCCATTTTTTAACAGGCATTGGCTTTTTCTATAGGCCAAGTTGAATTTTGTTAGCGTGCATTGGCCCAAGGCTTGGCCCTTTTGGTTTACAACGAAAGAGCAGAAGGCGCCCCACCATGCTAAGGCCAATGACAATTGGCGAAATTTTTCGATTGTAGGCCTTCTTTATGGAGAGAGATCTGATCTTTGATCGTTTTAAGCAGGGACCAATGAATGATTTGGAAAAAAGCGATGATTGGCCGTTTTGAAAATCGGATTAATAACAGCAATTTTTATGATTATGTTGACAATGTTTGCAAAGTTTGTGCGTGTTGGGAGATGCCATCGAATGTTATCAAAACTCTATTTGTTTACAATATGATCATTGAGCCCTTTAAAATTGTTACACGAGATTTGAGGTCATGATCTTCAAATTATTGGTTAAGGTTCTAAAGTGTCTACCAGAATTTGTTAGAATCATGAAATCGTAGACAGAGTCTTCCATTTGAATGATGAGTTCTTGAGATCCTTTTTGAATATTCTCGTGTAACGACTCAAAAGGGCCAATCCACAGCTCTTTGGTTCTGAGAAAATTCGATGTGAATATTGTACACCACATTTTCAATTCCTATTTCTCAGTGTTTCAATCAATCAATGTGATATACTATTACTACACGTTAGAATCGATTTTATTCTGAAAACAGCCAAAATGTGAAAAAGAATTGAGTTTAAATGCTTAGCCCATTTTCGATTTTCATCCAGGCTTTGGCGTTTTTTTATAGGCCAACTTGAATTTTGTTGGCGTGCATTAGCCCAAGGCTTGGCCCTTTTGGTTTACAACGAATGTGCAAGAGAGAGTCATTGGCCCCTCACCATGCTAAGGTTAATGACAGCTTGCGTTTTCAGATTGTAGTCCCTCTTGATACAGAGTTCCGGTCATTGACCTTTTCAGGTCAAGGTCTTCAAATTAGTTAGGGTTCCTAAGTTTCTATCAGGATTTGTTATAATCATGAAATTTTCGACAGAATCTTCCAGATGAAAAATGAGCTCTTGCAATCCCTTCTGATATTTCTCTAGTAACAATTCAAAAGGGCCAATCATCAGATCGTTGGTTCTGGAAAACTTCAAAGTGAATATTGTACACCACATTTTCAATTCCTATTTTCAGTATTCAAAACAATCAATGTGATTTACTATTACTACAATTGGTTTTATTCTGAAAACTGCCCAAATTGTGAAAAAAGATGAGTTTAAATGCTAGGTCTATTTTGATTTACAATCAGCCATGGGCCTTTTTATAGGCCAACTCAAATTTTGTTAGCGTGCATTGGCCCAAAGCTTGGCCCTTTTAGTTTCCAACGAATCAGCAACAGAGTGTCATTAGCCTCTCACCATGCTAAAGCCAAAGACAGTTTGCGAAATTTTCCGATTATAGGCTCTCTTGATGGAGATCCGTACATTGGCCGTTTTATGCAGGATGTCAATGTATGATTTGTAAAAAAAAAGTTATATTGGCCGTTTTGAAAATTGGATTCATAACGGTAAGTTCAGTGAACATAATCATAATGTTTGCATAGTTTGTGGGTGTTGGGAGATGCTATTAAATGAAATCAAAACCCGATTTCTTTACAATACCAATCATTGGCCCTTTAGAATTGTAACGCGAGATTTCGTTTTCAATATTGAAATTCTCCATTCTTTGCCTGGCCATACGCATCAACTGGGAGTAGAACCTACTTTTGAGCCTCACAGTTATTAAGCTTCCTTTGCCAAACTGGCAAAATAGAAATTCCTTTAATAACAATAGCAAATTTTTCTTCAATGAAATTTCAGAAATGTATCCAAAGATTTCTTCTGGAATTTTTCCACTTATAATATCAGCAAAGATTGCAACAGAAAATTTTGGTAGAAATTCCCAAAGAACATTCAAAAGTTACACTAAGAACATCTTGCAGAATTCCGCAGGAATTTTCGTAGAAGTTCCTGATGATTTCCTCGCAGCAAAAGTTAAAAGAATCGTTCGAAAAATATTGTGAAAAAAATTAAAGAATCTCTGGAGATGTTTTCTAACAACTCTTCGGGTAAATGCGAGCAACCCACCTGTAGCTTTTTTGATTTTGGATATTTTTAACTAAATTTTGACACAAGAAGCGTTTGAATTTTAGGATTGTTCACCTGGCTCCGGAATCAAAAGGGCCAATTTAGAAAAAGTGGATTTGCAATGAGAAATCACTTGAGTTTTTACCATTTTCAGCTCTATAACAATGGAGACGAATGTCTAGATGTCCATAATGGTCACTACATGGCACGGATCACAATTTCCGGATGTTCCGGAGAACCGTTTCCGGGGTCAATCATCGAAGGTGACGAAATACTGCGACACATCAAACGTCATGGTTTTTCAAATGATTGCCGTCTATGACTGAGCTGCATAGTAAAGAACCCATTTGACCACTTTAGAACCGATATCCGGGTTTCCGAAGAACAGGTTCCGGGGTCCACTTTGGAACCGATATCCGGGTTACCAAGGAATATATTTCGGGGGCAATTACTGAATTTCAGTAAACCATGTAACCATGCGACACATCAAACTTCGTGATTTTTAGAGATATTACATTCCATGAGTGAACTGCAACGCATGGGACCTATTCGGCCACTTTGAAACCGAAATCCGGGTTTTTGAGGAACCGATACCAGGGTCAATCTTCGAAAGTGACTAAATACTATTATGCGACACATCAAACTTCATGTTTTGCAAATGATTGCATTCTATGACTGAGCTACACAGTACAGAAGTCATTTAATCGCTTTGGAATCCTAAAATTCTGACCGTGACCTCAAATGCTTCTTGTGTCAACATTTGGTTCAAAAAATAATTAAAAAACAGCCAAAAATGTGCTTTTTCCAACTCTTGTTTAGGAGGGTTGGTAACGGAAGGGTTAATCCAAACTAACGCTAAACTCAGGTTGGTATCGGGACTCCAACTGCCCATAAAAGCGGTAGCTGTGGTCGATGGGACTGTCACCAATTGGTTTAGCAGCCTTTAAAAAAAAAACGAGAGATCCAAACCAATAACTTGTTCCGTTTTTCAGTCGAAGAGTTGAGCTATATTGGACGATAACTAAAAAGTAGAAGACAAGCAAGCTTGATAATATCCTCAACATCATCAGAGTTCGGTGACATACTCTAGAGCAGAGAGGCCTGTTTTGTTCGGGCGGGACACTCAAGAGTTCTTTTGAAGCGTGAGTAAAGGTGAGCATAGCAACAAGGGAGAAAGAGTACCAGAAATAATCCTCGAATTTTTTGCACTCTTACTCGAATCGTTTAAGCATCTGTGTTGAAAATTTCCAGTTAAATTTTTACTCCTCATGAAAATGCCAAAATCGCCTCATTTTTGCATCGCAGAGGAGTATCTGTCAATCCTGAAGACAAGTGCTTAGTGCTAAGATCAATACTTCAGCATAATCATAAGTTGCAGATTGGCTGCTGTCAAGGACATCGTTCTTCAGAAAATTTGTGTAAAATGCTGTAATCTTGAGATTCTGATAGGAATATCCAGATACCGCTGGAATTCCACTCGAAATCCTCAAGATTCCGTTTGAATTTCTCAGAATCCCTCTGCAAATTCCGGGAATACTTGAAAATTCTCAAGATTGGGAAGGGCCGGACTAGCGGACTCTTTGGGATTCCTTAAGGGAGCGTAATGATTTCCAGCGGAAATGCCAGCTTGATTCTCAGGGGAATCCTAACGATTTTTTGTGAGATCCTGGCGTGATATAGAAGTTTTCAAATCTGGGAATCTTCAACTGACTCCTGAAGCTTTTTGGTGCGCTCTTGAAAACTCCTAGTCGAGTCTTGTGGATTTCGAACGAGATTACTGGGGAACTCTTAGGACCCTGTAGATTGCAAGCCGTAAACTAAAATTTTCCAGCGGCAGAATAGAAGTAATCTTTGCGGAACCTCTGAGAATTCCTAGCGGTATTCCGGGAGCTCCTAACGGACTTTTGGGAATTTGCAACTAAATCTGAGGATTCCAAGTAAGACCCTGTGGTCTCCTAGCAAGCTCATTGGATTTACCAACGGGATCCTGGTAATTTTCAGCGATAATCCGAGGAATCACACTGACGAGCTTATCGATATATTGTTTGAAAATGAGAAGTGCTTTGAGCAACAAGTTAATTCTAAAAAAAACTACTGAACATGTCAAGAGGTCTGAAGTTACTTGTTCTACGAAATGAGAGATAATCATTTGTGATTCTCAGTAGAATCCCAGCGGAATATGGATATTGCTATCAAGACCCTGGGGTTCCTCAACAAAATCTTGTGAATTTTCGTGATTCCAATAAGATTTTTTTATAAACATTACGTCCAAACTAAGACAAAACTTGCATCTCAGCTTTCTAAAAACATTACCACACTGACAGCTTTCTCATATAAAGTTGCCATTTGGCATTCATACATCGTGTGGAAGAGGCGATCTACCCAAGGATGTAATAGAAATTACCATTACAAAAAAAAACTCTGAATCGAACGGGAATCGAACTAAAACATCCTAAGCATGATCGATGAGGAGGTACTGGGTCATTAGGCCGAAGTACGCTATGCCGAATAGATCATAAGGCCGAACGTGCCATTTGGCCGAATTAGTTAAAAACGTAAAACATATAACCTATAATAAAATAAGAAAATTTTTCGGGTTCCTGTAAAGCTTCGAAAATGTCTGCATAATGACCCTTTCGGTCTAATGATTGGACACCGACTGAGAAAGGCACTAATTTTAGGATCCTGGGTTTCAAAAGCTTGAGAATTTCTAGTCGAATCTTGATGATCCCCAGTCAGGCTGTCTACTCATCTACAGAATTTAAATTCCCTGATATTTCCAGGGTTTTCCAGGTTTAAAATTTCAACAAGTTTTCCAAAATACATAAATGATTGACGAATAGTTAATTTCAGATGACTAACCTTTTTTCAAAGATAGGCAAGTTGGCTTCGAAACACTCAACAAAAAAAAAAATAACGGTAAATTTTAAAGCAATTTCCACTTCAATGCAAAAAATGTGTTCATATCTGCTTGTTCTAAATGTGTACGCAACACAGTACAACATATTTAAAATAGAAATCCTTATTTCATTTACACGAAAAAAACGAATGATTATCAAATCATCTGGAAGAGCCTTTCATCATTAAAATCAGATATGACAGAATATTCTATTCGATGTTAAGGAAGAAGTAGCCTTGCTCTTAAAATGGAATTCAGATTTATGGACATTAGCGACGTACCTAGAATATTTATAAGGAGGACGTTTTTTATTTTTCCCAAGATGATATTTTGGGAAAATTAGGTAACGACTTACAGTCTTGGAAATATGAACCAAACAAGAACCATACATGAATATTGATTAAAAATATTCCTCATTTGAACAGACATTTCTCTAAGAAAATTTCTAAGACTTTTAATTTTGAATTCCTAGTGACATTACGAGAAGTTCTACTCGTAGATTTCTTTCAATTATTACTCCCAAAGATCTTTTTAGGGTTTCGTGATTTTTCACTAACTTTTTAAGTAATTCTTCCTAGAATTTCGTTTTGAATACGTTTAAGAATTCAATTTGGATTTTTTCTAAAGAATTACTTTGCATAGTAATCAGAAATCCCTCCAAAGATCGTTTAAGACGCATGTTCTCAAGACATTTGTCCATTGATTTTCCTTCAACATTCCCGTTCTTCAAGAATGAACAATTCCTTCCTTTTCTTCAATAATTAAACATTCCTTTCTTGTCAAGGAAATTTTTCTGTTTTTTAGAGAAAAGTTTGAAAAAATCTGCGTGAAAATGGAATGGTGTTTGTATGCCACGAAATGGCTCGAGAACGGGTCAACGGATTTGTACAATTCTTTCACTATCAGGGGATCCAACGTGATCGTGCGAAGGAAAAGTTTAGAAAAGTCTCCGGAATAGCCCAAAAAAAACGGGATTGAAATAATCTGTCATTTTGTATAAGAGAGTGCATGCCATTTTTCAACAGCTTACTTGATGGCAAGACGAAGTTTGCCGGGACCACTAGTTTCTAATAAAAATTGTAGAGCAACCTCCGTTGAAACTTGTGTGAGCTCTAAGTATGACTTGATGCCTACGAGGATCTCTGTAAAAAAAAACTCGTGGATTTCTGATAAATTGCTAAGATTACTGAAAAAAATACATTCGATTCTCTGTATAATATCCTACAAGACTTTTTGTAGAAATTCGGACAGAATCCCTAAGGAATTTATCTCAGAATAATCGGAGCAATAACTGTAGTAATTACTGTAGTATTTACTGGTGTGGAACCATGAAAGTTATAAAAAATCCTTGGAGATAATATTTAAGAATCTCCAAGGATTTGAATATGTTTAGAGAAATGTTTAAACCACAGCAATAATATTTCAATGGACTGCTGGAGAAAAGCCGAGAGGAATTTCTAGAGGAACTCAATGTCGAATCTCAGGTGGAGTTTTTTCGAGGAATTCTAGTAATCGTGTATAATAGATTTCAACGGATAATGCCTGGAAGATTTTTTGAGCAATTCCTGAGAATAATGGTGAATGAATTTGTGGAAGGATCCTTATTAAAATGCTTAGAATAAATGAAAAAATCGGCGAATTATCGTAGGGTTTCTTGGAATAAATTTTAAGCATTTTTATAAACTCTGGAATAAACCTTTGTGGAAGAACTTTTGTAGGATCAATGGAAAATCTTCTAGAAGTAACAACAGGAGAAAACGGTGAATGAACCAGAGAAAAATATTTTGTTTTCAGAGTAATCTCTGTGAAAATTAGTTGAGGTGACACATACTAGAAACCTGCGAAAAATCACCTAACAAACTGTGAAATCAAGGAACAAAATCATAACGAAAAACTCGAAAATTACCCGACCGGAAATGGAACTCCCGACCTACTGCTCAGGAAGTAGTCTTGCTACCACTAAGCCAGCTTTCACTGATTGTTAGTGGTGTTCAAAACCTGAAACAGAAGACACTCATGCCTGCCAAATCGGCTGTCTTATGATTTCACAGAAGTTCGGTTAAAATAATGCTGTTACCACACTGTTAATATTTGTTAACAAAATTATGTAGAAATTCCTCTAACAAAACATTAAAAAATCGCTGGTAACATTCCTGGAGGAGTTCCTAAGTACTCCAACAGGAATCTCTGGAGCAATTACTAAAATTCCTGAAACATTCCTCTGGATCGGAGAAAAATATCATTAAGAACTTGTACGATAGTCTATGAAGATTTCTCTAGAATGTTGCACCAGGATTCACGGCAAGCAGATTAAAGCAAAAATATTGATATTTTAGAGATATGCATTATATTAATTACCAAGGCTCTAAACAGAGACCTGCTTACATGAGAAATGTACTATTTAACGTACCTGTTGTAAGTGTTGCTCTTTGCTTTGCTTTGCAATGTTATTTTTTTAAGAATACAAACTTTTTTTTAATTGGAATGGTTTAACTATGTTTCACATGTTCAATTTGGTAATCTTTATTTTCTGCTTCCATGTCTAAACATTTTTGTGCTGAATGAAAAAAAAAAATCATTTAAGAAAAATTTCAGAACTTAACACATTAACAGTTCAAGTAGCGTTTTGATAGTGGCGCAGCCGAAACAAAATTTCCAATAGCAAAGATTTTTTGTTACAAAACGGATTTATTCTACTGCTTCAAAATAATTTTCCTGAGTGTAGCTAAACTTCCCTGAGAATTGTAGTTTTTTTTTTTTTTTCAAGGTAAAATTCCCTGATGATCCCTGTTTTTTTTTATCAGGTAGTAGACACCCTGCTAGTGCAATCCTAAGAATTTGAAACGGTATCCTACGGATTTCTATCAAAATTTGAGGCATTTGGAGGAATCTGTCAATTTCCGGCGATTTCTTGGGATTGAAGGTTCTTTTTAGATTTCTTACAGAACCCTAATAATCAGCTAGATCTGGACGATTTCTTGAGGAATCCTGTCAACTTAAATCCTGTAGAATGTAGGGATATATTATAAATGTGGTACCAATAAAACCATAGAATTTTACGAAGATTTCTTTATACATATTGGCATGAAACTTAAACAGATAGAATGTTTCCCAACAGAAACTTGAAGATTCCATAAGAGAAGTAAAAGGATTGGACCGAAACTCAGATATTCGATATCACCAGAGTTTAGGTGCAATCTTCAAGGTTTCTGTCGAAACAATGTGATTCTGACGTAAACTTAAGACTTGCGACATAAATTTGGAAAAAATATTAAAAAAATTATAACAAAGAAACTATTTTTAATAAATTTTCTGAGTGTTTAATAACTTTTTTTTATTCCGCAATGAATGAATTCACAAAATCACAAAGCTCGCATATATGTTAGATTAGAATAAAAACCAGAAGAACTGTCAGAGTCGTTTTTGTTCCGAAAATGATTCAACAGTAATGTTTTACATTATATGCCTTGCTTGTACCGATTGACTATCACCCACTAGCGTGGACGAAATTGCGCATGAAGGCAAAGGAGAATGACCCACAACAACAGAAAAACCATCCTGTTCTGACTATATGTACAGCGTGATGACCGTGAGATATTGGTGCGACCGGTTCCGGACTTATGGTCATTACGTTTCCTTTATTTTTTTTTCTCTGTTGGTGCTGCACCAACTCTCTTTCGATTCTTCCAATCCAGTCTAGACAGAGGTGTTCGAAAATGCATCTCAAAATACTTTGTGGTATATGTGTGTATGTGTGTTTGTGTTGTTTGCTTCCGCTTCGGGTAATAAGCGGACAAACAAAGGCAGTGGTTATCTCTCTGTCTTTCCCTCGTTAAAGTATGTACATTGTTCGTTCGAACGAATCTATAAACTTGTTCCTCATTTGGTTGATCGAAATACGCTTTGGGTCGATTTGGTTACATTCCATCGCATTCTACTGTACACAAGTACTAAGTGCTGATTCCGGTCGTTTCCAGACCATACGTTCTGGACACGACTGGAATCAGCACGGCAGGACTAAAATCGGGACCGACGAGTTTCAGAGTTGTATGTTAACGATTTAACTTCTTATGTCTACAGGTGGAAGACTTTGCTGTCAATCTTCATCAAACTCCCTACACGAATCCGAAAACTCGTCCCCACAACGACCAAAGCGTAATTCGAGCTACTAACCCTACACCGCTTACAGATAGAAAAAGCGACGAGTCATGTTTCTAAAATGAAAATGACTCATCAGGAAATGCTCGTATAAACATATCTAAAACACAAAGGAATGTCTCTCGCTATCTCCATACATGTATATATATTTTTTTCGGGGATACCAGCCCAAAATGCTTTCTCTAGCATAACAACAGGCCGCACCAATATCTCACCGATTGGTCACGTGTATTTAGGTTGCACGCTTCGTTCGCTGCCTCTATCATCCACCCTATTCCGTTCCCATTCCACTCTCCACAGGCTTTGTGAGTCATCCGAAAAGCTTACCCTAGGATTCTACCAACGCTGCACGGTTCGGTCGGTCGGGATTAGACAAAAATTTCATTCATTTATTCAAACTTTTTCTCCGTTTCTGCGAATACTAAATCTGTACAAAAACTAAACATTTGTATCGTATCCTACGTATCCTGTTCCAAAACCGACCCAAAACTAGTCTTTGGCTTCCGCGACAGCCGAACAATCCCTCACTTCGGGTGCGCACCTTCGGATGGTTCCGTCGAAACCAAATATATTAACTCTATGTCTTACCCAACGCCTCATATCCTCCATCCTTCGTCGTCATCCACGTTCGAATCCGTGTCCGACGGTTCCTCTCCGTACATGTCCGCCAGCTTCCGGAACCGTGGCCCGAAGCTGGACAAATAGTTAAACTTGAGATCACCTTCGTCCGTACAGGACGCCAAGCTGGACAACGACCCGGAACTGTTGCCGTCTCCTTCGTACGCGTAGTGCCGCACGTCATCGATTGGATACGCATCGGCGTCCCTATCGCAGGCGTCCTTCTTGTCCGTCAGGAAAGCGCCAATATCTGGCACCTCATTCGCCTCCTTCTGTCGCAGATCGTTTCCGTAGGGTTTGTCCATGTAGATCGGAGGTGCTCGAAGCACCGCCAAGTCATACTCCGCGTCCCGTTCGCCACCGCCTTCTTCCTCGTAGTTGATGATCGTTTCCCGGATATCATCCATGTCCTTTTCGTGCCATCCGTCCTGGTGTTTCTTGTGCACGACAACCGCCAACAGTAGAATCAACAGCACAGCTATGCACACAATGATCGCAATCAAGAAATTTGAATCGATTCCGAACGATACCGCAACGGCCACCGAACGGTGACATCCCGGATCGTGATTCTTCGCCAAACTCGGAGCTCCCAAATTGTACGTTCGATCGTTGATCGTCAGGTTCCGTAGACATCCCGAGAAGCCTTTACCCTGCGGAACGTACGTCCAGTTGAACATCGATCCCAGTGATTCCAGATTCACAGCCGCTCCACCCAATTGCAGAGGAGCATTCACGTTCAGTGATTCATTCGGACCCTTGGGAGCATCCAGGCTCATACAGGTAGACAGCTTGCAGTTATCGACAATCATCTCCACAGTCTGCGGTTGTAACACGATCTCCACCGTAAACGGACGCCCCTGAGGAAACCGATGTTTGTGCTCGATACGTATCGTTCCAGTTCCGTAGTCCAACAGCAGCACAGGCAGTCCCTTCACCAGCTCCAACGCCAGGAAATCCTGCACCGGAAGCAGCGGATTGTAGCTCAACGGACCAATGTACATCACCAATCCGTCTTCCCGCTGTGGCGTCAACTCCATACTGATCCTGGTCATATTGCACGGACTCACCGGAGGATACATCGCGTACCCATGGCCGTAGAAACCAATCGAAATTATCTCACAATGTGGACCCTCGTACCCTTCCATACATTCGCACTTGTCGTTGAACGGAGTTCCTCCATTCAAACACTCAGTCACCACCGGAGGAGCATCACAAACGCACTCCGCCTGGACGAACGCATTCACTCCCACAAACGAACTCGTATTCGTGTACACCGCAATGGGGACATTCGACTTGTGCAGCACATTTTTGCAAGACAACTCACATCGGACCTTTTCTTCGATACACTCGTCAATGCTGACCATCATCATCTTCAATCCAAACTCATCCTCCAGGGACCGTTGATTATACCCGATGATGCCATTCAATCGTTCTGGTTCATAATACGGACTTCCGTGCGCTGAAAATCGCACATCCAACAACGAAGCATTATTATCCCGCTGAAGCACCGTAAACACGTCCACATTCTCCCTACTGATGTTGAACAATTCCGCAATACTGTTCTGTAGCCGATCTTTCGGCGTCAACGACAGCGACGGGCTCCTCGAGACAAACTCTTCGGCCGTGATTCCATAGAATCTGATCGACCCACTTTTGTCCACCGCTTCCTCGGGGATTTCCTTCACCGTGACCAGCACCTTCGCCGACACCGAATGCCTCGGGAAGAAACTGGACTGTTCAGTCACTGTGAAGAACAGCTCGTAGTCGCCTCCACGAGTTCCCTGCAGCATCGTGATCATTCCCGTATCCGTATTCAGCGCAAAATGATCCGGACTGTACCCGTCACGCCAGTTGAACGTCTTATCCGGCAGATCCCAATCGTCCAAATCGTCCACATACACCCGCCCGATATCGGCATTTGGCGATTCTCCCTTATAATTGTACACGAAGATCTTGCTCTCGCCGTCCTGCATCTCGTTGTCGTTAACGTCCCCAATCACCAGATGTAGAATGCTGACCTTGCTCAACGGTTGCGGCTTTCCACTATCCGTGATCAGAACCGGAATAAAGTACTCCTTCTGCCGTTCTCTATCGAATCTCACCTGCGCATACAGAACATCCGTATCGATGCGGAACTTTTGTTTAATGTC
Organism: Aedes aegypti; assembly: GCF_002204515.2. Taxonomy (NCBI): domain Eukaryota; kingdom Metazoa; phylum Arthropoda; class Insecta; order Diptera; family Culicidae; genus Aedes; species Aedes aegypti. Next base: position 122,683,639 of record NC_035108.1, on the reverse strand, counting down.
ATCGCTCGCGCTGTCCGAGATCTCGTACTGGAACGGAGGTCCATTCTGCGGTTCGTCGTAATCGTCTGCCGTCAACGTCACAATCCTACCCGGATCCTGATTCTCATACCAAACAACCGGCATCTTGTTCGTCAGGAACGGCGGATTATCGTTCGTATCGTTCAGTATAATATTGACCGTCGTCGTCGACTGCCGACCGCTGCCGTCTTCATCCGTAGCGGAAATGATCACCTGCCATGACTTGTGCCCGTTCGGAGGATCCCGATCCAGAGGAGCCTTCTGTCTCAAGCATCCCTCATCGTCGATCTCCAAAAGTGGACGCTGCTCGACCTTGACAATGGCGAACTTGATGTGCTGCGGGTCCGATCGATCGCGAATATCCGGATCCCACGCCTCAATCGTAACAATGCAACCATCCATGATCTTCTCCTCGTCGATCTCCAAACTGTACTCGTTTTGCGCAAACTTGGGCAGGTTGTCGTTCACGTTCTCAACCTTGATGGAAACCGTTGCATTGTCGTCGTACGTACCGTCGAATGCCCGAACCTGCAGCGTGTACTCGGTAATGTTCTCATAGTCCAGCTCGTTGTTCACCGAAATGGCACCGGTCGTTTCATCGATCTTGAATGCGTTGCCGATGTTACCGGACACGATTGAGTAGGTGATTTGCGACGCCGTATCGATATCAAGTGCCAGCACTTGGATAACCACCGTGTTTGTGTTGGCGTCTTCGGGGATCTTTTCCGCGATATAGTAGTCTTTGGTGAACTTGGGCGGGTGATCGTTCTTGTCGGAAATCTTGATGATGAAGGTCTGCGAAATGGAATTGGGCTTGCCGTTGTTGTACAGGGCCGAGGGGGAGTTATCCTCCGCGATGATTTTCAGATGATACGTATCAGTCGCTTCACGATCGAATGTCACCAAGGCAGTAATGTTTCCCGTGTTGTAGTCGATGGAGAAGTACTCTTCGTTGTCTGCCAATCGGAATGATACGATGTTGTTGGCAGGCGTACCGTCCATATCGAAGGCACGAACCTGCATGACTGGTGTTCCCGCGGGTTCGTTTTCCGGAATCCAGCCGGATGTTACCTCAGTGAAATACGGAATGTTGTCGTTGACATCCAGGACTTTGATTTTGACGATGCTTTGGGCGATCAGGTCGTGCGTGTTTTTGACACTTACGGTAAGCGTGTACTCGGTAATGGTTTCGTAGTCGAGGGCCTTGCCGAGTAAAACGATGGCAGTGTCTCCTTTCTGTTCAAGGAGGAAAGTGTTACGGCTGTTGGTCTGTTCAGTGCGACCGGTGATCAATTCGAAAATCAGCTCGGGCTTTCCAGGTACGCGGGAGTTAGCTCGTAACGTTGCTAAGGCTGCACTGTAGTTACTGAAGTTCTCATCCAAGGAGATCGGCTGCAGTTGCGCCTCAGTGAAATACGGAGGCAGCTTGTTGGATTCGATCACAGGAATTTTGACCTCCACCTCTGCGTCTTGGGGCATATCGGGAACGTTGTTGTAAGCCCTAACAAAGATCAGATAGTATTGACCGGGGCTCTTGTCGATTGATTTCGCTAAAGTTATGATTCCATTGTTTTCGTTTATCCTGAAGTGACTGTAATCACTCTGCTTCTTCAAGATTTCGTATTTGATGACACTGTTTTCCCCATCGTCCAGATCGGTAGCAGAGATTGATGCTACCCTGAATCCTACTTTGGCGTCTTTGGTGATGGGTTCATCGTATCGTGTCTTGTCAAACACCGGCGGATTGTCGTTGATATCTTCGATCGTCACCTTAAACGTACAAACGTCGTCCAAGTTGGGCAGACCATCATCAGTAGCTCGAACAGTGATGTAAACCTCTTTCTCCCGAATCGGTTCATCGCGATCAAAACGATGAATGGTAGTGATCAACCCGGTATTCTTGTCTATGCGGAATTTTGGTCGCTCACCTGGAGCAGTCACAAAACTGTACGCTATCGTCTGATGGTCATCCGGATCTGTAGCAGTGACCTGGATAACATACGTCCCTGGATCACGTTCTTCCTGTACCGAGGGTGCATAACCTTCACAGTTCACAAATACCGGCTTCCGATTGTCGACCGGTCGAAATGATCGAGGACTGTTCGCTACCGAAGCCAAATTACTCAGTCTATTGTCAATGTCGTACGAATCGTCGTATAAACTTCGTCGTTGTCGGTTTAAGCTAAACACTTCACGGTAATCGATTCGATTGCTACTTCGACCGTCGTTTCTACTGTAGAAGTTATCATCTGAATGTGTCGTAATCACCGACACCGCTAGGTATATTAGGCTTACTATCACTAACCTATTCATTTTTGTGACTAACGCTACGTACTAAACTCTTACGTATTATTACTAAAATGTAAATCTTCCCAAATGGAAATAAAACTGATTCTCTGTTGCTTTTTTCAGTCTCCGAGATAACTCGGCAGCTGCCTCGGGGTCACTCGCTGCACTAGTTTCTAGGTTAATCGAAGTGATAATACTAGCGCTACTGCCGTTATCGTAGAATGATGATTGCTACCGACATCTATCATGGTAAAAGCGATGAGTGTGTGTACGCCTCGTAACGCACCGCCAGGTTAGATAAGGCACACAGTTGCACACTATCAGGGGTTCCTTCGCGTCAACCTAACAAACCCCAACGATCAACGCCAGGGAAATGAAGAAAAAACGGAGAAGTGATGCGTTAAGCTTCAACGTCAATCAATTGCATTTTCAATTAGTACTTGAGACAAGGCGTTTTCAGTTCCTATAACGTTATCTTATTTGTCCAGTAAAGGTGATACTCCAGCACAAGTTGGTAATAGAAGACTCAACTTTCTAAGAAAAGGAATTTCTTTGTTCACTGTTTCAAGTTGGAGCGCCACCTTAATTGGACTTATTACAATGAATATGTCTTCAATAGTACTATCGTACATTCACCCCACAGTTATTGATAATCCAGAGATATGGATCAATGCTGGATTAAACACAAAATTTCTCATCACAGAGATTTGCAATTACGCAATCAACATCAACTGATTACAGCCTCGCAATCAATCATAATGGAATTTCACACAGTTTCCTGATCGTTAGAAGGTAAATGTAAATCGTGATCTGAGAAGCGTTGATTTATACCTGTGGGTATAGCAAAATTCAAAATAAACCTCAAAATGTTTGCATTCTGCCATCCAGTGGGACAGAAAGTTTTCAAAATTACTATCGAAATGGACACTTTCTTTTGAATATTCATGTAGTTCGATTTTCTCAGATGAGAAAAAAATCTAGTTCGGTCTCGTATAGTGTTCAAAAAGTTACCCTTGATTCATAACTGTGGGGTGACTGTAGTTTCCAATCGTTGCAATGTGATATCTTTAGACACTTACCTTCGCTTCATTGGAAATGTCCGCTATCTGAGGGCGGGTGAACGTTCTGGAAGGCTATCGCGATGAGCTTTCGTTCGAATACTCGGTATTGGACGGTTTCGATTGTCGATGCAATTGAGTCACCTCAATGAGTCGATATCTGAAAAATTAAAAGGAAAAAATACGGACTAATTAATTTTGTAGTGCGGATTACTATAACATATAACATATTACGATACTACATTTGTAGCAGTGGCGATTCCCTAACCTGAATTCTACCTGTTCCACGATTACAAATTCTGGATTTTTAGCAACAAATTAGCCTCTAACAAATAGAGCTTTGTTAGAAAGGAAGATTACAATCATTTACTTTGTGTTGTATAAACTGAATTTGCCGAATTATCCATTTTTAGATTCGTAGAACAGGTAAAAAGTGAGGTTACGAGTTGCCTCTGATTTGTAGGGAATAATTGTTACAACCTTTTTCATTGATAATCAGGAGTTTGTTAATGTGATGTAATTGTGTTGTCAAATAAATACATTTAAATACAATAAAATTGTTTTGTTAATACTAAACCCTGCTTTGAGAGAGTCACAAATTCAATTTGCAGTCTGTTATTACAGCTTTTCGATAGAAAGGTAACTGTGTCATATCACTAGCTGGTGTACTGATACTACCAAGCGTTATCAGTTTAGTCATGATAGATAACAACACCGCGTTCGTATTACAGGGCGTGGTTCGGCAATTGGTTGCTGTTTGTAATACTCCAGTTAATTGAATTACGACAGTGCAGCAATAGAGGAAAGTCTCGACAAACATTTACTTTGCAAAGGTGATGATAGATCGCAAAGAAGTGCCGCTATACAGGGGATAGGCAAAATGATTGAGATAGGCAGTTTTATTTAAATTCCAGTTCTTATAACATTTTGAAAAACTGTTTAAATTGGATGCATTTGAAAGCATTTGAGGGCAGTCTAGTTTCAGTAACTTGCTTGGCCATGCACATTGGCCACCAGACCCCGGTAATGTTCCGGATTTTCCAAGGTCATGTCTAAATCACATTTTTTTTTCTGTCGCTTGTAGTTTTATGCGATGTGAATTTATAAAGATGTTAACATTTTACCTATAAACTAGACCCGATTGAAAATTGAATGCCCGACGCATTAAGATTCGTTGGTGATCTTCCGAAATATGTCCATTTCTGTGAAACTGGTTTGAAAATATGGTCAATCATGTTTGTATTTACAATCATGTGTACACTATTCGAAACTATATTATTATATTATAAACTATATTCAAGATGATGCTTTCACGAGAATATTTAGAATCATTAGCTGCACTGACCACTGGAGGAAGTGGTCAATTAGGAACATTTCCGGAATAATATCGATATGGGTATCAAACATCAAGATTTTTGAAGGTGATGAAAAACAACATTAAAATTGCTCTCGTGAGGGCTCCGTCATTGTGACATGACGAAGTGAGCTCATGAAATATAGCTTTGTCTAGTGACAGTGAACATACTCGTTTCATCAGTGTTGCAAGCCGGTCATGATACTTAACAGCTCTGGTCTCCGTTACAGCTCTAAAAAGGATCCTTGGGAAAATTAGAGACGAAATCTTGCTATATCGCAAATTGATAGATCCATCCATGGAACGGAAGTTGAATGAATCTATACAGGAATTACTCGCGGAATTGTTTAGGGAATTCACTAGATCACTGGAGGAATTTATTGAGCAGTTCCTGAACCAAGGCCTGGAGAAATTTGTTGATGAACTACTAGTACACTGATAGGTAAAATAAAGTGCCCACCTCACCAGTTTTCGAATTTCTCTCATTGATTTGGTTCAAATTAAAGTTAACACACTTAAATCTTTTTTGATATTTTATTTTTGATATTCTTTTAAAGTTGCACTTACGAAAATTTGATAAAAAAAAGAGTTTTACTCAAAGAAAAAAAAAATCAATTTGTATTGAAAAAAAATAGTGACAAAATAATGTGCCCACTTCCTTCTTGACCCCAGAAAAGATGATTTAAGAAAAATAAAAAGCAGTTCAATAGTTAATGTGTCCTCCTTTGGCTTTAAGGACTTGCTGGAGGCGCTTCGGCATGCTTTTCACCAGATTTTGTTGGTGTTGTGGTTCTAGTTCTTCCCAGGCGCGCTCCAAGGCCTCACAATAATTATTTTTGTTGGTAACACCAGTTTTGTCAACCCTGGCATCGAGAATCGTCCACAAATTCTCGATGGGGTTGAGGTCTGGGCTTTGTGGAGGCCATTCCAGCGGTTTAATCCGACAAGACCGGAAGAAAGAATTGGTTCTCTTGGCAGTATGCTTCGGGTCGTTGTTCTAGAGAAATATGAATTTCTCTTCAAGGTTCGTCTGGATCAGCGAAACCTCCAGATTTTCCCGCAAGATGTTGATGTAGGAAACTGCCGTCATTATTCCGTCGGTTTTCACGAGGCTTCCTACTCCACTCCATGATAAACACCCCCAGACCATCACATTTCATCACATCACACCTCCATGCGTCACCGTTCCTTGGATGTAGCACTCCTGAAGCTCGAGCTGTTTAACCGAAAGCGGCGGGCTCGTGTGTGGTGCAGAGCGCCACATCCAAGGGACGGTGAAGCATGGAGGAGGAAATGGAGTGGAGTAGGAAGCCTCGTGAAAACCGACGGAATAATGACGGCAGTTTCCTACATCAACACCTTGCGGGAAAATCTGGAGGTTAAGGAAACTGAAGAAAATTCTAGAAAATAATTGAAGAAATCCCCACGGCTGCTCATACAGAATTCTCTGAATTACTCTGCATTAAATTTATGAAGAATTAAAGAAAGAATTTCAGATAAATTTCCATAAAAAAAAATCTTGCCTGAATCTTTAGAATTGAATTCCAGGAACTGAATTCCTGGAGAAGCTCTTGGTGGCATCTATAATAAGATTCCTGAAGAAATTCCCGGAGAAATTTGTGGAACTACTTGTACAATCCACAACAAATTTATAAAAAAAAACTCCATAAATCCTCGCAGATTCTTAGAAAAATACGATAGGAGACTATGATAGAATCTTACCCACAAAACTGTGCAAGGGATTCTTTTAAGGTGAAACAGTTTGGAATCAACTTCTGAGATTGCACTAAAGCTTCAAAGGCACAAATCTCGCGAAGAAAGTCTCCAGTGCACTTTTTATTTTGAATTTGTGCACTAGCAGAAAGCTTAAAATAAGAAGATCAGAAACGTTTGTCAACTATTTCCCCAGGTTGATGCCCTTGAAAACGTGAGTATGGGCACTAGTCGGCTATTGTGGCGGCTATCTCTGGAATCTGAAATGTTTCACCTCAAACCCTTGAGTAGAATACTAAAAGAGTCCCAGCACTGAGCAAAATCTTAACACAATCCAAGGCTCATCGAAACATCCAGAGCAAGATTTTCACATAATTCAACATGGGATTCTGTTGATTTAGTGTTATATGTTTAGATGGTAACTAAATAAATGAATGAACATGAAATTGTACTTTGGCTATGAGCAGAATTCTCATTCCATCATAGACAGAATTTTGCACACAGTTTGAAGCAGAACTTTCAAATAATCCTGAGCAAGATTCTGACGGACACCATTCTGGTAGAATTCTGAGTACAATAAGTACATAATTAAAGGGTTTCAAAAAGATTGTACCTGGTTTAGAGTAATTCTTGGAAACATTCCTGTTGAATTCTGACACAACGCTTGCAGAAATATCGGAAGAAACTACTTGAGAATTTTTTTCATAGCAGAAGTTTATCCTGGATGTTGAAGATTGTTTTGATGAATTCCTGTGGATATTATTCTTATCTGAATCATGAATAATGATTGTAACCACTTTGACTTCTTGGAGAAATTCTTAAAGACATTTCTAGAGAAATTACAGTCGTTTTAGCTTCTCAATGATACTTTGTTAGCAATTTCAAAAGATAATATACAGAAATAAGATAAAGAAATTTCTAGAAGAATACCCGAAGGATTGAATAGAAGAATCTTTTTCAGTGGGGTTACAGGGTGTCTACTCATTTATCGAAATGAAATTCCATGATATTTCCAGGTTTTTTCCAGGTTTTACAAAATAATTTCAGGTTCAAGAAATACTCTTATTGTATATAGTTAAAAGATAATAATAAAGTTTATAGTATTTTTGATTTAATAGCAATCAAACACTTCTAGACATTTTTAAAGCATGCTGAAGCTATTCCAATATCTAATATTCCGATATGAAGGTGCTAACAATACCAAAATTTAAGGTTTGTTTAAATTAATTTTATTTGCCGATGATGGAGTCTTTTATTTCGTTTGAAAGAGCTCTGTTTATCATCGTGAACCGAATGGAACTTTCAAGAGCATCACTATGCTTCGTCTTGAAAGTTTTTTAGTACTACGTTCTCGTGCAAAAAATATAATGCACCATTCATTTCCATTGGTCATTTAGATACCTAAGACAGCTTCACGGGCGCAAAAGTAAAATTTTATTTTAATTGATGACAATATGTTAACCAGTAGAGGCAGCTTTATTTTTTACCGCTAAAAAATTTACAAATCATAACTTTTTTGTTTCTTGATATTTTTTTTTCTTGGAAAAATATGGAAATTAGGTATGAGTTTTTTTTTAAGTTTTCAAGATCCTTATTTGCCCATCGTGGTACCAGAAACATAAATGCTCGTTACTCAAAGACAGCTGTACCAAATTGTTTTATTTTTTCACAACGCATTAATATATCATTCCGAGGAGTGAATATCCCAATACGATAAAAATCTGTAGCCTGACATATTTACGTGGGTTATTGCTACGCTTCGGTCCCCAAGGAGTTTTGGAATACCTCCGGATCTAGATGACCAATTATCGATACCGATACATATGCTAAAACTAGAAGAGTTTTTTGAAAGGGGCATTTTTTTAAATTATCGGACAGGTTTGGGCCGGAGGTTCTCCGATTTGCATGAAATTTTCACCAGAGGCAGAGCTCGTAGATACATGACCAAAAGTGAAATTCAAAAAAATTATAGTGGCCTATTTTCCCGGAAAACTCTAGATGAATTTTCACGATTTGTCTATATACCTCAAACTTTGAAAATTCATATCTCCTGAACCATGCATCGTAGAAAAAAAGTTTTTTAGTGAAATCGAAAGGAAATTTTCTCAACAATCTATTAAAAATATAAAAATAAAAACATTTCTCGGAAAATTTTTCAGCATGGAGAAAATTGTCAGAAAAATAGCAAAAAAACTATCGTCTGTATCATGAAAAATTTTCAAAAAAATATTTTTTGTTTCATCAGTTCATACTCTAACTTTCGTCCATAGACGCTAAAGTGGTATCTTTTATCGTTTAGGCGACAGAACTGAAAAACCGATGACCACCCGCACGCTTCCCATAGAAAAATGTGTTCTATTGTGGGCCTCATAACCGTGCGCTAACGGCGGCAGTAATTTACACGCATTGTAAGTGTAACACAGTAAACCATCCTTTCCTTTCCAGTCAGAAGAAGCTTTTCGTCAATCGGACCACTCTCCATTGGTCAGTTGGGTGTTTGGTGTGCCCTTCATCAGCAACGTTATTTAGTATTGCAGCTAACAGCCTCTATGAAAGCCGCACGGGAAGTTCTTGTTACAATCAATCATTATGGTAACGTTTGAAGGATCATATCTCAAGATCCACTTTTTTTGAAAACTTATGAATATATTGTTAATATGTTGTTTCGGCCAGGACGTTTTTCCTACGCTGTGTCTTTTACGATACAACGGACGGCAAATCAAGCGAAAGGCTTCATTTTAACAAATTTATTACCACTGAGAGGCAGCATGCCTACTCGGTGGAGAAACGAAAGAAACTACATTCTTACAAATTCAATGGGTGCGCTTTATATAAGCGCACGATACGGCCAGACAAAACATACAATAATTATTCATTACGCGCGTACGCTTTTCAATACAGTTTGGCGCGCTGTTGGGTTGGCGCCAACTGTAGAGGCTGCACGCTGACTGGCAGTGGAATATTCCACAGCAGCCATCAATGGAACAATAGATAGCGTCCCTGAGTGTTATGCAGTTGATTGATATTATATACATGCAAATACTATACTATATTCTTCCAAGGAACAATCAGAATTTATATCAAATATATAACTTTGTATAGAAAACAAAACTGAAAATTTATTCGCGCGCTTTTAGTTAATTATCTAATCATTTGATAAATTGAACAAAATTTGACAAAAGCAAGAAAATTACAAATAGCACTTTATGTATGCATAAATATCCTTTTTGCTTGGCAACTATATGATACTGAGGGTCAAGCATGGGAACCACTCACTCAGTTATTGTGTTTCCCTCACTCGACTCCACGTACAGTCGGAAGCGAGAAAGCCATTTTTTAACCAAGCCGAACGTTTCAATTTCCAGTGCCCATTCTGCTTCTTCGGCGAGCACTCAGCGAAACAAAAAAACGGCATCTGATCAGTCGAATGCAATACCAAAATTCGGACAAAGACAAACATTTGAAAAGGGCTCAAGAGGTCTTGAGCCTTTTTTCAGAAACGTTGCTGTTGAGCCCTTTTTAGCCCGCCCACGCAAACTAACCCCACTATCAGAAAGATTGGTGTTAGCTCTTCCTGATAGTGGTATTGGTGAGCGTGATCGAGTTGAATTGGGTTCAACAGCGGCTTGCAAAGCCAATGTTTACCAATGTCGATGTGCCCTTTTGAAATGTTTGTCCAGTGTTTACATCCTGATTCCGTTCGAATGGCATTCGGGTTTGAGTGCTTATGAGCGTTCACTGACTGGCAGTCCACACCACGGAATGATTCAGTGAGTAGGAATCCTCTCAGTCAGTTCAATGCATTCGGCGAATGGATGCAAAGTGCATTAACTCGTGCCTCGCAGATACAAGTGTATTGGTATTCACTACTCTTCACGTTCCTTCCGATTGTCGCTTTTACACAATCGGTTTCGACGCTTTCATGCTACACTCCGCCTAGGACGGTTCAGCTATCACTGAATGTTCGACAGCAGCAGATTTTTTGCTATTTTTCATCGGTGGCGTTCGAATGAGTGAGTAAATTTTCCCATGCTTGCTGAGGGTCAGTTCCTATTACCTATATTATTAAATGTTAGGATCGTTTTCAATTAAAGACTGTTGGTCTCAATAGTAAAGGTTACGAATAAAGGACATACAAAACACCCAACAGACCAAAGAAGAGTGCTCCGAGTGATGAAAAGCTTCTTCTGACTGGAAAGGAAAGGATGGTTTACTGCATAGTTTCCCAAACTGTGGGTCGCGACCCCCAGGGGGGTCGTGAGCTGCTTTCTGGTGGGTCGCGAAAAAATCTCAATGTGTATTAATTTTGTTAGAAATTTTTACTACATTTTAAAATGTCTCTTGGAACTGATTTAAACAGTTTGAAATTATTCTCATTTATTCATTTCAGCATTTCTGTTAGAGTGCCTGACTATCGTTAAGTACTGATGATCAAAACACTTGATGTGGCATTTAATTTTTTTTTGAAAGATGTTAAAAAATAGAAATTCTCTCGATATAACACCCAGCTGTCAAAATATTTTGTTAAATACAAACCTTATTTTTCATGAAGAAAAGTTTTGTGCGTATACTGTGAAGTATTTCACATCAACGCTACTGCACAAGCAGTTTTGATTGAAATCGAGATTTACATACTACATTTCTGTGTCAAACTTATGAAACATACACTTAATTTAGCCAAAAGTGGAATTGGAAATATTTGTTTAAAAAAATGTTATCACTATTACTGGAAGACATATCACAGAATTAATAACTTTCCAGTTAAGAAGTCTAAAAACCTATTTTTTTGAATTTCTTTATAAAGTTCATTGATATTTTCCATTACGGTGAATTACATTAGAATTAGTGACATGGGAAAGTGAGCAACATAGTAAACTCTGTAATTTAAATGTTCTTGATGCATACCGTATCCGACAAATCAACCATAGACTTCGAAAGTTTTAGCGGAAAACTTTTTTCACAACAGTTTGCACCTGGTGGGTCGCGAGGAATATGCCTGACGGCTAGGTGGGTCGTGCACTCGAAAAGTTTGGGAACCTATGGTTTACTGTGTTACACTTACAATGCGTGTTATGAGGCCCACAATAGAACACATTTTTCTATGGGAAGCGTGCGGGTGATCATGGGTTTTTCAGTTCTGTCGCCTAAACGGTAAAAGATACCACTTTGGCGTCTATGGACGAAAGTTAGAGTATGGATTGATGAAACAAAAAATATTTTTTTGAAAATTTTTCATGATACAGACGATAGTTTTTTCGCTATTTTTTCTCCATGGTGAAAAATTTTCCGAGAAATGTTTTTATTTTTATATTTTTAATAGATTGCTGAGAAAATTTCCTTTCGATTTCACTAAAAAACTTTTTTTCTACGATGCATGGTTCAGGAGATATGAATTTTCAAAATTTGAGGTATATAGACAAATCGTGAAAATTCATCTAGAGTTTTCCGGGAAAATAGGCCACTATAATTTTTTTTGAATTTCACTTTTGGTCATGTATCCACGAGCTCTGCCTCTGGTGAAAATTTCATGCAAATCGGAGAACCTCTGGCCCAAATTGTCCGATAATAAAAAAAAATCCCCAAAGCTTTAAAATATCCTAAACTGATTGAATCGTCTTAATAGTTGTTACAAAATATTTGATAAGGTATATTCCCATCTAATTTAATACAAATAATTCATAGAACTTTTGGATCCCCGGATCCATTTATTCAGATAATAGAAACACGGATTATCAAGTCTCCGGTTAATCGCGTCTGACATGTATAACATTTAAATGTGGTAATTAAGATAAATGACGAATTTAGCAATTCATTTCATTCGAAAATGCTGAGAAATTATTGAGAAAAAATATAGTAGCGTATTCCTAGAGCAAATCGTAGGGTAGCTTCTGTTGAAACTTGTGTATATTCTTAAGTCACCCTTGATGAATAAAGATTTCAAGAAAAACTCACTCTTGAATAAATTTTACAAGATTTTCTAGATTATTTCTTAAATAATTGAAAAAAAATCAATTGAATTTCTGGATAATATCCGGCAGAATTTTGTGAAGCAACTCTTAGAAAAACATAGAATTTCTAGAGAAAAAAACTGCTGTAATGTTAACTGGTGTGGAACCACAGACAAACAGACGTCACACTCTCATCATTGTGCATCGACCACCTTTTTAACGGTTGATTCAAAAATATGGTAGGTGGCCAATCTGCCACCTGCAGCGCTCGCATCGTTTAGTTCTGTGGTGGAACCTTTAATGAACTTTTGAATATTCCAAGGGGTTTTTTGAGTAATTTATTGAAAAATGTTTGGAAGAACTCCAGTAGTCCTTGGATGAATTCGTGGATAAATTCCTAGAAAAATATCTAGAGAAACTCAATAATGAAAAACAGCTCGAATTTAAGGAATTGTTTGAGATAGCTCTTAACTCACTCAAATATCCCCTCGAGGATTTTTTTGAGCAATTCTTTGGAATAACCGTAGATAAAATGACGTACAAATTCTTGTCAGGTGTCTTGAAAAAAAAAATCCTTGAACAAATTTCACCAAAAACTTTGGAATTACCCATGCGAGTTTTCTTGTAAAAAAAATCTGTGGAAATCTTTGGAAGATCTCTTAGTTAGAGTAACTGGAAAATTCGATTGAAAAGTTAGTGAAAAATTATCTGGAGGAAGTTCTAGGACAGCCTATGGGAAATTGTGCAAAGTAATCCATGAGAAATATACAGAAGGTAGTGCTAAGAACTTCCTTCAATAACTTTGAGCATCTTTTGAAAAATTACTGAATTTCTTGAAGAATTTCTGGAGAGAACCCTGTATAAGTATTTAGTATTTTAGATGAAATCCGTAAAGAAACCGCTAGGATAATTCCTGAAGCTGTTCTTGAGAAATATGAGAATATATTTTGCATCATAATTATTTGCAAGCAAGACAAGGAAAAAAGATACTTTAAGAGCCATGCTGGCTAAAATAGAGACATCAAGAGACCTTTCATCAAAAATAGAGACTTTTTAGAGACTTCCCAACTCTCTGAAAAGCAACCTGCTACCGCACCTAGATATGTTAATTATTTACTGATTGAATATAGAGACATCAAAATCTTCAATCATGTTTATTTAAGTCGATAAAACTTCATTCTCGAAAGGATCAAAAAGCGTTCTGAATGCGGCGTAGCCGATTTTTTTCGATTGGAGAGAATTTTCTTGCAAATAATGGTTGCTCTGGGTTTTGACACAAAAATCCTTTGTCGTGAACAAACAAATGATAGAATATCGATTACTGCCTCGAAATAATTTCCCTGATTGTGATAGAAATTCCCTAAGAATTCCACGTTTTCTCCAGGTTCTTCCAGGTAGTAGACACCCTGAGTTATCTGAAACATTTCCAGAAGAAAACCTGACGAAATCTGGAAATTTTGATTGAGTACTTTTTATAGAATCTTTGTAGGTAACCTTGATGAAATCATTGAAGGAAATCCAAAAGTCTTCAAAAGAAGGGTTTATTTTATTATTATTATCTTTATTCTCGAGATTTTCATCGTTGGCTCCTTAAAAAGAAGAGCTAAGGCGATAATGACAATTTTGTCAGCATATTTTTGCATCAGACTAAGAAAAACAATCACGGTAAGTGTTTCATAATATCTAAATATTGTTCAATTAATTTCGGGAAAATATAGAAAAAGTTCATAAAATTTGAACAATTTAAAATAGTGTTGATGGATTTCTTACCTAAAACAAACAAAAATTCAAACCGGGTGTCAGAAATCCTGTTTATCGATTTGTAATTGTCTCTGTAATCGATATGCTGCATTTATTATTCATAAACTGATATATTTTCGTTACATTTGGGAATGGTTCCATAAAAGTTTAAAGTCGCTGTTATTCGCTGTTCTGAGAAGATACATAACTTCAATAGCTCGCAAGGCTTATTCATTATTTCTACGGATTATTCCAAGATTTCCATTCAGAATACCTTCAAGAATTTTCCAATACGAGTGGGTTTTCCTAAGGATACATACATATTCTTAGAAGAATTGCACAAGGAAGTCCTTAGTGTTTCGGTAAATCATCGAGTGATCTTTCCAACGCATTTACTAAAGATTCTCTTCAAACTAGTTCGGTCAGGATTTTTTTAATTTGCACTAGGAATCCCTTCAGGGATTTGTCGAGAAAATTTTTCAGAAATTATCGCAGTGATCTGAAATGTCCAAGAGGTATTCCTAAAGAAAACCCAAAAGAAATCTTTTATAAAACTCCTTGAAGAATACTAAGTAAACTCCTTCAAAAATGTCTGGGCAGCTCCTGGGATAATCCATCAGGAAATTTTTAAATTAATTTATAGAGAAATTGCTTGAATATTAATTGGAAAATCAGAGTAGGAGCTCCTGGAAGAATTCTTTGAGAATTTACTAGCGAATACCTGAACTCATTTCTGTCAAACGTTAAAGATTTCTGTGAAGGATTTGCAGAAAACAATTTTCTGAAGCAATTCCTGAAGAATATGTGGAGCAATTGCGAAGGAACCTTCCAAAGGATGAGGAGGAAATTCTATGAATATATTCCAGAAACCAATGGAGGTATCTCTAAGGATTCCCTGAATTGAAACCTTCAGCAAAGCTTGGAGGAATATTTTCTTCCACGAACGATAAAAGTTATTCATGTTGTGCGAATGCGGGCACATTCAAGCGATAAAAATATGGCAGCAAACATTATTTTTCATACACAGCATCAGCGCACTGCTTTTGGCGATGATCAATCATGATGATCAATCAAACGGAAACATTTGCTTAGATCGGATTTCATTTGGTGAGTTTGTTCCAATTAAGGTAATTATTTTTAATGAAACTAAGCCTATTTCAGAGGATAGGGTCAATTTGTTTTCTCGTTTCAGATAGCGAGCAATAACGCTTAAACCAAAGCTCTTTAGCTAGGACACAAGGTGGAAATAGTTGTGTCCAATCCCTGGAAAATCCACGCATGGAGTGACATTAAATTTTTTAACATCGTCACTCCCAACAAGATAAATCCGAATGCGAAAATTACAGCTTTGGCAAAGAAAACTAGTAGTTAATTACTGTGGAAGTGATGTTTATTTTGAACAACCCTCTGTAACTCTTTGTAAAATCACTATAATGTATAAGTAATAAATTACAAACGAAACAGCAGATTATTTGTACTTCATTCAAATTGCAGCCAATTCGGACTTCTGGTAGCTGAGATACACAATTGCTTAAAACAGCATGTCAAAGTTGACCTTTTTGAATGAAAATCCACGTGAACGTAAGGAAATGAATCAATCAGCCAAAAAATAAAACTTTCGTAAATATTTGGGTAAAACGAATGTTTACCTTTAGTCACGAAGGCGCACAGTTTGTAAAAAGAAAGTCAATCAGCTTTCCATCAAACTGCACGATAAATTATTATTTCAATCAGACCTAATTGAATGGTCATGATTCGAAACTTAAATAAACGACGGCTAGAAGATTGAATTTCAGCAGCAACCACTACATATACCAGCCCTTCATCGATCACGACGCCACGAAATAAAGAGAGAACATAAAAAGCTATGCTTCACTGGATTTATACTTGCCCAATTTTCATCATACCAATTTTCAAGAATTACAAATTCAAGGCGCAGTCCCAGACATATGGCTAGACAAGAAGATATAACAACAATCTCACCTTTAACGAACGGGTCTGCCACAAATACGCTCCGACTATAATCCAACAAGGTTCGATGACAGCAAAAAGTGAATAATTCCTCGGTCGAGACGGAACCGCAAATATTTCCACAAAAGCTTCGGCACTACTTCTTCTAGCTTCCACCAAAGGTGATTGACAGTGTTGGCGTCGTTGGCCGGAAAACGGTCTTCTCTGCCCGTCTTAAAACACTTCCGAGACGGATTAAAACATACAGGAACTATATTTTCTGCTTCTGCTTCTTTTGCGATTTATCACTCGTTTACACTTGCTGCTCAGCCCACTAGTCGTTAATCCGTTGCTGGATTTTAAATTGGAAAAGGCACTTAAATCACTTTATATCTCTGCTTTTTGTTTGCGGATCGTTATCACATCGTCGATTTATACTTTTTGATTTTGCTGCCTGGACGCACTTTGGCGACTCAATAACTCACTACTTGGCTTTATTACAGCCTCTTCCTGGCACTTATGAGCTTCTTCGAACTTCCCGTAGGTACTTGGACATTCAACGACTCATCGTCGTCACACGCACTAGAAAAAAGCTTAATTCGTGTTTTCTTTCTTCACAAACTCACTGTTATCTCATTCCGGCGCAAAAAAAATAGGCACAGTCGGGTTGGTAGATGGCACCAATTTGTCGAAAGCACTTTATAACGGTAGTTATGGTTCGCGAGTAGAACACCGGTGGCAGTTTCGAGAAACTTTCAACGGTCGCGTTCCGGTATTAACAACGATTCACACCTCGCCGTAAAAGTAGCTGGTCTGGGTGCTGCTGCGGGGCACTACAGAAGAATACCGCGCTCTCATAGGGGAGACCTGAAATTAAGCAAATAAAACACTCATCAGCACTTTTGTTTTGACAGTCACCCGCCATCATGATGGGCGTACGACGATGAAGAGTGAAATTTATGTGCGCGGTCTTGGAGGTTGGGCATTTAGATTGAGATCACGGTTGCGGTTTTGGACGACTCTGCGTGGACAAATCAGGTTGCGACGATAATGGAGATTAATTACTGTTAAATGATGGAGAGATGTATGTAGACTCAATAAATGGATGCATGACGATGATGTTTTCCTCTGATAATCGTAAGCTTTGTAGGTACCATCAGTGCACCAGATTCCGATCATTTGAGGGAAGTTATGTGTTCAAATGTGTATTATAAAACAACTATTGTGTCGATCAATACTATTTTATGTCACAATGTAGCTCCGAGTATAGTTAATCAGCGGCAGAATCAAAAGCATTTGAAAAACTTTCGTAAAAAATTATATTTAATTGCATTTGTTGCTGCACCTAAGTGTTCCTATTTCCGCTCACGGTTAACAGATTTCGTGACGAACTTATTAAAAAATGCATTATTTCGAATTTCGTTATTAATTCTGATATTTTTTGTGGTCAAACCATAGCTACAACTGCAATAAAGAAGGCTATAGGTATACTAAAATAAACATTTCATTAAAATTTTGTTCAATTTTTTGCATGAGCGGTTATTGGAACACACAAAAATACAGGTCAGACTCGATTATCCGGAGACTTGATTATCCGGGATTTGATTATCCGGAATTTTAGACTCGATTATCCGGAATTTGTTTTTTGATGTTCTGATTTTTCAGTTTTTATGCATAAACCTGAGTTAATTTGGTATTGCAATATCAATGTGAATGGTTTTGCAGTTTTGAACGTATTTAAGAAAAGGGGGGATTGAAAAAGTGTTTTTTTGTGAATGCTGTTTAAAATTTTTAATTTCTTGTAAAGACCCCTACTGTTCCTAGAAATAATTTCTGGCTACGCCACCGCATCATATAAATAAAATAACGAAAAAAGATAATATTTAAGTTCTCTTATCGAAGAATTCAATTTTTTTCTTAGTAATTCGATTATCCGGAGGATTCGATTATCCGGAGGATTCGATTATCCGGAGTGAAAAAAAAAATCGATACTCCGGATAATAGAGTCCGACCTGTACCTAGTGATCCAATAACCGCTAACGAGGTCTTATGTTTTGAATACGAAGAATCATTTTATCAAATGATATCCGTGCAAAAAATGTTGATTCTTGCAAGAAAAATCAATTTTTACACTAGTGAGCGGAAATAGGGGCATAAGCGGATACCCGGTCAACCAGTCAGTGATTTTCGATAGCGATCGAAATAGATTCGTTTTGAACCGTTAGCGATCGCCATCGTTGGTCAAAGATCTATGAAGAATTATGAAGACTGGTTGGTCGGGTACTGGAACACTGGTACCGTTTTGCTTCTAAATCCGGACACTTAAGCACTTTGTAACATTAACCGGTGGATTTATTTAGTAGTTTGAAGTCTTATGGATATTTATTCCAGCTTATTATCGAAACAAATATGTTTTTCGTCTGTTAATTCGGTAAAAGAAGCTTTAAATTTGGAATTAGGCACTTAAAATATCAAAAATGAGAGATGCACGTTGCTTCGAAATGCGGACACTCTATACAGAGTGTTTCGAAATCCGGACACTTTTACTTCGAATTCCGGACGCTTGGATATTATCATTGACTTGGATAATCGTTCGAAATATGGTATTCGTAAAAAATCACATGAAAATTAGGCATCATAAATGTTAGTTTTCTCCGGAAGTAATATTTCTATTTGTGTTGCTTTATAATAAATATCTAGAAAATAGTTCAAAATATTTGTAAGTTAATTAGTACTTAACAGAAGGTCTTGATCAGTTTATTTTTCTACTAAACTTTTATGTTTGTTATTTTTCATTGTTTTTGCTAGTTTTTTTTTCTACTGGAATTCATAATATTTAATATTGTGTTGAAATTACCAATGATGGGTGATAAATTAATATTCCGGTTGTTATTGGAAATTGATCATATGCATCAGCAGTCTATTTTTCGGTAGTATAATCTCCAAATGAAATCGAAACTCTATGAAGGACATGAAAGCGTGCAATTAAACAAACAATAACAAAAATTGGCAGGTTTTGAGAGTTCTATCAACTGGTATTTGTAATGTTAATATCTATGTAAAACTCAAATGAATGATGCTAAAATAATCGATTATTCCAGTTCACAGCAGATAAAAAAAAATCAGTTGAATATTCAGTAAGGTGATCTGTTAAGCATATACACTTTTAACAACCAATCTCATCTGGTTGAATCGTATACAATATGTACCATTTTATTCTTATATATTGTTAAAACACGTTATCATCATATAAATGCGCCTTGCTCACCGTTCATCTTTAAGCGAAGTATGCACTTCAACAGAAAAGTAATCGCCTATCTCGATGCGTGGGAAATTTCTTGCAAGAAATGCTCAAGAAAAGCATTTTTCTTAGATCGCAGTACGCAGTTGAAAAGAAATGTCAATGCAAATGGAAATTTCTTGACCATTTCTAGGGCAAATTTTTTTACTTTTATCGAGCTGAACAGCATACTTAGCTTTACGGTGGAAATTGATTTTGAGAACAAAAACTATCTCCATCCGTAACCATGTATAAAAATTCGTTTCATTGATTAGCTTTTCTTCCAAATTAAACACTTTCACGTCGTTTGAAACCACCCGGCAATGGGAAATATAACAGATTTGTATAATAAAGATAGTATTAGTTAACGGTTGCATTAAAATCTTGTTAATTTTTACTTACCACAAGTTTTAAGCATAAGCGTCCGGCATTTGAAGCATTCAATCATCTTGCCTCGAAATCCGGACACCTGCAATTTATGTTAAAAATACGTATTTTTTTCAATTTTCAAACAATTTCCAATACTCACTCAAACATAACATCAACCGTTTAAAACATAAAACAACGTGTGAAGGCTTTTTAACTTTGAATAATAATGATGGACGATTTCAACTGGATTCTAGCCAATTGGCAAGTGATTTTGATTTTCATGTTTTTCTGGTAATTTTCACCACCTACTACGATGCTAATACATAAATTAATTCTAATGTATTATTTGATGTTCAGAGTGTCCGGCTTTCGAAGCGTCCGGGAATTCGATGCAAAACGGTACATTTGTTGAAGTTTTCGAAGCATATAATCTTCGTGTTTTAGGGGCCTTCCTTAGCTGAGTGGTTAAAGTCCGCAGCTACAAAACAAAGCCATGCTGGAGGTGTCTGGGTTCAATCCCCGGTCGGTCCAGGATCTTTTCGTGATGGCAATTTCCTTAACTTCCCTGGACATAGACTATCATCGCACTTGCCACACGATATACGAATGCGAAAATGGCAACTTTGGCAAAGAAAGTTCTCAGTTAATAACTGTGGAATTTTGAATAATTGAACACTGCTGACTCTGTCTCAGTGAGGACGTAATGTCAAGAAGAAGAAGAAGAATATTTGTGTTTTTAAATTTGAAAGAACCCAAAATACTGCTTGATATAAACTCAATCATGATAGATTTTTTGTAATTAACAGAGCTTCATGTTATGCTGAACGCCGTGAAATTAAATTAAATGCCGTAAAAATTTAAGATGTGTTAGGGATCAATTCCCGAATATTAACACCTAAAACTCACAAGGACCTGAACGTTGTTTTTTCGTTGAATGAAATTTAAATTAATTTAGTATGAGAAAATAAGAAATATTCTATTCTATATATGCAGAGAACTTAATTCGTTCAAAGTATCTCTCTTTAGTTTGTTGTTGAGAATTTTTGGAATCAAAAGGTGAGCTCGTTCTAATATAATTTTGCTTGTATATTACGTTTACTGGAAACAGTGTTTAGTTATTCGTAGGTATGTGTTTTCTGAGTTTTATTAGGAATGTTTCTTTGAGGATTAGTTTACGACATCTTCTATTTCATCATTATATTACGTCTCCGCTGCACACTGATTTAGAACCTTGAAAACTAGATTTTAGGAAGGTGATGATTTCTGAATAGTTGGAGGGAATCCCATGCGCTTTATTTTTATATAAAAATATAAGTAACCTATCCACCTAGCAGCGCAGGTTAAAAATCATTTTTTCTGTATTTTATTAAATTGGATCTTTAGAAAAGTTGTAGATAAAGATAATTGATTTTTTTTTCTCTTTAGACGCCAACTTTGAACATACTTTTGTTCACGAATTACAGAGCATGTTTTATAAAACACCCCGATACACACAAATATTTGTCAAAATTCGCACGTTCAACCAATCATCTTCAAACATTCAGGGAGTAAAATAAAACATAAGGTACCGCGGGGTAAGTGGGTAAGTGTTTTCACTTACCCCGAAAACAATTGATATATTTTACTGAATATGTGAATTAACGTTTTAAACTCATGCGTAAACCTTTGAGGCCATTGAGAACATTACGATAGGTAAGAGATTTCTGAGATTTTTCAGCCAGTTTTGCATAATAGAGCGAAAAATTGTTAACCTGTCAACTGTTACTCCGTAACAAGTTGGCGGCGTACAATCTTATTCTAATATTTTCAGTGGAAAAAAAGTTGCGCAAAATAATTTCCTGTACCACTTCTTAGTTGTCCTCTGTGACAGTTTCAAACTGCAATAAAAAAAAGTTTTAGAATTAATTCGACGTAGACCTAAAAATAACTAAATTTAAACACCGTCAATTTTCTTATCAGGTGGGGCAAGTGAAAAGTTTATCATTATCAAGTTTATCATCATCATTAGATTGAATTTGAGTTTTCTCTTTAAGTAGCCATAAGTAAACATGGTTCGCAATTATCATAGAAAAACATAACGTGCTGATAATTCAAGAAACACTATACTCAAGCGTTAAAAGCTATTAGAAATCATGGAACTTCTCTAAAAGATGTTGCTAAACATTACAATATTAATATGTCTACTTCGGGCAGCCAATTAAAAGAAAAGTTGCAATATTAGAGAACACACGGAAAACTCGTGGAATGTCTATGTAAGCTAGTTCAAAACATAAAAATGGGGTATAGGTCTATCCACATAACAAAGATTCTAACTACGTTATTCAAGGATTCCGTTTGATTTCTCCCGAAGAGTTATCCGGCGTCATATTCGACTTTCTCAAAAACAAATAACGAGCGGTGGAAATTCTATCGAGCAGAAATGCATTTGCTGTCCTATAATGTAAGAACTAACGTTGGAAAAGTTGCAGTTATAATGTTGTCGAATCATTTCTATTAATAACTGAACAGAAGAAAATTCAAGTAAAAAGAATAACATTTTCTTTGTTTACATGTTACTTATGTTATTGTTCATTGGGAAGCCTTAACAAATGTTAAAGCTAATAGAAATCGTGAATATAACTGTTTTTGTTTTTAAAATTATTGTTCAAAACGGTAAACTTTTTCTATAGTTTTTTCTTTAATTTTTCATAAAAATCAATTTCAGCATGCTGCTTATATTTGGTGGGAGTCAAGCTAAAAAATATACACGACCTCATTTGTTTCAATTTAAAGTCTCTAGAATTTGAAGAATCTCAACTATGCGAATTCCATTACCCATTTGCCCCACGGTACCTTATTATAAATATTTTCCCATGTTTGTTTTGTTCAATTTCAATTCTGTTTGTTTTATTCAATTTCAATTCCATATCCAAATGCACGAACTTTTCTTTTCACACATCACCCTACTCATAGGTCCTGTACAACACTTGGACCAACTTCTTTTGCGTGGCAGTCCATTTTATCTCCATAGCTTCCTCCGATTTCATTTCCTTAGGATGTTTCCGAAGTGCCTGCTTCATGATGGCCCAGTACTTTTCAATTGGCCGCAGCCCCGGTGCGTTCGGATGGTTGAGATCCTTCGGCACGAAATTGACCTCCTTAGCCTTGTACCACTCCAAAACTTCTTTCAAGTAATGGCACAAGGCCAAATCCGGCCAGAAAATCGTAGGACCGTCGTGTGACCTCAGAAGAGGAAGTAGACCCTTTTGTGGGCATTGCTTTCGATACACCTGCCCATTGACCGTTCCAGTTGTCACGAATGTAGTACACGGATAAAAATCGGATTCCCACACCATAATTTACAAGTCATGAAATTCAAAAATGGGTTAGGCCATGCTATCAAGACGACAAATCATGGTTCCTGGAGCCATAATGATTCTTCATAAACGTAACATCAAGAGCGACAACACAAAGCGTTGCACTTTCCTTCAAGTCAATCGCATCAATCACTCATTATTCATCACGATAAATTGGTACTGTGGTAAAGTTCGTGGCTCTCAATCAGAAGATTCTTGGTTCGAATCTTGCTCTAACCAATTTTGTTTTTTTTTTCATTTAATTGGGTTGACTGACAGAAATATAAATAGAACCGAAATGGATGCGCGAATCATGATTTTCTAGCATTCGATGCATGATTTTCGAGCATTCGATGCATGATTTCGAGCACTCAGCTGGAACTTGTGTCGCGTTACGACAATCTGACTCATGATATCGTGAGTCCAAATCATGGTGTATTTTCATAAGATGAAAACACACTGGAATAATGATATCCGGGTGCATAATCATGATTTTGGATTCTGATTTCTACCCGTGTATACTCCGCTTTCCAAACAAACATTTTTTTTTGCCAAACTTTGGCATCTTCTGCTTGCTAACATCCTCAGAGAGGAGGAGCCCCGGAAGCTGCCGCAAGTCTGCTTTTACATACGTCTCATCCTCCATAACGAGGCAATGTGATGTCTTCAACGATTAGGCGCCTTTTGGAATTTGTACGTATGTAGTCCTTCACGTTTTTTCGCATCTTGCACGAAAGTTTTGGATAGAATCAGTTTCTTCGGCACATCTCGAACTGAACTGTTGAAATTCCTCTTGAAAGCTTGAACTACCCCATTACGCGTGGGTTATTATGGGTGAAATCATGAAAAAAATCCACGTGCTCGGCTGGGATTCGAATCCAAGACTCTTGTATGCTAGACGAGCGCTTTACCAACTAAGCTACCGAGCCACTTGGTGACCCAATAACTTAGAAGGTTACAAGTTTCGAATTCAAATCCCCATAGATTTTCATAATCCATGTCCATCAATCTCATGTATACTACACACGCGCGCAGACCGAGTGCGATATCACGGTGCCCCGACAGACCGTTATTATGTAAAAAAAATTGTCCATCAAATCTGAGTTCAGGGCTCGATTCCTGAGGTAATTCTACACCTCTGAGCCAATTTAAAAAAAAAAATCCCTATGACGAATCTCAAGAAATCTTGTTTCAAAGTTTTTGACTTGAAAATTTAATATAATCCATATTAAAATTACATAAAAACACTGAAACCCCTACAAAAACCGTCAAAAAAGTTGGCCAAACGGTTCTCAACTAGTATATAATTGTTACCGTTGTTATAATAATAAATATTTACAACTAAATTAACTTACCACAGTGGCTTAAGAATGTTTTTACATGGCTTAAACCAGTATGAGTATGCTTAATTTACTACAATAAAATCTAAGAAATAAATTTTAATGTAATATTGATGTTTTGTTCGATGAACGTGAATAATTCAATGCTGAATATTATTTATTTACTACTTATTTTTCGACTTTTACACTAAGTGACCAGCCCACTTAGGTTTTCTGTATTTATTATGCTTAATAAAATTTGCTTCTTTGTATATCTGGTACTACTCTTGATGTTTACGTCTAGTTTTCCACCGAGTATTGCACCCAGCATTTTACGAATCTGTTCTACATTCTCAGCCACAACAGGATTTTAACTACACGGAACCATGATTTTCATGCCACAAGTGTTCGAAGATTAACAAAGTCTTTAACAACTTCAAACAAATCTCTAATTAGAACTCCTTAACCAGGGTGTCTACTCATTTACTGAAATGAAATTCCCTGAGATTTCCAGGTTTTTCCAGGTTAAAAATAAAATCAATTCCAGGTTGTAAACATTGTTCAAAATACATAAATGATTGGCGAATCTTTCATTATACATGACTTTTTTTAAAGTGCTCCAAAGCACTTGAACAAAAAAAAACGATAAATTTCGAAGTATTTTTCATTTTGATGAACAAAAAAATTATTATCAGTTTGTTCTAAACGTGTAGGTGAACAACATCAGAATAAAACAAAACTTGATAATTTTTTTTTATCTCTACAAAAAATATCAAAAGATCTGTAAAAGCGCCTTTAATCATCATAATCAGATATGAAGAAAAAAGTCTATTCGAAGTTAAGGGAAAAACCTTTTCCCAGAAATGGGATTCTGAATTATGGACATCAGCGATACACCCACAAAATTTGTCTAGAGGGCGTTTTGCATTTTTTTTAGATTTTGTCTTGTGGTAGCGTTGAATCGTCTTAGAAATGGATTTTTAAATACCTGTTGCCTGAAAAAAAAACGAACATGAAACAAAAAGAGACCATACATTAATTATGAATACAAAAAGAAACCCAACATGAACCACCTCATAGGATTGTGGTTCCTCATTTGAACGGAAATTCCTCTAAGAATTATTTTAAGACTTTTTTGGAGTCCCATGACGTTACGACAAGTATTACTACTAGTTTTAATGTGGATTTCTTTCACATCTTACTCCAACGATCTCTGCAGGAGTTTGTTTTGTGATTTTTCAAGAACTATCTACGAAATTCTTCCAAGAACATAGTTTTGGATACCTCGAAGAGCTCAATCTGGAGTTTTTCTGGGGATAACCATAGAAACTACTTCGGAAATTCCATCACCATTGAAGATATTTTCTAAGGAAGTCTCATGTTCTCAAGATGTATATCTATTATTTTTCCAATGATTTCCCTGCCTAGGACTTTCTCCAGCATTCCCATTTAGAGCATCTCCAAAATTCAAAATTCATTCAGGCATTCCTGTTTTTTTCTCAAAGAAATCTGAAACAAATTTTCTAGTCATTCTTCCAGAATTTTCTCAAGGAAAATGTCAAGAATTTGATTCAGATTTTTATGAGGAAATTTTAAGGAATAACCGCGTGGAATTTTTTGAGGATTTCTTGGAAAAGTTCATATAAGATTTCATCGATTAATGCCTGAATGAAGACATTTTGAGCAATTTCTGAAAGTAATCGTGGCTTAAGTTTTTATAGAATACATATGAAAAATGAAAATAAAAATCGGCGTAATCGATACTATGAAATAAACCTTTGTGGAAGAACTTCGTTAGGATATGTGGTATATCTCATAGAAGTAATAACTGGAAAAATCGGTGAATTAATCAGTGGAGAAACAATTGAAGGAAATCCTGGGATAATAATCACTGTCATTTTTTTTCAGCGATTTGTGTGAAAATTGGTAATATGAAGGTAATAATGTTGCAGTGATCTACGATTTTCTTGACAAAATTTGTGAAGGAATTCATTTGAGTATCCCTTGAAAAATTACTAGTAGCATCCCTTGAGAAGTTCATAAAGGTGTTCCAAATCACTAGAATACCTGAATCATTCCTTGAAATTTCTTCCAGAACTTATGGAACAGTCGAAAAACATTTCTGTAAACAAATTTAGAATGTTTTCAACCAAGTTTCATATGCTCATGAACGACGCCCAACTGTAAATGGGAACTGTACTTGTCTTTGCCAACTTTCTAATCTTAAGTTAGGATTAGAGCTAGTTAAGCAGTTAAGATAAGGATGCAATATCTGAACATGTTTTATGTTGGATAAATAAAAATCGTTAAACAATTTAAGAACTGAACATATCTATTAGCTTCTTAACAGCGGCGCAGCCGAAAATGTTAATGATTGAAAAGATTTTCTACCACAAAAAAAAGAACATATTCTACCTTGTATTACTGATTCAAAATAAAACTGTGCGCCGTGTGTTGGTGCTGTCTCGCTCTCTCTCTCACGGGCAACTTGAAAACAGGGCGCACAGTAAAAGTCAAACGTTTTATAGCATGCATAGGCTCCAGGGTTTATTCCAAAAATCGTTCCTCGTAGTATCTTGAATATCTCGTTAGCAATAAGCAATACCTCTAGGTATTTTTCGATATTGCAACTTTGTTATCCAACCAAAACTGTTTTATACATTGTGCCTTAGACCAATAACAAGACATGAGCCTATCCGGATGTTCCGACATCGATTCCGGTAGGCCTTAATTAGGGTGCTGATTGACTTTTCGGTACCAGACAGAGTATTCTGACGTTTCGAAATTCATGGTTTCAACTGGGACAAAGTCTGCTTCTCGCGTATTATTCTTGTGAGCATCTCCGCATATATGAATTGTGAGCACCATTTTTGCATCGTGTGACAAGCAGTTTTGAGTCAAACACATAAATATGATATCATATTTATTTTAAACAAGTCTTAAAATAAATATGATATATTTGTAGATCCTAGAATATCCTTTGCAGAGCAGGTTTTCTGCAGAGAGGTCATAATTTGTTTCCAAAGAAAACCCGATAATATCGGAACAACATTAATTTTAATAGTCTCAGGCTTTTGAAGAAATTCTTAGGAGAATTTTGAAAGGAACCTTAGGAGAAATCACCGGTATCCTAAAGGAATCTTTGGAGGAATTTCAGGAGAAATCGATGCATAAACGCGTGGAGAAATTACTGCAGTAAGAAACCCTTGAGTAGTTATTGAAAAAAAACTCTATCCCTGGAGAAATTCCTAGAAAAATTCTAGATAGAGTCCCACGAGGAATGCCTGAAAGTATTCCTGGAGCAATCTTTGGTGGAATTCCTGAAAGAATCATAGGAGACAATCCAGGAGTCTACTTATTGGTCCAATTGTGCAACTATTTATAAACAATCAAATCATTATCGATTTTCTTCCAAAAACCGGTTTACGATTTCGATAAACTTAGGCAATTGCTGACAACTTTTGTTCTAGCCCTTTTTGTGTGGAGCCTTTTTTTGTCATTTAAAACATTGAAAAATGTAGTGGGCAGGAAGAGGTTAAGCAAAATGTTATGAGAAAAACCACTATTATTTGAGATAAAAAAACGACACCCTTTCCCATAAAAAATATGAATGAAACGAACAATCGTGAACGATTACGTAATATCACATTCTTAGCGGTGAATTATTCATTACAAGTCAATCGACTTGCACTGTGTTCTCAATTCATTGCATTCACATTCCACAGCACAGGGCTTGTCCAACAAATCACAGCGCGATGACCGCCTTTTGAAGGACTGAGTCATCCAAGATTGGACGCGTGCCGCTTGGACCAAATACGAGGTCAAACAAGCGTGGTCTCCCAACAGCCTGGATTTATCGAACAATAAATAATCCGAACCAACAGCTAAAAATATGCTTTCCGCGCTGTGCTCGGCGACAACAATATAGAGAAAACACCCATTATTCATCGCAAATTCCGAGTAATGGTGCAACGGCAGCCCAAGTCACCCATCCATATGTGCTTGCTCGATTATTTAGCGAGCTATGGCTGGATGGCTCTCTGACCAAACAAAAATCTCCAACCCCAAAGCATACCTCTACAGCAGGGGTTCCCAACCGGTTTGAAGCAACGACCATTTTTCAAGTTCCACAAACATCCCGCGAACGTCTTAAGAAGTAAGATCTTGAAGATTAATTGAAACAATTGATTTTATTCCGGTCTATGTTTGTGCAATGCGATGTCTTTTATAAATTCCATCAGGGAAACCCAGTAAAAATCGAAATCCTAGTTCAAATCTCAGCTATGAAGACAGAAATCGTTAAATTGTCGATAGGGATCCGCGGACCACCCGTTGAGAAACCCTTTTCCACCCAACAGCAGTGAGTCACCACCGCTAATAACCGCTGAAACTGCAACCTTCCACTTCCACGCGTCGCAGCACCGTTCTCAACCGTCAATGCCGCCAATTCATCAGAGCTCTGCGCCAGATTTACCTTGAAATAGCGGCACAGCTTTCAGTAGCCGCCCGGAATGTTGTCGCAAACAGCATACCTCCGGTATCCACGTAGACTAGCTTTGATCTTCTGATCGTTGCTACACACACCTTCCGCAACAATCACCACCACTATAATACCGAACCCTGACTAGGTAAAAGGTACTCCTCAGACACCACCACTAAAGAGCTTCCCGATGTAAGCGCAGAAGACAGCAGCGCTTTAAAACAGGCTCTCTTTCTCCAGCGAACACTCCGGTCAACGATCAAATCACACAAAGAAAACTTCCTTCTTTCCTCCAATTCTTATGCATTCGCTTTTAATCTCACCTTCCAGAGGTTCTTCTTCGTCGTCTTCTCGGTTTCTTCGACTCAACCGTATTGACACAATGGACTTTTATTATCATTCTTCATTCCTCTTTCAACTCCACCAACACTACACTTGTACACGTTGCTGCCTTCCACTTCATCCAAGTTTGGAGAACGCCTTGAATCGAACACTTTAGATCCCAACTGCCTTTACATCCGAGGAACACTTTTAGCTTTCCACGTCGTCACTTACTCACTCCACTCATTCAGGTATTGGAGGACGATGTTCTGAATTACGGACAAACCTTCGCCAAACTCCATTCAACAGCAATTACAAATTCATCACACAGAACTGCCCAATAACTCGTGTAGAAGCGAAGAAAGCGGCCCCAAATGGCTACCAATTTAATTCCACGCAATCCAGCAACGATTATGTGATGGGGGGGAGGGACTGGACAGGGGGTTTGTGTCCGCACTTACTGCCCTTCTCTCTGGTCGTCACACAAGCACCGTTCTTTTTGCGTTACGCCCGTCCGTTTATGACCGTTCGCTCGCGCAACACCGACTCAACTGACGAGGGCCGACGGGCGAGGCAAGCGAGTTGGTTAGTCGGCTATGCATCTCACCATAAGCAAGTCACTATAGTTGCGTTGAAGCAACAGATCGATCCGTTTACTCCGGTGGAACTGTACACACGACGGCACACGCTGCTGTACCTGTGTGAGAGATGGGTGAGATGAGAGGGCACTATGGCTTATCAGGTGGCCAATAATCAAAAAAGTGATGTGCCCCAAATTTCAATACTTGTTCGCCATTTCATTGTAAACATGTCTGCTAAGAAATCCCCAAAATATTAGGGCATTATTTGCATTGCACACTCAGATATGAGGTGCCAAAGTTGAGCCTATGGAGAAAAATTTGTTTTTATTAACA
The DNA here is from genome assembly GCF_002204515.2 of Aedes aegypti. Lineage (NCBI taxonomy): Eukaryota > Metazoa > Arthropoda > Insecta > Diptera > Culicidae > Aedes > Aedes aegypti. The sequence goes on along the minus strand of NC_035108.1, from coordinate 122,653,551 downwards.
AAAACTATGGTTTACTCAAATGAATATAACTTTTTTTCTATAATACTTACGTAAAATGTTTTCACACCATTTGAAAGCTTACAAAAATGGCTTCCTCGAACAATAAAAACAATAAAAAAAAGCTTCAAAATAGTGGATTTTATGATGTTTTTTTATAAAGCGGTTAAAAAAATCGAATAAGTTTATAGTTAACACATCGAGTACTTTTTTGTCCCAAGTTGTCCCAGGCTTAAATTCAGTTCCAAGGGTACTTTGAGATGTAAACTAAAGGATCGTGAAGAATTTAGCTGCACAAATTTGCACTTTTTTAATATAAGGCTTTTTGAATTTTTATAATATTTTTAACCATTTTCTATTGAAAACAGCTAAAAACTAATTCAGAAAATAACTTAATTTCGCTAAATCATTCAAATCATCATTTCTATGTAAGTTTTAATATTTATAATGGTTTTCACAACGTTAATCGCATAAATGGCTTATATGCATTATAAATAACAAAGTTTAATATTTCGCTATAGGCCCTATTCAAAAGTTATTCTCGAAAACTTGTTTTTGAAAATAAAACATCAAATTTGTATCACAAAACTCATAAATACGATATGAGATGGAAAAAATATTTTTGGCCGCCAGTCTGTATGGAAACCGCCCATAGTGGAGGGTTTCCGTTCTCTCGGCTTCCACCCCGGGAAAATCCGTTCCGCCCGTCCGTCCCCGCTGAGGGATGTGTTGGTTCCAACAGTGATGCCATGCGGTTGTCCAAATTACGGCAGATACAGGATGCAGTATAAAATCCAAGAATAAGGTCGCCATGGAAAGTTATCATTATTTGATGTGGTTTAGTAAATCTCAAAAGCGATTTGAATGATTTTAATTCGGGATTTGTTTATTTGATTCTGGAGAACAGTGTATCGTTTACAGCACCTGGTTACAGGTATCGTCTCAGGCATCGCTTTTCCAGCATTTGATTTGACGGTTGGAAGAGACATGAGCTATAGATAGGACCTTCTTCAGCATCGTGTAAAAATCTGCAGCTCTCTGGACGCAGCGCTTTTAAAAAAGTGAACTGGATTAGATCAAAACACTTCAGTACCGCAAGGTAGTGGTACTTGAACTGCTTATTTTCATTATCTACATTAATGACCTGAGGGAACTGACCTCTAGTTCCAAACTATCCTTTGTCGACGACCTAACATTTTTTTCCGAATAATATCTTCTCCAGCTGACTGTTTCGATATTCAAGCTGATAATAATCTATTGCTAGTTTGGGGGTACCTATTGACGCAAAGCTCCAGTTCAATGAACATATCAACAACATTCTCGGTGCTGGGCTGTATACGTCGGCATGCATCCTAATTTAGCGATGTATACTGCCTAAAGACGCTGTTCTGTTCGCTAGCTCGCAGCATTTTAGAGGTACTATGCCTCACCAGTTTGGTCGCCTTATTATGCAACGCATACTTTGATCATCGAGCGAATGATTCTCAAAATCTTTCTTTCTACCCTGATTGTTGCAAACTGATCAACCTAGAAACTCTTTCAGCCCGTTGTACCAAATTACAAAGATTATTTCTCGAACACTTTTTCAAATAGACGTAAGTCACTCTCAACTCTAGTTGAGATAATCAACTTCGAAAATTTATTATCTGATTTTAATTACTATTTAAAGCCTGAACGGATTTCTACAATATGAATACGCCTATACTATAACAATTGTAAAGGAGTTGCGTTTTGCTTTCATCAACAGAAATACGCCCTTATCATAAGTCACACTGACAGCATGAGCGTTACTTTCGTCAAAGCGTTACGCTATTTGATCATCCAGTTGTTTACTTGCGTCCTCATGTTTAGTCAATTGTCAAACGTAAACATTACTTACGACAGAATGAAATCAAACAAAAACGTTTTGTTTGTGTACTCAATGTCAACATAAATAACAGTGAGCTAATTCTTGTTGTGTTGAATGCTGGTCGAAACCGTTTTAGTTAGGGTTTCTACTGGTTATAGTTCTTATTCGAGTACGCTAAGGATTGAATCCAATAGCCAGCAACACCCAAGATCTTGATGAAATTGCAGCTCATGTTCAATTACAGATGCACTCACACTCGACGAACAATCCAGTTGAAAGCTGGCATTTTCGAAAAGTAAAAATAAGGGATTTCACCCAAAGGCATGTGCTGGGGCTAGGTGCGCTGTGTTGCATACCAGTTCTACTACCCAGTATGCCCGACATTAGATACAAAGATTGATTCGCCTGTAGAATTCCGGTTTTCAACCGGAGACGCGATGTCTCAATGAAATTTAATAATTGGGAACTTAACCGATCAATCTTAGTGCTTGCAAATATAATCCACCCATAATTTGCGATAGCAGGGCTGGTAGCAGGTGTCGTTTTAGACTCGGACTAAATCTATTAAAAGTTTGTTTTAAACGGAAGGTCTCTAAAGTCTTTATTTTAACCAAAATAAAATCATTTTTCTCAATTCTGCTTGCAGTGAATCCTGCTGATAAATGTTAGCGGTTCCAAAAAAACCTCCAGAGACTATTATGCGACTATTTCACAGGATCTTCAGTAATTTCTTCCCAGATTCCTCGAAGGACAGCTTCAGAAATTCTGCTAATGATTTCTTTAGAAATTATTCCTGGCGTACTTTCAGGGACTCATTCAGAGATTTCTCTAGGAATTCCTCGAGTGGTTTATCCACCAATTCTTCTAGCGGTGTTTCAAGGAACGCTTAGAGGAATTTATTCATAATATGCTTAAGGAAATTCTTGACAACTTCAACCTCCAGTATTTCCAAGAGACTATCTCAAGATAGTCCAGATAATTTTTTTTAATATAATCCTTAAAGGTTCATGGAAGGTCGAAGTCCCTCCACAAATTGCTGTAAGAATATCCCCTGCATTTCATTCAGAGATTTCTCGTTTAGTTCTTCCAATCAATTTTTCGGGATCTTAATGGATTATTTAAAAGTTCATTTAAGGGTTCACACCAGCTTAAGGACTGTTCATTTTATAAAGTGGACACCTCGTGCATGCTGTATCTTTTTAATTTATCAATGAAATTTCAATCGGTTTTCTGCACATCGTTTGACTAGTATTGTACAATGTTGTGATAATAAAAATTCTCCAAAATTAATAAAATTTCACACGAATATGGAACAACCATTAGAACGGTCGATTTTTGGAGGTTATCAAAATCAATGATTGTTAGAAATTGGCTGTAAAATTCGACAATTTATATTTTTTATTTTCAAAAAGGGCTTGTTCTTCGAAAGTATCATCAACTAGAAGCCTGATAAAAAAAATCAAGTTATTTTTGGAACAACAATTTTACAGATATAATAACATCATTTTCCCCCTATATTTTTAGAGAAAACCATTTTAAAATTGAAGGGGATCGGTAGGAGTAGATTTTTTTTTGGTTAAAAGTACGTCCTGACGGAAGTCTTAATATAGTATTAATATGAAAAATGACTTACGCCTTCATAGAGTTACTTATTAAGTCCCCAGGTGACATTTAAAGCACAATAGATACACAATTGCTTTATTCTTAGAAGACCTTTCAAAGTACATTGACAATCATCAAAATTGGCAACACTGCTGTAATAAAATCGACTTCATTTTGCACCTATTATTTTTGTAACATGTTATTCTGAGATTACCAATTGAAATTTTCGGAGAAAACCATTTACAATTTGCTGCAGATCGATAAATATGCGTACACGAAAGGATGGTGTATCAGCAAATTTGGCCATAAATGGGTGCATCACTAAAGTTACCTAATGTCAGAGAATGGTGGAATATAGTTGATTTTTTTTAAAGCTATACCTTTTGTAGAATAGTAAAGGATACAAACATACAATATGTTCATAAAAATTAGGATTTTTGTTTTGCGAAAAATAATGTTAAACTTTGACAAACAGCTTTTCTTAGGAGTTTTTGGAAAAATTATTTGGCTCTTCAACCAAAAACATTTTCTAAGATCTTATATTTTAATAGTATTGTAGAATAATAGTTGAACGATTCACAGAAAACCGATTACGATTTTATCAATAAATAAAAAAGATATAGCAAAAACAAAGTGTCCACTTTATAAAATGAACAGTCCTTATGAGCCAATGCACAAGTTCGCACGTTTGAGCGATGCTGTAATCACGCGTTGCCATGGTCACATAAATAAGACGGCTTCGCTCAAACGTCAAATAATGAACTCGTGCATTGGTCCCAACTATAGTCATAATTCCAGTCATGCATCCCATCATTGATGTACCATTTTTTTCCATGGAATTCGTCCGATAATTTTCAAGGGATTCCCCAACAAACATTTTCACGGCATAAGAGTTGAAACAATGACTTTAAAACATATTTCAGCTAAATAAACTATTACTTAGCTACGGATGTTTGTTGGGTCCTGTGGGATGTTGTCCAAAGATTTGATATTTTTTTTTAATATCCCTTAATTCAGAGAACTTTGTGAGAGTAATTCAAGAATTACTTGGAAACTTAAATTTTATAATTTTATTAGATGTTACAGGGGAAAAAATCTGTGGTAAAAATTACTAGTTTAGCTGACTACACCCATACATGAAACCACCATGGAATTTCAGACCAATTTACTATGACAGAAATATTTTACAACAATCTGATTTCGACTACAGACATGGTAAAATCAAGTACATTTCTGGTCTGCTGAAAATTGCTGGTGCGAGCGCTTAAGTTAACCCCCTAAAATGGTAGTTTTTACCGCACATATTTTTTGCGTGTACTTTACAATTTCCTTCTGAAACACCTCCTGGATTTAAAAAAAAAAATTCTTTAAATCTTTGACTTCTTTCTGGAGACATCCCTGTAAAGTTAGTAGAGTTCCTTGGGAAATTTCTCAAAGAACTTCTGATAGAAATTCTGAACAAATCTAAGGAAAAATCTTTGTAGGAATTCCTGAAGAAATTCTCAGAGAAATTTGTGATTGAAATCTTTAAGAAACCCTGAAAGACATTTTTTAGAAAATCTCTGGAGATAATACTAGTTCAGAAGGTGTTCTAAACAAGAAACTTGGAAGGAGTCCTAGAGAAAAAGATGATAGAATAGCTGGGTAAATTAAAGTAGGATTTTCTTGAAAAAATTCTGAAAGATTGTTTGGAGGAATTCCAGATGTAATCTCTGATATAACTTCTGTTTTTATCCCTAGAAAAATTCCCGAAGGTATCTAAAGCAAAACTTTTGGAGGGATTCCTTAAAAAGTCCGTAAAAAACACTGAATTAATTCCTTTGAAGAATGGGCTATACGATAGCTCATAATCAGTGTTGTGAAAAACTCAATTTCTCACAACTCACGCTTGAGATTTTTCATGCGTGAGTTGTAAATCATGCAACTCAGCAGTCAAAAAATCATGGATGAGTTGGCTCACCTTTTTAACTCATTGTCTCGTATTTCCACAGTTTACTCACACACGGCAATAATTTCTTGTTAGTATGGTAAAATTATGTTAATCCTTTCTAACGTAAACAACAACATTCGGGTTTCACGAGTTTTTGCCGGGTTTTGCGACTGAATCATTTTTTACGTTTAGAGTTGATTGAGTTGATTTTTCATCAAAATCTCAAGCGTGAGATTTGCGAAGCAGATCTCTAATGAGTTTGCTCTCACGGGAGAGCGTATTGATTGAGATTTTGAGTGTGAGTCTATCAACACTGCTCATAATTATCAAACTTTAACAATCTTGATTTACACCTTCCCCAAATTTGTTCATTTTGATTCCCAGAAGCTACTGTGAAAATATGAACGAAATCCGTCAACGGACCTTGAAGTTTGTATAGAAAAAATCGACCAAATATGTGGGAAAACGATTCCAATCACATTTTCGACCAAAGATGGCGCTGTTGTCAATGAGTTTCTTTCATTATTGATTAGAAGATTCTCGAATCAGTTTGCCCTTTTAGACTCCTTTCGATGATGTCCCTCTTTCTAGTTCCCTTTGATGGATTTCGCTCAAATTTCCACAGTAGCTCTTGGGGGTACAAACGGACAAATCAAGGGAGTGGTGTAACAAAGATTTTTACAGTTCCACCTTAACAGTCGAATATCTGAATCAATAGTACCGCAATTCGAGGTGTCGGGAAAACGCGGAAATTATCAATCGGCAAAGATCCTGGACCGGTGTGATTAGAACCCACGACCCTCAACTTGTTCTTCCTGGATAGCTGAAAAACAAGTGCAATTTTCTGTTTCTCAATGTATTTATAGTTCATCATTGTGATCAAAATTCGAAATTCAATAGGATTGATATAATTTAGGGTTTTATTATTTTCCCTTAAGTGCGGATCATTAACATCTTCCCCTATTTTGGGTTGCCCACAACAGTCAAACTCGATTCTTATCCTGATACCTGCGTAGTTTTGAAAACCATCACTGATGCTAGCTCTTCAGTAACACTGGTTCAGAGTACTCCATTTCCTTGAAAACTACTCTCTCTTATAGTTACAACAGTGAAGATTTCATCTGCTAACTGGTAATTTACCATAACAGTATGCTCATGATTGATTCGTTCAGTTGCATCAGGTATGGCATTGAAGATTCTGCGAGGTGGTACCCAAGCTGTTGGTAATGCTGAGCTCGTCCATCCTAAATATTGTAGGTTTTCAACAAGTGAAAACAGGTAATGCATGATGTCCTTCCAAAAAACCTGAGAAAAAAGTTGAACTTAAAAATAGTGTCGAAGCCTTCAACACAGTTGGTGCTTCTGTTATCGAAAAATGCAAATTATTACTCTCTATGTCCGGATAACAAACCGGCACCGAAATTGTTTTTCAGCAGCATCTTCGACAAATCTTTCCACAATAATACAATATTTAACTTACCATGGTATTTCGAAACTGAGATCTCGCATTTTCACTTGTTTATTTTTGTTTAGTTTGACAAAAATAATAGCCGGCGACAGAACGACGAAAGTCGGTGCACTACAATGTTTTTTTTTCATGACATTCGTTGTTTTCGTTCGAGCGAATCTATGCTGTCAGTTGATTTGATGGATTCGTCGATTTGAAACCAAAAGGGTGTATGCACGAAATGGTATAATAGGGATGTTCAGTCGTTTTGCAAATTTTATTTTAAAAATCCTAATGAGCGATTTTTTGAAAAAAATCTTAAAATACCATAATTATTGCTTATTTAGCAGCCGATTGCAATGAAAAACTGATTTGTTCATATTTTTGGACTTACGTTCATTTGAAAAAGTATTCGAGATTTATCTTTGACCTTATAGCAGGTGATACGTCCGTTGAAAAAAACGAAGGTGGTTTCTAGTTTAACGTCTTTTCTATTTGGTGGTTGGACATAATGAATTGAAAAAAATATTTGTTCTGTCAAGGCCAACATTTCATGGATTTGATGTAACATCTCCCGCTTTAGAATAACAAATATCATTGAAGTTTTGACGGAAGCCTAAGCAATCGTCTAGGTCGATCGGAAACTTCCGGCTCGTCCTTTGGAGTTGGCTCAGGTAAAGCTGGCACTTCTTCGAGTGGAATTTGATAATGAACAGCATTTAGTTCTTGAACGTTGATTGAGGGTAATTCGGCAAGTTCCTGTGGCAGATCAAATTCGTCAAAGAAAATGGAAAGTGGTGATTCATGACAGCTTGGTATTTCTGCTTCAACTCTTTTTTTCAGTTGATTGATGTGAGAACGGATTAATCGCTTGCCTTGGTTCAGTAATACGTTGTAGTTGACCTTTCCAATCCGTTCGATGATTACAGCAGGCATTAAGGACCACCCGGATAAAAACGTATCATTCAGTGAATGGAATAAACCATTAATGTACAATATAACGTATTGGATACAATACAGCGTATTGTAATTGAATGTCGAAGCAATATTATTCATGTTTTGATATACAATTCAAAAACAATATAATATATTGTAACAGAACATTGTATTGTTTTTAATTGGTTTTATATATTACAATTTTGGTCAAATTCCTATTTTCGCGTAAAACAACTGTTGCTTTTTTCTATGTAGCTTTGCTGAAAGAAATGAACAAAACAAGTTCAAAAAGCAAGAAATGTTGGGGGGAAAATATTTAAAAAATAAAAATAAGTAGTTATTTAGAGGACACGTGACATTAGCTGTAACGACGAATGCAACCATGATACAGTTTGTTGAATTGTTTTTGTATTGTACAACAATACTCGAATTGCTTATCAAGACAATACATAAACAATATATCGTATTGTATTTTCAAAATGTTTGTATGAGAAAATATCTATATTTGTATTGTTACGATACTTAACCACCCATACATTATATTGCAAAAATCTCATACACCATACAGTGAACTGTTCAAAACAATATATTGTACTGTAATTGTATTGTCATTTTCCAATATACTGTATTGTATTTCCAATATATTGAATGGTACTGTTTCAATACGTTATATTGTTTTTGTATTGTATTTTTTATCCGGGCAATGAATTGGCTTGGTGGACTTGGGCATACACCGTATCACCTCGGTCGAAGTTCCTATGGTCTCGTTCTGTAGCATTGCTCTGGCGTTCTGTTTCCTCGGGGTTCTGACGTATGGGCTATCTAGAGGTTTCAATAGAGCTGCCACCGTCCGCATTGGCCATTCTAGCATCTTAGGAGGTGACTGTCCTCCGAGATCTTGTGTTGAAGTGGAGCGGTATACGGTGAGAAAAGTGTGCAGTGCATCTTCAAGGGACTCTCCAACCGCACGAATTTTCTTCACGCTTCTCTTCACGGTGTCCGCAAACCCGTTTGAATGGGGGTGCTACGGAGCCGTACGGATGTGACGAATTCCAAAAATTCTGGAACCCTGAACCGGTAAATTGTGTTCCGTTGTCACTTACCACGGTCTCGGGGATTCCAAACGTTGTGAACATCTGCTTGATGAGCTTAATCATCGTTTTTGCCGATATTGATTTGGTCAGCACTACTTCAGGCCATCTAGTGAAAGGATCAACGACCACCAGAAAGTAGTTACCATCTACCGGTCCGGCGTAGTCTATGTGAATGCGGGACCACGGTTTTTCAGGAGTAGGCCATGGCTATGACTTCGTCTTGACAGGAGCCTTGACAGCAGTAGCACAATGAACGCAGTCGGACAAAATCTTCAATTTCACCATCTATTCCGGGCCAGTACACGTAGTTGCGGACGATTGATTTCATTCGCACCACGCCAGGATGACCACGGTGGAATTGATTGAGCAGGCGTCGTCGAAAAGTCTCCGGAACGATCAATCTTTCCTTGTACAGTACGCATTCGCTAATTATGCCGAGAGATTCACGTCGGTTGGGCTTCTTCCTTGGAAACAGGTGGCCGCTTTCAAGCTTCCGTTCGGCAACTTGACGATTACGGCTCCAACTGCTGTCTTCGATGCGTCTGCAGCAACCACAATTGGTAACTCAAGAGTCGGTTGGATTTCAGCACATGCTTGAATTTTTCGAAAGATCGCTGACAATCGGCAATCCAATTCCACTTGACGTCCTTCCGCAGTGGTTGATCCAAAGGGAGACGCAGGTCGTGAATGTTTGGAACAAACTTACCATAGTAGTTCACGGCTCCAAGAAACGATCGCAATTCAGAAATGTTCTGCGGTGGAGGAATTCTTGAAATGGTCTTCACTTTCTCCGGGTCTAGACGGATACCACTGCGGTCGGTAATGTGACATAGGTAGCAGACTTCAGTATGAAAAAACTTGTATTTTTGCATCTTCAGATGAAATTCCCAGTCCTTTAGCCTTTGTAGCACTGGGTTCAACGATTCAGCGTGTGACTTTCAATCTTTACCAGCAATGATGATGTTATCGATGAATGGACGGACTCCAGGAATGTCCGCAACGAGACTTTCAATCAGCCGTAGGAACCCGGCGCTGACTTGACACCTGGAGCTAGTCGGTTGAAGCGAACCAAACCTCTATGCGTTTTGCACCTGAAAGTTTAAAAAAATTCTGAAAAGTGAATTTTTTCTACTTTTCCAAATTAAATATTTTTTTCAGCTGGAACTGTCACATACAAAATGTAAGGGAAAATTTTCTCCGATAATATTTTTCTCTAAACAACAAAACGATGTTTTTAAGTGAAAATTCAACCAACGATTTACCGATCGATCAAATTTTTAGCACGATCGGTTTTTTTCTCTTTGTATTTATACTTCTTAAAATCCTAGATATGGCTTGGTTTAGTACCATATTTCAACACTGTTTCTTCAAAAGGGCTCAACTGATATAACACGATCGATTTATCTTCATCGCTCCTCCTTTTCTCGCTGATAACTTCACCAAATTGAAGAAATTCGTAATATTTCTCTTTTATGAAGCAAGATGTAGTGATTCTTTATCTTAACGCACAAAAACCGGATACGAAAAGTGAATAAGATTTCTGCAATAATGCAAAAAAGAGCACCGATGAAGAGAAATCGTTCAATGCAAGTAGGCCCTTATGCAGAATCAGTGACAATTTCACGGCATTGACACAAATTTTTAAAACTGTCGCGGCATTGACACAAATTTTTAAAACTGTTGTCAACTCTACTTCCTCCATCGATTCACCATAGACCACTAGGGTGATATCGTCGGCGAAGCCAACAATCTTAACGCCCGTCGGAAGGGGCATCCTTAGTAAATTCCATAACAGCGGGCCCAGGATTGAACCTTGAGGTACTCCCGCGGTAATTCTAACGCTTTTCTGCCCCTCCTCTGTGTCATACAGTAGAATCATACCATCAAAATAACTTTCTAGAAGCTTACACAACTGCACTGGTACTTTGAGGCGGTGAAGTGCGTGGTCTATCGCTTCCCAGCTTGCGCTGTTGAACGCATTCTTCACATCCAGAGTGACGACCGCACAGTAACGGATGTCGCTTCTTTTATGCTCGATTGCCACCTCAGCTGTCTGAACGACTGACTGGAGTAGATTTACCTTTCCTAGCATAGCATAGCATAGCATAGCATAGACTGACTGTACATGTCAATGGTTGCTACTCCGTGATTGATCGGAACTGGTAAGAATTGCACTACGATCCAAATGAATAAGGGATGGGAGTTTCCGCTTACTCTCGAAGTGCAATTTTAGCAGATCTAATATTATTGATCAATAACGGCGCCGGCCAAGTCCTTACAGTCAGTTGGGATGGGGAAGGAATGTTAGGGTGTAATGATTGTTGCTTCTAGAGACCGAGAATACCTCTGCATCTCCACAATCACCACGGGAAGGGTGTTTATTAGTGAGGGAGGAAAAGATCTGGGAGTCACCTCTGGTCGGTGATGCGATCCATGGACATGGGGGAAATATACGACTTATATTTAAAGCTAGTTTTGTATTTTTGTCTCGAGATGTTTTTGGTTTTTGGAAACTTTAAAAAATACGTCAACATCTATAATGTCGAACAATTCAAAAGACGTTTTTATTAATGACGAAAACTGAAAATTACATGTATATATTTTAAATTATATGAAACAGGAATAATGCCGACACTTGTAGTGACGAACCATACATAGTTTGTTTGAAAATGACATATAAGTATTACTGTGCATTTTGTCTCGATATGGTTGAAGTTTTAAAAAATACGTCAACATTCACAATGTCGAACAATTCAAAAGATAATTTTCAATAATGTCAAAAAGAGAAAAATATATGTATATTGAAATTGTATAAGAAAATAGCATAATGCCGACACTTATAGTGACGAACCATACAAAGTTTGTTTTAATATTACATAAAAGTTACGCTTTCAAGAAAAAATGTGTTATCATAAGCATGAAACGAACTCACCAGTTGGTAATCCATTCTCGACTGAACACAAAACTGACACTGACAGCAAAACTTCTTGGCGTTCCGAAAACAAACCGTCTTGCTTGGGCCTTCCCAAATTCCTACCCAGCAAGACGCTCCAAAACAGGGAAAAAAAATTCTCCGGCGACGAAAACGCGCGAAATTGTGAGCAAAATCGATCGGACGACGCAAAACCGAACTGTCCTGCTTGGGCTTCACGAAGCACTACTCCTTTAGTACTGTACTGATGTAGTAGTTATAAACACATTAAATATATGAGATACTATGGTTCTGCTACATGTGTTCGAGGTACACATTTGTAAGGAATATACCACCACCAATACTTATCCATAAAAATGATTTTGAAATATGATGAACGCCATCGATAATCAATAACTTGATAAGAAAATAACTATAATTTTCCACACATCAGTTTCACTTATGATGAGTTTTTTGTATGAAAACCAAACACAAATTGCTTTACAAGCGCACTGGGGATCACAAACATAATTAATGAAGCGAATTTAAAGCTAAATAACTTTAAAATACAGAGCGGATGACAATCCACCTCCGATACGAACGAATCATCGTGAAGCGGTCTGACTGGAGTAGATTTACCTTTCCTGAATCCAAACTGATTGTTGGACAGGCCGTCCGCATCTTCCATATACGGTACTAGCCTGTTGAGGATCAACCTCTCCAGCAACTTGCCCGTCGTATCTAGTAGACAGATAGGTGTATACGTCGACGGGTAGTAGCACTAATTTCTGTTGCTTTCGTACATCCGGGAACATTCCTTGATCAATGCAGCGTTGCATCGTGGTTCTGAACGTGCCCGGATCCGCATTAACTGCCACTTTTAAGGCAACATTCGGGATACCATCGGGTCCCGGTGCCTTGTTTGACGCGAATGATTTCACCACTTCTGCCAGCTCTTCGTTCGTCACCCTTGTCACTTCTTCTTCATCTGCCGCATACGGCGCTGGGGGCCATGGGCTTGTTGAATGATGCGGGAAGAGTACATCGATTATCAATCGCAGCAACTCGGGCGACTTCTCTTGGGGCGCTATGGCACCTTTGGTCTTAGCCATTACCACTCTGTAGGCATCACCTAACGGACTCGAATTGGCACTCTGGCATAGACCACCAAAGCATGCCCATTTTCGACTTTCGATTTCCTTTTTGAGAACCAACTTTGCCTCTCTGAATGCTACACCGCGTTATTCTTTTTGTGCTTCTGTGCGTGTGCGTTGCAATCTTTGTCTAGCCCGGAAGCAGATTGCTCGAAGATTTGCTATTGATTCGCACCATCAGTACACCGGCGGCCTGTTCTCTCTAGAAGGGGCTTTTCTCGGCATGGAAGCAACATATACCGTGATATCACAGCAACTAGCTCGTCACCGTTTAGATCCTGTGTTCCGTTCACGCCTCAGGGTTTGGGTGAATACTTCGCCGTCGAAGCGCGCAGTTTTTTAACCTTGGGCTTGGGACGAGTTACATCGAATCGATTGATGATTGCTATGAGTATAACCGTCATCAACGCGCCAGTTCATGGTACCTAAAAGGTTAGAACTGCAAAACGTCACGCCAATAATCGATTCTGCACCATTGCTGCGGAAGGTGAATATTGGCTGTCTATTGTTATGTGCGATGACACCAGCTTCTCCATTATCATGCGTACAACTCGCATACCGTTCGGTATTCCTGCGAAGTATTTCCTCCATAGCTCGTTGTGGATAGAGATGACTTTGCCATACTGATGCATGAAGTCAGATATGATGGTGTTAGACATCTGTGGAGGTGAATCGTGGATTCTAACAGCGGCAGTGGAGCCATCCACGTACATTGGTATGTAATAGTGTCCCCTGATACTTGAAAAAGTGCCGTAAATGATGTTGTTTGGCTAGACGCGCGGGAAAGTCTGTGTTGTACATTTCGATATATATGCAGTTGTTAAGGTTGTGCAGCTGTATGTACCTAACATCGGCCATGTCGAGCTTGGCGACATCCCAGAGGAACTCATCCACCTGATCCGTTGAAACGCGATGCGGCATAACACTGAAGTCAAAAACAAGCGTTTTTTCGGTGCGAAGGCATCTTGTTTTGTAGCAGTGATCACGGATACTTGTACAGCAAGAGAGCTATAATAGCTTTGTGAAACCACGTCTATCGCGCACCAAAAGCGGCTGTCAACTGATTATTTTCTATGCACAAACGGTTGAGACAAGTGTGAAACAATCCTATCTTTACAAAGGACTAGCGAACTGAGTGAGCCGGTCTTTTGTTTTGAACTGGGAAATTTGATGTGCCCAAAATATATTGACTGGAGTCTAAATTATATTTATTACCCAATGGCGAAACCGAAACTTCAAGGGAGTACATTCCTCACAAAATGTATGATTACGCTCTAAAAGCCATTGTTAACCAAATGTGTATCATTTCCCTTTGTTTTTAAACCAATCTCGTTAAACGTTACTAAAGGACCTATGTTACAATCAGAGATTCTCTTCTCTTTCGGTTATAACAGCGCACTACTAATGCTTTTGGAAAGGTTTTCACTATAGATCGAAAGACAACATCCTTGGCGTAATGGAAGAGGTTAATGTGGCTCGGTTCTCGCATAACTTATGATCTCACACTAGAAGCCATAAGTAACCCAGTGTGTAATGTGTAAGATACTCCCTTTATCGTAACCTTGTAAAATAACGTGTAAATTCATTAGTTTGTTCAATAACAAACTACGCCGTTTTTGGCTTTTAGGACGAGATCATAAGTTAAGCAAGAGTTATTGATTAAAGAGAAAGAAAACCAAGGCTCTTTTCGTTTGCAAGGTTTGCTAGGTCCTTTTGAATCGTTACGCGAGAAATGTGTGGACAAAGATGAAAACTATCACCATTGTGAGATTGAGCAAGATCTTCTCTCCATCGTAGATTGTTTTTTTTTTTTTAAACAAATGGGTGGACCTAGCTAAAACTACCACCACTTGTAGATAGAGGAGAATGATCTCTTAATCGTAGCATCGTTATGAACATGTGAATTTTTTTGGTTATTTTCTCATTGTTACTGATTTGTCAGATAGGCCCTTATCGCGAATCACTCTCGAATTCAAGCATGATTTTTCAAATCGGCGTATCTAACACTCGGATGGTTTCGAGAAAAATGCGATGCAAAATATTGTAAAGCATTTTAAATCCTGTTTAAAATGTTTTGCATTTTTTCTATTGCGATGTCTACTATAAGTTGAAAAAAAGAACACTGTTTCTAACCACTATTAAACAAATCCGATTTGTTTTGAATTTAATTGAAAAACAGGTAAAATTAGAGAATAAACCCTTTTGCTTTGTGCTGCTCACATACACCATGGATGATTCGTCGATACCATACCTTGATTGATACATACACCTTGCTTGATGCGTCGGTTTGACAGTTCGTTTTGCAGATCCGTCACGTCATATACACCAGTATTGTTTTGAAGTTGCACATACACCGGTTTGCAAATTCCCATAAAACTTATTAAACTTAGTCAATTCGTCAGTTTCAACTTTCAACGACAACGAATATTAGTTTCCGAATGTTTCCAATTTCAACTCGACTAAGAGGAGCTCCGGACGGAGTCGTAAATAACAAAAGCAGGAGGAGAAAAGTTCTTGTGCGAAATTTGGTGAGACATATTGTCTTAAACCGAATACTGATGATGTTCCACATCAGTTTGCCGACCCGTCAGCTCGCTCAACTGTGGAAATCCAATTCCCTCGATTTCCAACATGTTTAGTGATTTGGAAACAGTATGACGTATCTGGTGTTCGAAATTTTATGTTTTGATTCTACATATAGGTCGCTTTACTATGAGCATATGTACGGTGTATGTGCTAGCATGAAAAATGTTGACAGTTGAGTCGCTTTGCAAACGAAGGGTGTATGTAGCCAAATTAAAAACACTGAGTAAAGTGCACATAGGGCATAATTTTAATTTATTTCTAAAAATCAAAAAATGGATGTAGGAATACTTTTATAGACACAATAGGTAGATTATGCGTTTGTCAAGCCCATGCAAAGCAAATCTCGATTTGTTTATTTTTGCAGATACGTCGGATTGAAAAGTTTGGCTTGAATTATTCGTTTGCTTTGTAACTGGGAGGGAGGCACCGATACTACACAATGAGAATATATACCGAGGTGAGGAAGACGACATTTAGTGTGCGTGACATCCGTGTACGGTGCAAAATGCTTTACAACTACAAGCAAGCGAGCTCCCATAAGAGGCCGGGTAAATTAGTGACGTAGTTATTTTTGTTTACGTTTTTTTCTCTTTACTAATACGTAGCCATTGCTTCTTCTTCCACACCTTAGTATATATCTCATTGGATACTACACACAAAATTGGATACAATTGTTTTCCAAATTGCAAGATAACTCCAGTTTGTCAACGACCATCAAGGCAGGCTTAGTGGAAATCGCTAGTTTTCATTTGTTGTGTACCTTCGATCTTTCTGGACAAACATTGAAAAAGGGCCACAGTTTTCTATGCGATTAATTTTCAGTTTAAATGAAAATATTAAAAAGAGCCTCATTACGTACATTACATTCAATTAAAATAAACGGTGCTCTCGTGACGTTACTTTTGAATGTGCATGAATTGATTCTAATTCGATTTTTGCTACTTTTGATGGAATGCAAAAATATTCTTAGGCTAATTACACGCTTTTGTCATGTTTGTCCATTGTTTAAGATCCGGGCTCACAGTGACAGTTCGTGACAACAAAATCTCGGCTCACTGTGACGTAGAGAAATTTTGTATTGGTTTCTCCCTCCCAGCTTTGTAACAACACGCTACACCTGGGAGGGAGGCACCGATACTACACACGAAATAAGACACAAAGTTATTTCGAACTGCAAGAAAACTCCAGCTTGCCAACGACAATCAAGGCAGACTTGATGAAAATTGCTAGTTTTCTTTTATTGTGTTCCTTCGATCGTTCTGGACAAGCATGGAAAAAGGGCTTAAGTTTTCTATGCATTTCATTTTCGTTTTTATTAAAAAAAATAAAATGGTGCGTATTTGAATACTTTATATTCAATCAGAATAAGGTGCTATTGTGACATTACTTTTGAATAAGCATAAGCAGCTTTTCAATCGATTTTTTGTCACATTTGAAAAAATGCAAAAATATGTTTTAGTCGATCAATCGCTTTTAAATAAAATAAATAATGGTCCAATGCACGAGTTCACTATTTGACGTTTGAGCGGTGCCGTGTTATTCACGTGACCATGGAAACGAGTGAATGCGGCACCGCTCAAACGTCAGATTAGTGAACTCGTGCATCGGTCTATTCATTTACATTTACATTCATTCATAAACAATAATTAGACTGAATAATCATTATTTATAATTCAACTGGCAACACTGCAAAACTGTTTGAAAACAAAAATTACCAAAAAAGATACTCACACAGCAAACTGCATCCTCTTCTCACCGAGAGCCGCTCTCTTTCTCACGAAGTGAGAAACACGAATGCGAAATGCTCTCCCACTATTTTCATTCACCCACACACTGGGACTGGCACGAATCGATGTCTTTTCACCTTCACTTGCGTCGTTTCACCTCTTCGTTCTCACATTGCATCCATCGACGACGAATCAAACGACTCACAGCGGGGCGAAGAGCAACAACAACAAAAAGCAGAAGAAAACAAATTCCACACCTTGTTTTTGCAAATTTTCACCTTTTCCACATTCAATTGCACCGAAAAATATCACAATCGCACAGATTGGGCACCGGGCCACTATTAGCGACACTTTTTCACCGGTTCTAAGGCACTTTTCACTAGAAAATAACACGAATTTGAAGCTAGCGGTCACCCAACGTCAAACACGTCGAAAAGAGAACGGTTTTCTGTGTCTCTGACTCAACATTCATCCAATCAAAGGAACATGAATCTCCGAATCTCACTGGGCCAGGGTGGTGTGAGTGAGTTTTTCACTTGTTGCATGCAGGTAAAATCAAATTAAAGTGCTCACACTCGTTTAGATTTGTACTGAGAACCTGAGTTAGTTTGGTTGGAAGTTTGGAACATATTTTGTTTTATATTTCTCGATTACTTTTTCAAATCGACGTAAGTAACTTTTATACGGTTTTGAGAAAATTAATAAGGAAAAATTACAATCTATCTTCTAAAACTGTTTTAAAATGAATCACCTTTTTAACATTTTTTTTGCCGTGTACTTCGCTCAAATTTTGCATACACCCAGCTCACGTTCAAAAACTAGGTAGTTTCTATTATTTCCCACAAAAATAATTATAAGAAAATGATAAGCCGTTTCATTCAGTTACTTTCGACGTTTTTCTACCAGTGTAAAATCGGCTCAAGTAGTGTTTTGTTTTGATTCGTGGTTAAGTCACTTTGTCTCTCCATACAGCGGGGCGGCGAAAGTAGTGGTTAGGTTGCGAAAGTTGAAAATCTTACTTTCGTCGTTTTGTAAATCCGGAAATTAAACGTTCTAAAAGTGAAAAGTTGAGTTGGTACAGAGCGGTACGTGTAGAATTCCGCCTGATTAACACGTAGGATCGATAAAGTAAGTTTGTATACTTTTTTGACTTGAGTCTGTATGAATAAGTTTTCGAGATTTGACTGCAAGAGAGGATGAGATTGTACACAAGGTGAACAAAATAAAATGATTTTCTGCAAATTTTATGAAAAAAGCAAACAAATAACAAGTAACTTTCAAACTAATGAGACTAACTTGGTTTTAGAGTGGAAATCTTTTTGGGTGCAGATACCATTCAGTTGCGTACAAGATTTAAATCGGTGATGTTGTATGCTATATTCGGACAGAGCATAAACTCAGGCGTGCCAAAAAACATGTATAATAATGGAGTGCCAAGACCTGGCCAAGACTAACTCGATTTCAGAGTAGAAAATTTCATTTAATGTTTAAGGGTGCAAACTGCAATAAAATATAGTTGCGCACAAGATTTAGATCGGTGCAGTTGTATGCAATATTTAGCATACACTCAGGCGTGTCAAAAAATGTATTTGTGCATGCACTGAAAAGAATTAATATTGAAACCTTAAGCTAGGGACCGTTCAAATATTACGTAACGCAACAAGGGGAGGGAGGGGGTCTTACATAGTGTTATGGTCCATGGAAAAAAAATAAAATTTCCCATACAAAAGCTGTTACGTGGGGGTGGGAGGGGGACTAAAATTGATAAATTCTGCGTTACGTAATATTTGAATGAACCCCTAGGGGCTCAATCATTTATTTCATAACGCTGAAAATGACCATTTTTGACACCCACCCACCCCTTCGTAACGCTTTTTGTATGAATATTCTACAAATTTTGTATGAGCCGTAACATCGTGAGGACACCCACCCACCCCCTTCTGCGTTATGAAATTTGTGAATAATCCCTAGGTATGGGTTCATTCATTTATTTCATAACGCCGAAAATGGCCAATTTTGACACCCACCCACCCGCTCGTAACGCTTTTTGTATGAATATTCATACAAAAAGCGTTACGAGGAAGTGGGTGGGAGTTAAAATTAGCCATTTTTGGCGTTATGAAATAAATGAATAAACCCTATGCTGTTCACCTCAAGAAAAGTAAAAATTTCTGCGGAAAGAAATGGTCAAGTGAGCCCAAGAGTGAGCCCCGTTTGAATTCTGGACAAACATTTCAAAAGGGCCCATCGACATTGGTAAACATTGGCTTTACAAGACACTGTTGAGCCCAATTCAACTCGATCACGCTCACCAATACCCCTATCAGGAAGAGCTAACACTAATTTGCGTGGGCGGGCCAAAAAGGGCTCAACAGCAACGTTTCTGAAAAAAGGCTCAAGACCTCTTGGGCCCTTTTCAAATGTTTGTCCAGAATTGACATTTCTTTTCAACTGCGTACTGCGATCAGAGCAAAATGCTTCTCTTGAGCATTTCTTGCAAGAAATTTCCCACACATCGAGATAGGCGATTACTTTTCTGTTGAAGTGCATACTTCGCTTTAGGGTGTTTTATGTATTTTGGACAGAGCGTTACGTTTATATATTTTGGCCACCTCCATTTGATTTTGCCGTAAGTGGCCAAATTATATACGCGTAACGGTCTGTCCAAAATACTTTGATCACCCTATCACCCAGAGAAGTGATTAATTATTATTTGTCATTTTATGACACTCGGTGAATCCTTTTTACCAAAGTTAAATATTTTGACCCGGAAAGTGCGATGTTGGCAATTTAATCAGCAAATTTGACTAATAATTCCAAAAATGGATGTTTTCGAGAAAATTGATTACGCCTTCACCATTGACTGTTTAACGAGAAACTTGCGACGATCGACGCGCCACCATAATTCATATAACGGAGGGTATTAGAACTAACTTGGAGGTGATGATTTCGCAATTTGGAGGTTAAAATCACCTCCAAACACTAGCGATTTTGCGGTGGGATGTTGACGTTTGATCACGAATTGTTTGATCGGATTTTTTCTATCTTTGGGGTGTCTAGTTAGACGGCTGAAACCGGTCCATCTCGCCAGGTCGGAATTTTGAATGGTTTAGTTTTTAGTTGGGGTGACAGCCGCCAGTACCTCCCTTGGATTTGGCAGCTCGTTCAAATAAATACCGATTTAAGGCCGGTTTGCTACTGACAAGAAAAGGAATTGCCTATCTCGATGCGTGGAAAATTTCTCCCAAGAAATGGTCAAGAAATTCACTTTTTTTTTCTGATCGCAGTACGCAGTTGAGAAGAAATGTCACTTCAAAGGGGGCTCTCTGTAGGAAATTTCTTGACCCTTTCAGTCAAGGAATTTCTTTACTTTTCTTGAGCGAAACAGCATACTTAGCTTTAAGCTAAGTATGCTGTTTCGCTCAAGAAAAGTAAAGAAATTTCTTGACTGAAAGGGTCAAGAAATTTCCTACAGAGAGCCCCCTTTGAAGTGACATTTCTTCTCAACTGCGTACTGCGATCAGAAAAAAGTGATTTTCTTGACCATTTCTTGGGAGAAATTTTCCACGCATCGAGATAGGCGATTCCTTTTCTTGTCAGTAGCAAACCGGCCTTTAAGCACGAAAGACACTCGTTTTCGAATGCGACATTTCTCGATTACTTTTTCAAATCGACGAAAGTAACTTCCATACGGTTCTGAGAATAATAATTAAGAAGAATATCAACCTTTCTTCTAAAAAGGTTTTCAAATGAATCCCCTGTTTTTTTTTTGCCATTTTTTGCCACTTGTATGTTGCATGCAATCAGCTTGCGTAAAAAATACTAAGTAGCTTCTACCATTTCCCACAAAAATTGTATGACAAAATGATATGCCGTTTCATTCAGTTACTTACGACGTTTTTGTACCAGTGTAAAATCGACTCAAGTAGTGTTTTGTTTTGATTCGTGGTTAAGTCACTTTGTTCCTCCATACAACGGAGCGGTGAAAGTCATGATTAGGTTGCGAAAATTGTGAAAATTATTTACTTACTCCGTTTTGTAAATCCTGAAAATGAACGTTCTAATAGTAAAAAATCGAGTTGGTTTAGAGCGGAACGTGTAGAATTTTGTCTGCAAAACACGTAGGGTTGATAAACTGGTTTACTTTTCTGACCTGAGTCTGTTTGAATACGAATGAACGTCTCGTAAAACGGACTATTCTGATGTAAAGTGCGTAAAAATTTACAGGCTAATATTTTCGAAGCTAAACGATCACTTCGACATCTGGTGACTAGTAGGAGAACCGTCAAAAAAGAGGTTGAGTTGATAACACACCGTGTGTAGCATAGAAAGGTGCATACAATTTGCACTTTTTCTCGGAATACCCAAGTAATCACAAGCATTATAACATTGCACGTATTCTACTGCATATCAACACCATTGATGCAACATTGCTTTTATTCAACAAATTTCAAGAGCTGTCAAGCAATAAAGCATTAACCCTACATTACAAATGTATCAATGCACTAACATCACTTTATAAATTGTACTGCTGCATTAATATTACTTTATAAATTGCTTCATTGCTTTATCGTCCTTTTTGCATTAATTCAACTGTAAAAGTGCCCTTTTCCACTTTTAAACTACTTTAATGGTAGGCTTACGGCAATGCAGCTGCATTATATATGCAATTATATAATGCTCCATGATTACTTGGGTAGGTTATAAATTTCTGGATTCGTTGTTAGTTGTTAAATTTGTTGTGAAATCTGGCGTATCGCAAGAGTAAAGGGTCAAAATTATTAGGCCAATGGAAAAAGTTCAATAATTAGTTTATTTTTTTTTTTGGGTTGAACGTAAACAAACATTTTCAGTGACATTTCTCTCCTTCTTCCCAAGCGACCTCTATGATAGTGGCGCATTATATTTACCTATAGAAAAACATATTTTGCTTAATTTATTTACAATATATGAATTCATAGGCCAGGAGAGAGTTGTGTTTGATCCTTCAACTTTGACGCTTGCTCCTGCGGGGGCCGGTGATGAGGGCAGGAGCAAACATGTCGCGCGTCGGTCAAGTGAAAGTAAGAAAGTGGCGTGATCGCTTAGTTTTGTTTGATCCTTCAACCATGACGCTTGCTCCTGCGGGGGCCGGTGATGAAGGCAGGATCAAACATGTCGCGCATCGGTCGAGTAAAGTGAAAAAGTGCCGCGTTCGATTAATTCTTTTTGATCTTTCGACGTTGACGCTTGCTCCGGGGCAGTGCGTCATGAAAGCCCAAGCAGTCGTCAGTTGTTTTTTCTCTCGGGTCGCGCGCCTATTTTCTCTGAGTGCTTTTATATAGCCGAGCAAACGAGTGAAGCTGAAAGTGGATTGTTGCTGCTCAAGGATGACGGATCAATTGGCGAGCTCGTTTCATGCTACTATTTCTAATCTATAAAATATGTATGACTGCACCTTTTATCGCTACAACGGTGAGACGTTAATATGATTTTTCAACAAGCTTTGAAAGGTTCGTCACTGTGAGTGTCGACATAAACTCTGATTCATAAATTATTTATGGCTAATTTTTTACAAAACTGCTTGTTTTACCTTTATTTTTGTAATTAAAAAAAAACTTTGAATGGTTCAACACTACAAGTGTAGACTTGCGAAAAATTCACTTTATTCAACAAAATTTGAAAGGTTCGTCACCTTAAGTGTCGGCATCATTTTTCTCTACATAGATATTGATCATATCAAATGAAAATATTATATTTACATATAAGCATGTTTATATCTCACAAATAATTATTTATCATGGTCTAATCGCTTATCAAAGTGAATCCTGTGACCCAACGATCCTCCCCATTAATGAACATCCCTCCCAGTAACCTTTGTGGAGATGCAGAGGCAAACACGGTCTCCAAATAGCAAAGGTTACACACTATCATTCCTTTTCCCAATCCCACCTGACTGCAAGGGTTGATTCTTTGTGCATTTTCACTGACTTCGGTCAATAACGGAATAGCAACCATTGATATGTGTAGTCAGTCTAAGCTAAGCTAAGCTAAGCTAATATATGAATTCATAGGCCAGGAGAAGTGGATCGCCTTGTCATTCATTTACTTGTAAATTTTCATACCAATTCTACTTTTGTCTGCTATAAATTCACTGTGTGAATAACTTTCCCTGTCTTATTCGAGACTACGAAACAAAAAGAGATTCACAAAGCACTTATGGAAAACCTTGTAAGGAACTGTCATCGTGTGCGTGAAAAAAAGCAAAAATATATATTTTTGCAATAGACCATTTCCGTCGGATCTAACCCCCCGTTTTTGTATTTTTCTTCGAAAGACAATCATTTTTAATGAATATAAACGCTTTCTGAGTTTGTTTATATGCACTCCTTATTTTCTTATAAATTTTTGAAAACATGGATACTCACCACTTTTTGAAAAATAATTCGAGATGCGGCACAGTTTGTTCAACCCTATGGGTATCAGCGTGGTGATTTTGCAACAGTTTTTCGATTCCACCCCTGCATTGGGATGCTTGTTTACATTTGCAAACGTCAATATCAGGTGCGCGCTCAAACTGACCGTGATCCCGGTCAGGACGCCCCAAACAGGAGCGCCACCGAAACTACTCAAGCAAACGTTTTTAAACCAGGTTGGAACTGGCGCAACCCGTTCTGAAGCACAGTTCCAACTCCAACCCGATTCAGGTCTTCCTTTAGGAAAATATATTTTCCTCCACAGATTCAAAATTCAAAACCACCCCCTAACAACAAATCTCTCATCCACCCAGCAGTTACGGTACCGCTAGTTCTATTAGAGGCTATTTTTTTACTATTCATGCCGACAAATGCATAAATCTATCTGTTGGTCGTTGATCCGGAAGATTTCCGCCTTGAGGCAGCAACAGCCGCGCAAGCAAATTTTAAGCGGCTATTGCTGCCTCTAGGCGGGAATCTTCCGGCATATTCAATCCCTTCAATCCTCGTCGGCACAAAGCAGAGAGATCAGGCATCTGTCGACTACAATCCTTGCGTTACAGAACCGTGTAGTGTTCGCCGGATGCGGTCATAACCGGCCGAATCGGCGAAGGTGGTTTCCGCGGTGATTACGGAGACTTCAGGAGCCGTGAAGGAAGGAGGGAGCGAAACCGCAACGGAGCCCCTTATGATGAATGAAAACATAAACAAAAATCATCTGGTCATGCCAGCTGATCGTAAATTCACCACAACGTGGTGGCAAAACCATAGGGGAAAAAGGGGTCTGCATTTTTTCGAGGTGAAACAAATTGTAGGGGACCGAGGGGTGCACTAACGTGCCGCAAGTTTTTCATTGTTTTCTTACAGTTAAAGCAAAGACAAATTAAAGACCCCCATGTCCCTTGCAGTTGCTCAAAATTTTATGGCTCATAAGGTAATCTAGAATGCCGTTCAAAGTGTACTGCGATCTGTCAAACTTGGGTACCTTTTGCACTACCGAGGGACCAAATGCAGTACTAGAAGTGGTACCCAATCTGAGCCCGAGTGTGACGGACCTGGTTAAAGGCTCCAAAACATATCGGTTCCTTAGGAAAGTTTGTTCAGTAAATTGACAGAAAGCATATAAGCCAATACAATTGTTTGACGGAAATGGTCTATTACTCATCGTAATAGGCTGTTTTTCATCACGCCAATCTGTCATGAAACGGCCTACTTCCCTGCACTGAAGTATGCAGTGCGGGAATAGTCATAACACAACTGAAACCAGTGCTGCAATGATTCATTACGCAACGCTTTCTCATTACACAACTGTTTTGAGTTGCGTAATCAATAATAACACAACTAATTTTCAGAAATTGTAAATGATGGTGAATGCAATCCGATATAATTTTTGATACCCTCAAGTAGTCTTTTAGGAAATTGCAAAAATTGTTTAACGTAAATCGTTGCAGAACTCGATTTTTACAGCACTCGTCGTAATTATCCTACTCGGCATGCCTCGTAGGATAAATTTACAACTCATTACATTCGCATTTTTCTCGAATCTTTCCGAGTGTTTAGATACGTCGTTTTGAAAAATTATGCTTGTAATTATTGATATGATTCACCCGGTGCATTTTAGCTCTTCTAGTTCACCCGACCGACAAGAACAAGATCATCATCCTTCAGCTTCAGCTAGTTTGTGGCAGACGTGGTTTGGATTCGGGTGAGATAGTTTTGTCTGTTTCGTCAAGCCAGTGAAGAATGTACTGAGAAGAAATCGTTTTATCAGTGCCCCAAGTAGCAAAACTTCTATTTTTCGCTTGTTAATCGGTCCTGAAAGTAGTATTTCCGATCGACGTGTTGCATTTTATGGAAAAAGTGGATTTTTCATCGCGGTAAAGCTAAGTGCTGATGAGGTGGACCCGGATTGTGAAGTCACTTCTCGGGTGTGTACAAAGATAGGCGTCATCGATTGTATTTTCCGGTTGTGGTTTTACTAGGTGGGTAAATTAGGATTTAGTATGTGATGAAACAAAGAATGTGAGGTGATTTGTGGAAGATTTTTACGTAGACCACAGCGTTCAATCCATAAGAGGATTTTTTCTTGTTGGAATCACAAGAAGAAGCATCTCGGCACGACAGGAAGAAGAAGGAGACCAAAATTACTCATCGCAGTCAGCCAAGAGCTAAAACACAGCGCAGTACTAGATTTACTGTTGTCAGACGTCTTTCTGAGGGGTGGGTGATGTGATCACTCAATGAACACATTCCGCAGTGTGAACAGTTTTAACAGAAACAAAATCCTACCTTTTTCTCGCACTTAATTAAGTTTCATATTACAGTAATGAACGTCAATATGCGTATATTCTTATTACAAAATGCAGTAATTATTTAATAGAGATGCTTGTAGAGATGAAATTATCAGATTTTAATTATTGAAACTTGAAATAGCCTAGCAAAACAACGGTTCCAAAACGTATGATATTTGTTTCTTTAATAGAGCTTAGTGGCGTAAGAATCAGGGTATTATGAGTAAAATTTATCCATGGTTTGAATGCTCATCTTCTTGTTTACGTTACGTCCCATCTGGGTTAAAGCCCGCTTCTTACCATGGATCAATGCACGAGTTCACTATTTGACGTTTGAGCGGTGCCGTGTTATTTACGTGATCATGGAAACTAGTGAATTCGGCACCGCTCAAACGTCAAATTCGTGAACTCGTGCATCGGTCCATAGGCCTTTTCACAAGACGTTTCAAATCAGCTGATCCGGAAGCTGTTTGACAGTTCTTCTATGGAAACGACATGCCCGTGTATACACCGCTCTTCAGCAGATTTAAACAAATGCATACACGGAGCTGTCACATGAAAAGGCCTATAGTGTCCATACTATGGACCCGTGCATGCGTTCACTCGTTGACGTTTGAGTGGTGCCGTGTTATTTATGTGACCATAGGCCAGGAGAAGAGGATGAACTTGGCATTCATTTTCCTGTCAAATCTCATACAAAATCTACTTTTTCTCTGCTGTAAATTCACGCTGGGTGAACCACTTCCCCTAGCCTATGGAAACGAGTTCGGCATCACTCAAATGTCAAATTAGTGAACACGTGCATTGGTCCATGTACCGTTAATTTGACGTTTGAGCGGTGCCATATTCATTCGTTGCCGTGGCCACATAAATAACACGGCACCGCTCAAACGTCAAATATTGAACTCGTGCATCGGTCCATGGGACCGGATATCCTGTTGGCATTATTCCTGAAATCTTCCTGGCCTTACTTCGAATATCTGCCTCTGTGGTCGAATATCTGCCTCTGTGGTCGTTGAGAAAATCCTTCTAAGATTGTACCGGAATTTTTTCGAGAATCTGGAATTTAAAAAAAAATCCTGGTTTTCCTCCGAAAATACATTGGCTCTGGAGTTCTTCCATTAGAAAATCTTAGAATTACAAGCCCTTGGGTGTTCTTAAAATGATTCACCTTCTTTTGAATTTTTTCTGGGACTTCTAAAAACTGCTGTGGAATGTTTATGGCAATTTCTTTTGGAATTGGTTACATGCATGGCTTGATTCGCTACTCACCACATAGTCACGCACATGTCTATGCACGATTTACATTTACATTCACATGCATCTAACGATTTATTTCTCGAATTCGGGAACTATTTTCGAAAAAAATATTTGGTACCGGTTCGTAATAATAATGACTATCATGCCTACCAAAAATTTTTTCGATCAATGCGTGGACACGAGACATTTGAAGTTAGCCCGCATAAACAAAAACTATATCAGTACAGTTTCCCGAAAGGTCCACAACCATTTGCAACAATATCTGAATGATTTTGGTTACAATGAAAAATAACAGTATATCCACCATACCCGAAACGTTTTTAACAATTCGACGAACGGTAAATAGGAAAATCACAATGTGGGGAATAGGCGGTTAAGTTATGTAACCATTTGAAAACGTCGATTTTCTCGAACAAAATTTCTCATCAACAGTTTTCCAAATGGTAGATATATTGTCCATTTTTCGACAAAATCAATGTAAGCCAAACAGTGTTGATACATTTGAACCATATGTTTCTAAGGGAAATAAATAACGTATGCATAATTATTGGATTACGGTTCTTTATTGTATTTTTACCCTATCCTATTCTGTTATGTAATATAATGTTTGGAGCAAGCACTAGGATGATTTCTGAGGCTTTTTCTCGAGGAATTTGAGAAGAAATTTTCGAAGAATCAGATGAATAGTTATATAAATAACCTCTTAATTTTGCACTTTTTGAAGATTCGAATTAAAATAGAAAACTAGACCCGCTACCAGCCCTGCGATGATTCAATTGCAGTTAAATATCACCTCAAGGATATTCTTTCATTATTTCTGAAACTCACGGAATATCGTCTTCCAATGCATCCATGTATTGATTGATTCCGTTAAAAGATAGCATCTAGCAACCGGAAGCAGCGCTGCAATCACTCGCAATCTTCCACTTGTCGCCCTGGGCTGTAACCGTGAATGTCTTCTGGAAATGTTTGGTAGAATTGTCCTGGAAGATGACCGTTCTCGAAACCTTGATGATGAACGTCAGCTGCGAGGGCACAACGTCCCCAATGATCGGTTGAGCGATCAGGGTGTTCATAATGTGTTCGAAGCGAGGCAGTTCCTGGAAGTACTTCTGGATGTTGCCTTCCCGTTGGCACCATTTCCGTTCCACACCAGCAAACCGTTGTTCATGTAGAGCCGGGTCATCTGATGTCGCTTCTTGGCTACTTTTTCGTTGTACAGTTTGGTGAATTCCTCCTCCATCCGGCAAGTGGTATCGATTTTAATGCGCAGTTCCTACGGGGATTGGGTTTGAACCAAACATCCAACAGATTGGCGAAAGATATGTACTTACTGGGTCTGGTGGATTGCTGTTTTGTAAACTTAATTTCAATTCGACTTTTATAAATTAATTGCAAGCCTTGAGCAGTTTTAATATTAGAATAAGAAGTAAACAATACAGCTTGACAGTTTTCCTTCGACGGCAATCCGATGGCGATTTTTTTCTGCACTCAACGCTATATTAAATGTCGCCTACAAATACCAACAAAATGTAACTATTTGTCGAACTGTTAAAATGTAGTTCAAAATTGTCAAATGCAAATGTGTGAGTGTGTTGCACAAATTTAAACAAAAACAATTTGCCGAATGGTGGCGGTATATTTCCACCATATCTTGCTTGAATCCATTCCCATATAATTTAACAATATCAGAGCAGTATCATATATTGTTACTGATAGGTATGGCCCGCATAATCATGAACCATATTGGTACTATTCCCCAAACCATCCACAACAATTTGCGACAATATCTGGACCACTACGTATAACATGCAAAATAACAATATGTCAACCGTACGGCAAACGTTTTTGACAATTTGTTGAACAGTGAATGGGAAAATAACAATGTGGGGAATGGGCGGTTAAGTTATGTAACCATATAAATATGGCGATTTTTCGGAACAAAATTTTTCATAAACAGTTTGTCAAGCGGTAGATATACCGTCCATTTTTTGACAAATTTATTATACAGCAAATAATTAAGAAACTTTAAAACCATAAACATTCAAGAAAAACGAACAATGTTTGTGTAATAGTTAGTTTTCGGTGCTTAATGATTATTTTACTGTTTTCGTTATTGTTACGTTATTGTTCTTTTGCATTTAAACCATAAAATAGAAATGATACATTTTGAGCATCTTCAGCAGAGTTACAAATCGTATGATGAATAAGATAGCTCTTATAGTTCATTCATACGATTCGTAACTTTGCTAAAGATACCTAGTTATAAGATACAAAGATTACATTAAAAAAGTGAAACAAGAAAATATCTTCAAAAAATCTTACTTTGCCAAATATAAAATCCCAGGGACTGTACTTTTAATCAACTTATTTTATTATTTCGCATTAGGGAAAGGTTCAGTTGTAATTCCACACTTCAACACTTCTCACAAATAAATTTTCAGGCGTTAAAGAAATATTTTCCGATGGGTTCCGATTTGCAAACACGTCAGCATTTTAGCTTCCGATTAACGGGAATCGTGACGGAACCGCGTAGTGCACCGTCCCGGGAAAACATTGCTTGTTTTGTTCTGTGAAGCACCCGTCTGGTTTCGGTCATTTTATCTAGTCCCAGCGTCTCAGATCCCAGCCATTTTGCTGAAAGAGCTCGGCCAGTTCGACAGCAGATCGTGTCGATTCCGTCGATGGAATCCGCATCTAAGAGAAAAACAAATGACTCACATGCTAATTTTAGATTATTCAGATTGATTACTTACCAGCGCTACTGTTGAACAAAATAATTCTGGACATTTTACACTGATTCTGTATTTTTTTGCCAAAAACAAACCAGCAAATGGATTTAACTCTTTTCACTTTTTCCATATTTAGATAGTGCAAAAACAAACACTCTAGGAAAACATCACATCAGTGATGTAGGTTTTTAAGTTTTCTTTTTTATTTCAAAATATGTTTTTACACAATTTTTAAAAAAAGAATAAAACAGCTTATTCAAAAATTTCATAACCCTGGAGGGGGTGGGTTGTGCCCTTAAGATGTTACAGCTCATACAAAATTCGAAAAATATTCATACAAAATGCGCTACGAGGTATTGGGTGGGTGTTACAAATGATTATTTTTGGCGTTATGAAATTTGTGAATAACCCAAAGAACAAAAAACTGTAATGTTTGAAGATTAAGTTGAATTTTTTTTTTCAAATTCTTTATGAAGCTTGCGCTGTTGTGAGAATTTTTCAAGAGTGGATTAAGTTTACTTATTAACCTGTTCACGAATACTATTGCGGGTAACTGTTTGCCAAACTGTAATGAAAAGGTAAAATACAGTGAAATGCTAATATGTGTAAGTGTGTTGCGCACGAATTTGTACTGCCACTATTTGAGAAATGTTTTCGGTTTCATAATATTTAACAATTTCTGAACAGTTTTATAAACTGTTACTGTTTGCTGTGAATTATGAAAACCGTTATTAATAGTCTAGAGCTTTGGAACTCATATTGTCCAACAAAAAAGTCACTGTTTGTGATACATTAACTATATCAGCTAGGAGAATCTTATTGTTTGGAAAATAAGACGAATTGTATTTTTCTATGCGGGGGGTTAATCTTACTGTTTGAAATGGTGAACAGCTTTGAAGTCCATATGGTTATACATAAAAGCAACTATTTCTGATACATTAACAGTAACCGTTACAAGATGTTTATTGTTCTTAAAGTAAGACAAACTGTATTTTGCTATGCGGGAGATGCCTTTCCAAAATGAAACGAGAAAACTTCTGCTGGTCGACTGTGCACATGAGCAAAGCAGGTAATCCATTCTTCTAAAAATTTCTCTGGGATTCTACCGGATATCTCTCCTGGAATTTCCCGATATCTTCGAGAATTGTTCTAGACTGATTTCTGGATGAATCCCAGTTGGATTTTTGAAAGAATACTAGTAGCATTCCCAAAAGAACCTCAGAGAATCAGGATAATTGCAACAGAATTTCAGATGGATATAAGATAGAGTTCTAGAAGGATTTTAAATTTTCTTACATGAAAAGCATTAACACCATCAATAGTGCTCTTCGAAGTTGGCGTAGATGGCTTCAAAAATATTTAGATAATAAATTTCCTAAATCAACTCATTGCCTAGTTTCGCTCATTATGCCCAGAATCTTGAGAAAAACGGAGTTCACTCCATCAAATCAAGTCAATTTTTACAAGTTTGCTCAAAATATCATAGTAACTGGTAAAACGATTAATAGAGAAAATACAATGAGGGTTTTCATTTTCAAGAGCACTAATCTGCAGGACAGGATATTTCCTGAATGTTGTGTCTGGAAACAGTATAAATTAACATAATACCGCAAAATGCTCTTATACTGATATTATACATGTTGCTACATATTTCAATTTTCCAGAAATTTTCGAAATGTGCATTAGAGTTCAAACGTTATCAAAGGATTTTTATCAGGAGCTTACTTACAAATATGTTCAGTTTGCTTTTCTAAGATTATACCAAAGACACATTAAAGACCTTCATGTCCTTTGAAGTTGCCCTAAATTTTATGGCTCATAAGGTAATCTAGAATGCCGTGGAAAGTATACTGCGATCTGTCAAACTTGGGTACCTTTTGCACTGCCGAGGGACCAAATGCAGTGCTAGAAGTGGTACCCAATCTGAGCCCGAGTGTGACGGACCTGATTATACTCAGAAAATTTTCCAGAAATTTGGAAAATCAGAATATTCCTCAAGAAGATCACAACATTCCTCAAATTTCTTTGCGAATCCAAAAAATGCTTGGGAGCTGAAATTTTAGGAATTTGGTTTTAAGGAATCTGCTTGATAATCCATTGACAGTTTGTGAGATTACTTGGAGATACTCATTGAAAACGCTTAGAGCATTTCTAAAGCCACGATAAACGCCAGAAAACTTATTTTCAGCGAGCTATCCAATCTCAGAATGCATTCAGTTAAAAATATTTTTATAAATTCTTCGATAAAAAATATATCGGAATCCTAAAATAAATAACCTGTAACGAAACACCATGAAAAGTTATTGAGAAACAAACCATGAAAAATTAATAAATTTTGCAAAAAGAAAAATCCATTGCCATTCCTGAAAAAAATCTCATGATCTATTCCTGAAATAATCCTAAAAAATCATAATGAACACATTAAGCGAATGTGTATTTTAAGAGGACAGGTTTTGTTATCAATTTTTAAAATTTCAAAAGCAGTTTTATAATTCAAATGTTTTCGTTGCATTCTATTCTTCATCCAAAAAACAGAGATCATATTTTCAGTGAATGAAGAAGGTCGAAAGCTTTCGTGAAATTTCTTGAAAACAATATTCTTAATGGCTGACAATCGTTCTGATATGTTGTAAAAACTAGATTTTCCATCGCCCACACATTTAAAGCTGCGAAAAAGTTTAAGTCCACTTTTAATGGACAATTGAAGCAAAACATAAACTTCTATACCGTCAAAAAGTTCAAAAAAAAAAAAATGATATCATACAGTGAAAAGTTCTGACGAAAAGTCCATCTCGCCCCATTTGTTCATTATGACCCTAATTCCTCTGTGTTTGGAGAAATAAGATGAGGAGATTCTGGGGAAAATAATAGAAAAGTTCCTGAAGCAGTTTTGGAGGAATACTTGGAAAATTCGATTAAGCATTGAAAAAGGAATTTCTGATAAATCCGTTGAATTCCTTGAAGCGATTCTCCGAGAAAGTTCTATAGTAATCGTTGGATTTTACCTGGAAAAAAGAAATAGTCAAAATTCAGGAAGAAAGAAAAAAAACATGGTGGATAATCTTGATCAGGGTTGGGAAAAAATCTGAAATTCACTCTACAGTAGCCAAACAAAGCCAATCACAGTCAGCGAAGCCAGTGAAACTCACGCCCATCGCTGCTGTAGGCAAAATGCCTTGAAAATTGCAAAACACCCTTTGCTAAGGGCAACCCAAAATTACTGTAGAAATATGTTCTATTTCCCGCTGCATTTCCCGTATTTAGAGCCTTCAATGACACTCATGATTTAGAAAATTCGTGCACCCAACAGAGGCTACTTGATGAGATTCACGTTTTTGAACTACTGTACTGGGAGAGCCACGTGATTTTCGCGAAAATTCAAGCCTACTACAAGCCTACCATTCCACTATGGGCGGTTTCCATACAGACTGGCGGCCAAAAATATTTTTTCCATCTCATATCGTATTTATGAGTTTTGTGATACAAATTTGATGTTTTATTTTCAAAAACAAGTTTTCGAGAATAACTTTTGAATAGGGCCTATAGCGAAATATTAAACTTTGTTATTTATAATGCATATAAGCCATTTATGCGATTAACGTTGTGAAAACCATTATAAATATTAAAACTTACATAGAAATGATGATTTGAATGATTTAGCGAAATTAAGTTATTTTCTGAATTAGTTTTTAGCTGTTTTCAATAGAAAATGGTTAAAAATATTATAAAAATTCAAAAAGCCTTATATTAAAAAAGTGCAAATTTGTGCAGCTAAATTCTTCACGATCCTTTAGTTTACATCTCAAAGTACCCTTGGAACTGAATTTAAGCCTGGGACAACTTGGGACAAAAAAGTACTCGATGTGTTAACTATAAACTTATTCGATTTTTTTAACCGCTTTATAAAAAAACATCATAAAATCCACTATTTTGAAGCTTTTTTTTATTGTTTTTATTGTTCGAGGAAGCCATTTTTGTAAGCTTTCAAATGGTGTGAAAACATTTTACGTAAGTATTATAGAAAAAAAGTTATATTCATTTGAGTAAACCATAGTTTTTGTTAATAAAAACAAATTTTTCTCCATAGGCTCAACTTTGGCACCTCATATCTGAGTGTGCAATGCAAATAATGCCCTAATATTTTGGGGATTTCTTAGCAGACATGTTTACAATGAAATGGCGAACAAGTATTGAAATTTGGGGCACATCACTTTTTTGATTATTGGCCACCTGATAAGCCATAGTGCATTCCCAGCATCAGTGCTAGTGTTGCGTCTTAAATACAAAAAATGTTATAATTAGAAAGTGAATTTGTTGTTGTCGTTTTGTCGTTTATGCCAGATGTGGTGAGTTCCTCGAAGGGTTCCTTCAGATCGACCAGCGCATACTTGGTTGATTCCAATCTAGCACACCAAAAATTTGTGAAATTATATCTGAGTTACTTCATTATCCGAGTAGATCATGTTTTACAATTTTTAATGTATATTTTGCGGTTTCAAAGGTTTGGTAGGTTTCAAATGAGTATGGTCATTAGGCGTCTCAGAATTTTCTGAGCTTATATGTACTCAGCTTTTTCCACTTTATTCATACGAATTAGCAAGTTTGAAAAGTAAATACTCAAGTGCTCAAGTTTTATCATATCATCTTGAACAAACGCTCAAGAAAGTTATCTGACAGGTATGTAAAATAAAATATTTTGCTCAGTTTGTTAATACGATATAAAACATATAATTCGGCTCCGTAATGCCGCAGGGCGCTTGCACCTTCTAAATAAACGAATAAGTATATTATTTTGGCTATGGCTATAGCGGTTATGTGACTAAAGGTAAAGGGAGTCTGTAGAAGATTTTTGCAAATGATGGAAATGAATAAGGTGATACCCAACAAACATTTTTGTTGAATAAGAGTTGAATAAATGACTCTCAATCGTACTTCAACTGAATAAACTAATATTCAGCTGCTAATGTTTCTTGGGTAGAAGTCGCAAGGGAGCGACAAGATTGAAATTTTATAAGGTGGTGAAAATTGAGCAAGCCATTTTACAGTCAGTAAGCATCGAAGCGTCCTGTATTATACCTAGCTTCTCTATTGGAGAAGGGTTGGCTCAAAGCTTTAAGCTTTGTTACCAACACAGGCAAAATACAGGAGGCTTCAATGTGCTCATACACTGACGGCGATCACCCGATCGGTTCTATCGATCGATGACTGATATTGGGAATTAACAAGCAGTCAGAGATTGTTTGTCTCTATCATGTGTGCTCTTTCCGCTAGTCACCACAACAATCACGGTCGATACCTTCTCCTATGTATGTAAAATTTAGCTATTAAATGCAGTTCTAACAAGAACATGGTTTTGATTTTACAGTAGGTGATTTAATGTTGTCACTATTAATTACAAGTTTTCTCTTCCATATTATTTACCAATTTCTGGACAGTCTTGTATTATCACTATTTGTTATGGGTTAGAAAAACCGTTATTGAATAATAGTCTTAAGTTTTGGAATTCCTATTGTTTAACAAAAAAAAGTTACTATTTGTGATAAAGCGCATTGCGCACGTTATAAGTACGGGATTGCGAATAAAACGAGGTATTACGTCGATCAATCTGGTGTCGTCACCGCACTTATTCAGCATGACAAATTAGTGCGGCAAAGGGCCCATTCACAAATGTTTCAACGCTGAAGGGGGTGGGTGTCTTACAAATGTTACAGCTCATACAAAATTTGTAAATAATTTAGAAAAAAAAGCGTTACGAGGGGGTGGGTGGGTGTCAAAACTGACCATTTTTGATGTTATGAAATTTCTGAATAAACCCAAAGACACCAAACCGATTCGACGTAACTCCGCACTTTTATATACGATTCCGCTATGCCGGTGCCGTGTTATTTATGTGACCATGGAAACGAATGAATTCGGCACCGCTCAAACGTCAAATTAGTGAACTCGTGCAGTGGTCCATAATGAAGATGACGCTCTTTTTCGTTTCGTTTTACAGATACTGGACGCACTGCCACATGTGAGCGAACAATCCCGACCAACTCGAAAGGTGTTCATTTCTGCGAGAGTGAACTGAGTGACCAGACTAAACGCAGTACTAGCCCAGACAAACAGATTCCGTGTGCAGTTCGCCTTTACTGCTGCTGGTGTGACAGACAGAAGCTAACGGAGTGTTGGTGGACTCACAACGTAAAAGTGTCAAAAACGGCCAGAACACGAGTCGCTCGGATTTGGATTTGGGTTGGCTGCATCATCATCAGCAGCAGAGCAGTGTGTGTTGTCCAATTCGATAACCTGTGTTGGAAGTGTGATAGAAAAGTCCAATTACTACAGGTTTTAAAACAGTGCCAGTGAATGTTCAAGGTCTTCTGTGGTTGACACATCTTCGGTGCTATTCCCTGGGGGAAGGTGTACAAGTGTGAGATTCATTGCTTTGCTTGACCTAAAAAAGATTAACTTGTGAAGCCAGCAAGTGCAACAACAACAACAGTAGAAAACCCGAAGAAAATGGCAGATGTAGATGATGTGATAAGTGACCAGGAGAAGATTCGGATCGTGAATGACTTCATTCTGCACGCTCCTCCGGGCGAGTTCAACGAGGTGTTCAACGATGTCCGGGAGTTGCTGAACGACGACCGGCTGCTGAAGGAGGGGGCCAGTGCGGCCTGTGCCCAGTACAACAAGGATCAGCTAACGCCGGTCATCCTCGAGGGCTCCGGGCTGGCCGTGCTCGTCACAGAGTTCAACGATCTGGGTAAGTGCTCGTTTTTTTCTCTAATCAAGAAGACAACATTGTAATCGGTTAGAGCATCGTAGGCTTATTTTTTTGCTCGGCAAATCGTCGAAAAGGTCGCAAAACACCATTGCAGCGAGAGTAACAGGATGTTATTTATAGAATCCTTTTCCTATCTGTCGTGAGTTTATCTGTTGGGACAAATATGTATGCGGTAATGTTTTCGACTGTATACTCATGCAGTGTCGGATTTGGGCTATCGGAGGGCCGGATCAGATCTTGTGGAGGGGACCCTAAATACAGAATTCAAGGCGTAATGACAGGGCTGGTAGCAAGTCACTTTTTAGTGACTTGGTCACATTTTTTGACCTGGTCACTTTAAAGTCACTATTTCCAACAAAAAGTCACTAAAGTCACTTTTTTCAGGAAAATGGTCACTAAAGTCACTTTTTTCGTGATCTGATGATAATGAAATTTAATATTCTGGGCTGGGTTAGCTTTTCAAACACAAACAGATAAGACATATATATTTGTTATCATAAAGACAATTATAGTGTGTTTTGGGAATCAAAGCGTCAAGATTCTTGACTCAAGAAAAGTATGGACTCTCGGCTAACTTTCTGGAAGTATTCAAGTCAATATTCCGTAGACATTTCCAACGGTAAATGTAAAAATTTCCTGGGAAAAGTTTTAGAGAAGATTCTGGCAAAAATTAGAAAGCAACTCTGGGATGAATTTTTTGTCCGAAATATTTTACAAAATTTTGGCAAAACCAGGACCAATACTCATCTGAGTAATCTACGGCTTTAGAAGAACTCCTAGACCAGCTTTCTATTTGAGCATCATCAAAACTGCTCCGGAAGATAAGCCAGAGACGGCTAGGCATTACATTAAAAAAATCTGACTTTGTCAGAAACTTGTCCAGGACTTCAATAGGTAATACTTATTTTGCTTGAAGTCAT
The DNA here is from genome assembly GCF_002204515.2 of Aedes aegypti. Lineage (NCBI taxonomy): Eukaryota > Metazoa > Arthropoda > Insecta > Diptera > Culicidae > Aedes > Aedes aegypti. The sequence continues at coordinate 122,615,888 of NC_035108.1, read as the reverse complement.
TTCAGAAATTACATTCGAAATTCCAAAAAACAAACAATACATTTTCCATTGATTTACTCTTGACACTGATTTTTTACACAGCTTTGTTAAACTATTTCTATACAAAAACACGTTTCTATAATGAATTCTTGAACATTGTTGGAAGATAATAATTATTCAATTGTGAGATCAGTAGCGATTACCTATCGTCAAATCCACCTTTTCATTATTTTAAGCCACAAATATGCGATTTCCATCGGTTACTGTTTGCTTTGTAATCTAAGCATGAAAAAAAAAATAATTTTCAAGGTCGTAGATCAGATAAAACGTGAGGTTACGAGTCACCACTGAGTGATGATTATTGTCAGTAATTCATTTATTGAAACGTTCAATTGAAATATAGATATTTGAAGTAGGCATGCAATCATATTCTAATTCTTTATGCGGAACATTCATCTAATTGTTTATTTGGGAGAAATGGTTTCATTTTACAGACATTATGCCACAAATTTGCGTTTTTTTTAGTTTCTGTTTTGGGCCAATTCATAAATTCGTTTTTTTTAGTTCGTTATTTTCGTTTTCGTTATTTTATTTTCGTTTTTTTTAGTTTCTATTTTGGGCCAATTCATAAATTTCATAACGCTGAAGGGGGTGGGTAGGTATCCTAACGATGTTACAATCGTTACAAAGGGGTGGGTGTGTGTCCAAAATGGCCAATTTCAGCGTTATGAAATAAATGAATGAGCCCTTTTCGTTTGGTTTTGAACCTTGAATTCTGTCAGGATTTTTTCAGAATGTTTTACGATTTTCGCCACAATTTTGTCTGCAACCAAACATTTTCCCTCGATTTATTATCGTTTTGCATCTCTACTTCAAAATCTTCAATGAATTTTCACCATAATGATCCTCATTAACAGGAATTTTGCTAAAAATTCTATCACGAGTTTGTTTATCAGAGTTAATGTATTTGTTTTGTTATTTTTTCGACCGAAATCAGAAATATAACATAGTAACCTATATTTAGCTAATGTTCGTCTCGTAAAAAAAGGATACATAAAAACTCAAATGTACCATCTTTTTGATCATTTAAGCATGACAATCAAGTTTTATCTCGAACAGATAACTCTTGAGAAAGATTTGAGATTAGTGCAGTCCTCTACATTCTAAATTCGCTTAGTATGTAGATTGATTAACTCCTCTACAAGCAGCTTCATTTTTTACCATAAAAACATTCAAATCACTATAACTTTTTTGTTTCTCAATATTTTTGTACCATTTTTTAAAAAGTTCTCAAAAAACTCTCCTATTTTCAGATATGTATGGATTTGAAGATATATCGATGTTCCTTGGGGGACCGACATTCCCCTTATAAAATTTTTTTGGCCACCATTTTGTTTTGGTCAATTTATTAAAACAATAAAATATGAGCTGTACAATGTTAGATAATGAGGAGTTTCTCCGCAAAAAAAATCATACAAATCGGTTGAGTCGTCTCCAAGCAATCTTAAAATTAGAATATGGTGTGTTTTGAAGTTTTCAAGATCCTCCTTCGGCCAGAGTGGTATCACAAACAAAAATGCTCGTATCTCAAAATCGGTTGCACCAAATCGTTTCATTTCTTCAGATATCATCCACAGACTTGTATTAAATTGTTTCAAAAAATGAACAACAGAACACAAGAAAAAAATCTGTAGCCTAAAATATTACCGTGGGCTATGGCTACGCTTCAATCCCCCAAGAAATTTGGGAATATCACTGGATCCAGACGACCAATGTATAAAATCGACACTTATTTCAAAAATAGAAGTGTAAAAAACTTGTAAAAAATGGAGCTAACAAAAAAAAACGCAACATGAATACTTTTTTGTTGTAAGAACTTGATGGTGCTAGTAGAGGGGTAAATATACACGCAGAACGTATTTTCATTTCTAGCCATTTTTATGACTAACACTTGTTGTTTTCAAGTCACTTTTTGGTCACTATTTGGTCACTTTTTTGATCATTTTGGTCACTAAAGTCACTATTATTTTGCTGTCTGACTGCTACCAGCCCTGTAATGAACAAGGATGTATTTTAGAATACATAGGTATGCAAAACTTTTTCAATTTCAAATTAAAACAAAATGAGTTATTGCACTAATTTATATCATAAGTTTATTATCGAGAATTCAACGAATTTGCTCTACCGAGTTAATGCTACTATGACCCCCTCAAGTTCGGGCCTAGTCGCATGGGTGAGAGTATTTTATTTTTACATTGACACTTGTCGAAAATATCAGCCAACTCTGCCTGAACGGGTCGTCTCCTCGCGGACGCAGATTGTTATCACGGGTTGTTCGACGGATCCTTGTTTGTGTGTGGATCGACGTAGCCTGCAGCCGTCGCCGCGCAATCAGATTACCACACATTGGTTCGGATTAGGTGGCTGAAAGAGCTGCCGATGCTGATGGCCAGCAGACTGCAAAGCGAATGTGTGCCTCTTCTTAAAGTGTTCGATAAAGCGAAAAGAGCCACGGAGACAGCTTTGTTTTGCATTTTTTATGGGATTGGCCTATTTTCTCTTATTTACGTTAGTGTCGACTGACTGTGATTGATATGAAACTGAAAACGGTTAGTTTGAGGCAGAGGAACCATGACAAAAACGGAATAATTTTCATATACAAAATATTTTACAAATTTGAAAAGAAAATTGCAGTTTCGTCAGGACACATTTTCAACATATAAATGCACAGTTATGATGTTTAGGAACTTTGAGGAGCATTTAGATTGTTCATTCGTATAATTATATTCGTATAACGAATGGAATTCGATCGAAAGATGGAGATCGGCAGCAAACAAGAATTTTCACCCTCATTCTTGTACAAAACATTATGGAGTTCACAGACTTATAAAAAAACTCGCTCTTATCCCTTGTCGTTGCCCCAACATTCTTGAGTTCATTCCCAGGTGTATCCTTTGCAAAAAATGCAAATTTCAGATGTTGCTAGGACGTGGCCTGAGTAACTTTCGACTGTTAAAGCATGCGTAAGTTTTATCCAACAATCAATGCTAAGTTTGAAAACTCTTACTTAATTAATTTATCGGATAGGAAGGTGTCAAACCTTATTGAACCCTATTTGCATTGATACCTACCATGTATAGTAGGTACTCAACACTAACATAATGTCGAAAACTCAACCCTGAGGCTATTGAAAAACATTTGAATTGCTTCAAAAAAAAGTTTTAAGTTTATATACTAAGCATTTAAAAAATTAAAAAAAAAAACATATTTTGTGTGTTGATAAAAACGGAATAATTTCACTTCTAAACAAGAATTAGTTCAAGTTTACCCGAATGAGAATGATTTTTTAAATGGATATCGAGCTATGGAGAGAAATTTACCTCTCACGTGACATCGACTAGTGGAGATATCGAGTTATAGAAATATCGACGTATGGGAAGTACGATGTATGGAAATATGAAGGGATCGAAAAACCCATCGAGTTATACAGTAGAGTGGTTCAAAAAATCGCTTTTGCTCCACACCGCTCATTCGATTCTAGATCAAATTCTGAGTGCTAACTAATGACTGAGACGTCCGATTTGGAAACGGTCTTCGGCAAAATTGTAGCTGATGAATGTATCTTACATTATTAACGGACTTCAAATCCACAAGAGCACATGGGCAAACACTATGACTGCTTGCTTTTCCCATAGTAATTCCCATATAAACTTTGAAGGGCTTGTGCAGTCTCAATCTTGATCCGAATGAGCTCAAATTTTGGGAGGACACTCAGAATTCCATCCTAAATCGAATGAGCGGTGTGGAGCAAAAGCGATTTTTTGAACCACTCCATTATACAGTATATCGAGTTGTGGAGAGTCGACTGTGTTTTATGCATACAGCGCATCCTAGTGGAAGGAAACTGTATTGAAAAACCTGTCATTGGACTGCAGTTGATCTCTTTCACAACTATTCCGAAGATGGTGGATGGTAACCATTTTGTCTGTCGTTAATGGGTTTAGGGTGGAAAAATTTCGAAAAAAATAGCTGTAGGAATTGATAAAGAAATCCCAGGAGACATCTCCTGAAAAAAAAAATGTGAAAATATCTATGGGAATTCCTGGAAGAATCTATAGGCATTTCTGAAAAAAATCTGGAGGAATCCCTGAAGCTCCTAATGGAATTTATTGAGAAACTGCTACCCTGGAGATATCCCTAGAGGATTTCATGTAGAAATTCCTGAAAAAAATCTTGATGAAACTTCTTAAGGAATCTCTGGAGGAATTCCAGCACAAATTGTGGATGAGATCTTGGAAGAATCCTTGAAAAAACTCCTGGAACAGTGTCTTGTTAAAATCACGGTGAAATTATCGATGGAATTCCTGGAGTGTTCCTAAAGGTCTATTCAATATTATTCTTAATGATATCCTTGGAGGAACATTGTTGGAGAAATCCCAAAAGGCATCCCTTGAGGAAACTTTTGAAGAAATCTCTAGGATTTCCTGGAGGAATCTCTATAGGAATTTATGAAGAAATTCATGTAATAATTATTTGAAGGATTTCTCCTGCAATTTATGGTAAAAATCCTGCTAGAAACTCCGAAAGAATCCCTAGAGAAATTTCTGGGAAAATCCCTGAACGACTCCTTGAAGAAGCTACTAGAGGAATCTATGGAGAAATTCCTGGACAAACTGCTAATCAATCCTTAAAGAAATTCCTGGAGATATCTTTAAAGGAATTCCTGAAGGAATCTTCGATGAAACTCCTGAGGGAATCTCTGGAGTTATTTCAGAAGAAATTGTGGATTTGTTCTTGGAGGAGTCTTAAAAAAAACTCCTGGAGGAATGTTTTGGTAACATCACGGTAAATTGTTGAAGAATTCCTTGAAAAATACTTGTAGGAGGCAATTCAGGAATTCCTAAGAAAGCTCTACTCGATATTCTGAAACTTAATGATATCCTTAGAGGAATTCGTGGTGAAATCCCAGAAGGCATCCCATGAAGAAACTTCTGAAGAAATCTACAGGATATCCTCGAGAAATCTCTATCCATAGAAACTAATGAGAAATTTCTGTAAGAATTCTTTAAAGGATTTCTTCAGCAATCGCTGGAATCTCTGGACGAATCCATAGAAAGAGGAATCTTTGGAGAAATTCCTAAAGAAACTGCTAAACAGTCTTTGAAGAAATTCCTGAAGATATCCCTAGGCAAGGCTGGTAGCGAGTCACTTTTTAGTGACTTGGTCACTTTTTTAGGCCAGTCACTTTAAAGTCTCTTTTTTGAAACCATTTCAACTAAAGTCACTTTTTTAGTCAAAAAGTCACTTTTTTAGTCAAAAAGTCACTTTTTTCAACTATTTTGAGCTAAATTTTTGGGAGAAAATAATGAATCAACCTTTTTTAATTTAAGCTAAGTTTTAAGTTAGGTCATCATCAGAACAACTTCATGTCGGTATCAAAATATTGGTTCATGGTGTAAGTTCATTGTTATAAAACTAAAGGTTTAAATGATTAGTATTCTTTGTGATTTTCTCATGAATTCTCATTTAAAAGAAATATTCGAAACTTGTGGTGGATAATTAGATGTTTATTTTCTATTGTCGAACACTACGTTTAAAAATAAGCATCCTAATTCTTGTCCTCTTTGTCTTCGAAATTCGTTTTATTAACCGAAGCATCATGGTATAAAGAATATTAGCTACTTAAACCTATAATATAGGTATTTAACACTAAAACGCAAAACAAAGAACAATTATTTAATCTTCTATTTGAGAGTAAAAACTTATCATACTTCTTAGGACAGACTTTATTTGCAAACCAAACGCTAAACAATTGCCGTATATAAATAAGACCTCGTGTTTTTCGACGATTAACTTATCGTTTTCATTGGATTATTCATGAAATCATGCATACTTTCTTCAAAGAAACGTGGGGTGTCGGATTTTTTTCTTGGCTTAACTACTTTAACAGCATAACTAAAAAAACACTGCTTATTAAGCATATATATAAATTAAATATTTACCCTTAATGCAAATTCAAAACTGGGTTCACATAACACATATGGAATGCATGGAATAGTTCATTTACATGGTGTCTTTATATAACCTTAGCATTAGTCGATTGTTTGGTGAAGAACCCTTCAACAGTTCATCAAATATTTCCTAAAAATCTGTTTTCCCATGGTATAATTATTTCAAATGTCAAACCGGTTTTAGGAATATCAAGAGTAGCTATCGGGTAATGCGACATCACGGAAATTGTGATAATTGAAATCAGATCATAGCTCTCTTGACAGTCTTTACACGTGGGTAAGAAAATGATCAACTTCTCTCCACTGATCAACTACACCCCGAATTACGGTACTCAACTAGACTTACTACCTGCAGCAGATCATTTTGAATATTCCCTATCATATTGTTTATTGATCGTAAAACAGTATGCAAAAATTGAAATAAAACTGATTACGGTTTGATTGTCAAGTCACTTTTAGTCACTTTTTCGAGAATCGAAAGTCACTTTTTAGTCACTTATTTCTCAAATCTGGTCACTAAAATAACTTTTTGCTACCAGCCCTGCCTAGGGGAATTTCTGCAGAAATTCCTGGAGGAATCTTTTATGAAACTCTTGAAATTCCAGGAGAAAATGTGAATGGGTTCTTGAAGGAGTCCTTGAAAAAAACTTCTGAAGGAGTGTTTTGATACAATCCCGGTGAAAATGCGGAAGGAATTTCTGGAGAAATCATTTGAAGAATTCCTTGAAAAATACTTGGAGATATCAATTATGTAATTTCTGGATAAGTTCTATTCGATATTATGAATCTTAATAATATCCTTGGAGGAGTTCATGGAGAAATCCCAGGAGGCATCCTATGAAGAAACTTCTGAAGAAATATATAGGATTTCCTGGAAGAAACTCTATCTATAGGAATCTCTTATAGAAACTCCTGTTCATTCTTGAAGGGATTTTTCCAGCAATTCCTGGCAAAATCCAGGTCAAAAAACTCAGGAGGAATCCCTAGAGGACTCCTTGAAGAAACTTCTAGGGGAACCTAAGGAGAAATTCCTGGAGAAGCAGCTAACTAATCTTTGAAGAAATTACTGGAGATATCCCGAGAGGAAATTCTGCAGGAATTCCAGAAGGAATCTTTTATGAAACTCCTGGAGAAATTCCCGAAGGAATCTCCGGTAAAACATTTGCAGAAATCTGTGGAGAAATTTCAGAAGAAAGTGTGGATGAGTTATTGGAGGAATCCTTAAACCTGGAGGAATCAATCGAGGATTTCCTTTAGTTTGATATTCTGAATCTTGAGAAAATTCTTGAACGAATCCATGAAGGAATCCATTGAAGAAACTTTTGAACAAATTTATAGAATTACCTGGAGGAATCTTTATTTATATGAATTAATAAAGGAATTCCTGTAACATTTCTTTAAAGGATTTCTCCAGCAATCTCTGGAACACCTGGAAGACTCATTGAAGAAACTTTTAGAGGAATCTATGGAGAAATTCCTGGAGAAACTGCTAACCAATCTTTCAAGAAATCCCTGAAGATATCCCTAGGGCAATTTGTGCAGAAATTCCTGGAGGAATCTTTTATGAAACTCCTGAAGAAATTCCAGAAGAAATTGTGGATGATTTCTTAGAGGAATTAAAAAAAAAAAACCCTGTAGGAGTGTCTTGATAAAATCGCGATGAAATTGCTGAAGGACTTCATGGAGAAATACTTTGAAGAATTCCTTGAAAAATACTTGAAGAAATGAATTGAGGAATTCTTTAACGTTCAACGCTCCGTCATCGTAATCATCGTCATCATCGAAACTTAAAAAGCAGTTTTTCTGTTCAAAACTAAACATTATTCGATGAAAATGTGTTCACTGCGTTTCGGTTGGAGAATAGAATACAGTGAACACTTTTTTTTTTTTGTTAATTTACTGGATTTTGAACGAAAAAACTGCTTTTGAAAATTCCGAAATCAATGACGGATCCTGCCCCCTTAAGTTCTATTGGATTTTCTGAATCTTAATGATTCCAGTACGCATCCCTTGATGAAACTTCTGACGAAACCTATAGGATTTCCTGGAAAAATCTGCATCTATATGCAGAGGCGTCCCGTGAGGAATTTGATTACCTGTGCACTGACTCGCACAAACCGTTTATTTTGAATTATGAATACGAATTTTTCAATTGATTTTTTACAATGTATTTCAGTTTAAAATAGAATTTATTTATTATTAACACCTTAAAATGTAATTTCCAATACTGTATGCAATCTTGAAGAGTCTGGAAGCTATTATATTGGTTGCTCATTGGTTGCGTATTTTTTGTTTGTTTTCTTCGTTTCAATCACTAGTTGTAAGTTTTAAGAATTTTGGATGATTCCAATATACAATGTTTAGGGACAAGAAAAATTCTCAAAATTTCGCTGATCGCCTTGATGATGAAAGAAAAATTTTGCGTATTAATCGCGGTCCCATAGTTTGATAATATTTGACATAAAAATGTATATTTACAGTAAAAATGACCTTAATATGCGTAAATTTCAAGCATTTTTCGTATTTTGCGAACTGAGATAATAAGTTTAATATCATATTATCAATACAAAATTTAAAGCAAGAAGAAAGACGTTTAACTTGAAACTAAACGATTAGCATATTTTTTTATATGAAACTCGGCTTACAAGTAAATAAATCATTCTTATGAGCAAAAAACTGAACTTTTCTGAGATTATCATATAAACCTTCAGAATTCAACTATTTACGCGTTATTTTCCAAGTTTCGCGATGAAAGGGTAAATTCCGTGGATTTCGTGGCTTTCGCGAAATTCCGAATCTCCATTATTCCTAACGTTGTTATTCTATATAATAATTCTTATTATATACAGCTTGTCAATTGTATCACGATATCTTAGCTTTTCGACGATGTCCAGCGCTGGTACATCTCTTTGTATACTTTTGTTGATACATCAAAGCTTTTAAGTGAAATGATGACTGACTGTTGAACGCTGAAACCCACTTTACGCCCACCGCAATTTATCAGTTGTCGGTCTATTGAGCAAGAAAAACTATATACACACATAGTTTATAAATCAATTCAAAGCCACATACATTTTGTGTATTTAATAAGATAAAACATAATCAATTTGGCCAAAATGTTTATAACATCTAGTTTTGGTTCCAATCAATATTGCGCCTACTATCGCGCGACACCTGGAAACTCCATGCAACATACATACACACAAAGCATGTATGGCGTTGACGCTTTCTCTTCCAACAGCAGACGTCGTGACGCCAGTTGCGCGCGCTTTCTCAATTCTTGCAAACCAATGCGAGCGTCATGGGCAATAGGCCAGGAGAAGTGGATGAACTTGTCATTCATTTTTCTGTCAAATCTCATACAAAATCTACTTTTCCTTTGGCATAAATTCACTCTAGGTGAACCACTTCCCCTGGCCTATTTCTCTCTCGGGTGCACAAATTGGAGTGAACCAGATTTTACCTATACAACGCCACCGTTGCTCTAGAAATGCCAATACAAATGCACATTCCTGCTGTGTCCATACACGCTATTTTCGTGCACAAGAAAGAGTGCACGGCTGAAATGAACATTCTCTGCAATACGATGGAGACGCATGGCAGTTTGTTTTGTTTGCTTGGCTGTTTTCGCTTGGTGGTTGAGCAAGATCATGGGGGGAAGAATCAAACGGTTTGTTCACTGAGGGCGATGCACCAATTGAAGGCGAAGAAATCAAACAACTACACATTATGAATGTTAGAAGTATTGAGAATTATAATATATACACTACCCGCCATAAGTATGGAATCGCATCATCTAGTATTGCAACACCTCAATTGAATATTGCAGCACCCCCCAAAAAGTTTAGCATCACCCGTAAGCTATTACACTAATGACGCAATATCTTGGAAACCTTACTTTCTAGAAAGCTGCGGTCTTCAGCAAAGTTGTTCAGAAGCCTTACGGCGTTCATCAGCTGACATTTTTAATGCGCCATTTTGCCGCTACGTGGCGCTAGTGTGCATGTAATTTGGTCATATTTTAGACGGCTCTAGCTCATGAACCTGATTACTTAGAATGTTCGTGTCTTCAGCAAAGTTGTCAGAAGCTTAAAAGCAATCTGAGGCAGCACTGATTGGTTAGCAATTTTGCCGCTACGTGGCGCTAGTGTGCATGTAAATTGGAAATATTTTAGACGGCTCTGGCTCATGAACCTGACCACTTAGAATCTTCGTGTCTTCAGCAAAGTTGTTCAAAAGCTTAAAAGCAATGTGAAACAGCACTGATTGGTAAGCAATTTTGCCGCTACGTGGCGCTAGTGTGCATGTAAATTGGTCATATTTTAGACGGCTCTAGCTCATGAACCTGACCACTTAGAATGTTCGTGTCTTCAGCAAAGTTGTTCAGAAGCTTAAAAGCAATCTGAGGCAGCACTGATTGGTTAGCAATTTTGCCGCTACGTGGCGCTAGTGTGCATGTAAATTGGTCATATTTTAGACGGCTCTAGCTCATGAACCTGACCACTTAGAATGTTCGTGTCTTCAGCAAAGTTGTTCAGAAGCTTAAAAGCAATGTGAGGCAGTACTGATTGGTTAGCAATTTTGCCGCTACGTGGCGCTAGTGTGCATGTAAATTGGTCATATTTTAGACGGCTCTAGCTCATGAACCTGACCACTTAGAATGTTCGTGTCTTCAGCAAAGTTGTTCAGAAGCTTAAAAGCAATGTGAGGCAGCACTGATTGGTTAGCAATTTTGCCGCTATGTGGTGCTAGCGTACAGCTGAGACAGGAGACAGCTCACTGACAGTTGGCATGTTTTCTTGCCTTCTTAGACTTCTTTCTTTAGTTCTTGGGTTGTGCACAACGGTCTAATGATCTTATTTTGGTCAAAATCATTCACTCATTGTTGTTCACTGTGAAAAAGGTATGAATAAAAAAATCAATAGTAGTTTGCCAACACACGACTATATTTAAGTATTCAACTTTTTAAAATGTTCAGTCATCGAAAACACCTAGAAAGTTTAATTACCTTTACCTAAATTCTGACGGTATTTTACGCTTTGCTCTTCAAATGTGTGGTTTTCCAGTGTCAGTTTATGACAGGTTCTCTTGGCTTTTGGGAACTCGCAATCTAAGCCATCTGTCTCCTCTCTCTCAGATGTGCAGGTAGATTTGGTTATATTTTCGCGGGCTCTAGCACATGATCTTGACCACCTAGAATGTTCGTATCTTCAGCAAATATTTAGAAGAAAGCATTTTCTAAGAACCTGTTTACTTAGACAAAATTCAAAACATTGTGGAATATAATACAGTGAGGACCCGATTTTGTCAGCCCCTCGATGAATTTTAGGCTGACAAAATGGGGAACCTGACAAAATCGGGTAATTTTATTATGTTCCTGTTTTTCAAATTTCGACGTGTTAATGATTGCTTGTGAACCGCGTCAAGAACTTGCATGGACTTTTAAGAGTTCATTAAAAAATTAAGTAAGCCAAAATTTGTCAATTTTAGACCCCCTTTTACCTCCACGTAACAACTTTTGTATAGAAAATTTTAAATTTTTCTTTGAACCGTAACACTATGTAAGACCCCCTCCCTCCCCTGTTGCGTTACGTAATATTTGAACGGTCCCTAAGGGGTCGATGACCATTGGCGTAGCCAGGTTTTTTCATCAGGGGGGGGGGGGGTTGTGCTTGAGAAGATCGATTCTTAACATTTCATTCACGATTTTTACGACAAAACGGTCATTAGGCGGCATCCACAAATTACGTAACGCTCTAGGGGGAGGGGGGGGAGTAGGCTCAAGCGTTACGGATCATACAAAAATTTAAAAATTTTCATACAAAAAGCGTTACGGAGGGGGGGGAGGGGGTCAAAAATTTCCAGTTTTAGCGTTACGTAATAAATGGACGCCGCCTAATACATTACACTCTTTTTGCATGAAACATAAAACTATACAAGATACCCACCGTATTTTTTTTTCATGGTAAGCTAAGTAAAGTCCTAAACGCGTCTTATTTCAATGTTGAGTGATGGGTCTATTTAAAGTCTTGCAGATTTACCTATTGGAAAAATTCCAAAGATTCGATTCATTGTGGTCCCTTTGATCGCCAATTTTGCTTTGTCCAGTGAAACAAATGGAATCAACCTGAGTTCCTAGTTATACATAATCGATGAATTATCTAAAACTTTCTCACAGAACACAGAAATTCCTAAAGAGGTTCATATTAAAAATCCTCTTGATTTACAAACTCCTTCGAAATAGCATAAATAATTGCCTCGAAACTCTTCTTGGAATTCATTTTAGTATAATTAAAAGAATGTTTCATACGGAGTTTTCACATATTTTTTCCTAAATATTGTTTTAAAACTCAATGTTTGGAAATGGAATGTGTGTAAAAATATTTCTTACTGTATGAAAACCAAGAAATTTTCTTTAGTTTTCATGGATTTTTTTGCTGGGTTTTTAGCGCAGAAGTATTCATAAATTACATAACATGAAGTTGTGAATAAATCTCATAAATTATTCCTATACCTAAGGGATGATTTAATGCTTCAAAATGATTTTGGTGAAATTCCTAGTCAAGTTCCTTAAAATCTCGTGAGCAAATTTTGAAGTTTATCTCGAGACATACTGAAGATAAATATGGAATGAATTCAACAAGGACTAAAAGAAGATAATTATTGGAGTAATTACTTGAAAAATAAAAATATTCTATTAGAATTTTGAGTGAAGTTTGTGGTCGAGTTCAAGTTCAAGCAAAAATCAATTTTAATTTAGACGCAAAACCCTTTCGGTGTACCCAGTATGTTTCTGGAACAATTTATGGAATTATTGTTTGGAAATTTTTGAAAGAAAAGTTTCAACAGGAATCCATAGATTAATTTTTTAAATAGTATTGAGAGAAATTCTCGGAGGAATTCATGAATGAACCTATACACATGTTTTTTTTTGTCATAAACTCGGCTGTATGAATCCCGTTTTTTTTTTATTTTATGAATGATTTAACTAGCGAGTTGCCAAGTTGCTAAGTAACGAAACACAGTTTTATGATACTTGAGATCGCTGTACATAACTCGTTTAATATTTGGCATATTAAATTGAGTTTTTATGGAAGAATTTTTAGAATCACCTCTAGAAAACACCTTTAAATTTTGTTGAGGAATCTCTGGAGAAATTCGAGGTACAGCCAGGAACGATTTATAGAATAATTTCAGGAATAATTGGAGAAACACGTTGGAGAAATATCTGGAGGATTATGAATGATATCTCGAGTGGAATTCCTGTGGGAAATACGAGGAGTCCGATTACTCTAATGATAATATTCTGCTGAAGACACGAACATTCTAAGTGGTCAGGTTCATGAGCCAGACCCGCCTAAAATATGACCAATTTACATGCACACTAGCGCCACGTAGCGGCAAAATTGCTAACCAATCAGTGCTGCCTCAGATTGCTTTTAAGCTTCTGAACAACTTTGCTGAAGACACGAACATTCTAAGTGGTCAGGTTCATGAGCTAGAGCCGTCTAAAATATGACCAAATTACATGCACACTAGCGCCACGTAGCGGAAAAATTGCTAACCAATCAGTGCTGTCTCAGATTGCTTTTAAGCTTCTGACCAACTTTGCTGAAAACACGAACATTCTAAGTGGCCAGGTTCATGAGCTAGAGCCGTCTAAAATATGACCAATTCACATGCACACTAGCGCCACGTAGCGGCTAAATTGCTAACCAATCAATGCTGTTTCACATTGCTTTTAAGCTTTTGAACAACTTTGCTGAAGACACGAACATTCTAAGTGGTCAGGTTCATGAGCCAGAGCCGTCTAAAATATGACCAATTTACATGCACACTAGCGCCACGTAGCGGCCAAATTGCTAACCAATCAGTGCTGCCTCAAATTGCTTTTAAGCTTCTGAACAACTTTGCTGAAGACACGAACATTCTAAGTGGTCAGGTTCAAGAGCTAGAGCCGTCTAAAATATGACCAATTCACATGCACACTAGCGCCACGTAGCGGCAAAATTGCTAACCAATCAATGCTGTTTCACATTGCTTTTAAGCTTTTGAACAACTTTGCTGAAGACACGAACATTCTAAGTGGTCAGGTTCATGAGCTAGAGCCGTCTAAAATATGACCAAATTACATGCACACTAGCGCCACGTAGCGGCAAAATGGCGCATTAAAAATGTCAGCTGATGAACGCCGTAAGGCTTCTGAACAACTTTGCTGAAGACCGCAGCTTTCTAGAAAGTTAGGGTTCCAAGATATTGCGTCATTAGTGTAATAGCTTACGGGTGATGCTAAACTTTTTGGGGTGCTGCAATATTCAATTGAGGTGTTGCAATACTAGATGATGCGATTCCATACTTATGGCGGGTAGTGTATATTTAAATTGTTAGTTTGAAATCTTTGACTGTGCAGTGCACCAAGTGCACCTTAGAACGAGACGCCACTGTCTATATGAATTTTTTTTTGTGAGAATTTTTCAATGGTTTCCTCCAGTAATTTCTGGAACAATTCCTTGTGGAATCTCTGGAGGAATCCCTTTAAAAATACCTGGAGGACTTCTTGAAGAAATTTCTACAGAAATCTATGGAGAAATTCCTGGAGAATTCGACTGATTTTCACCAGATTCGGCAGATGGTGCTATACCACATGCAAATGTTCTGTGGAAATATATTTTTCAAAGTGGTTAAAGTGTTTTTTTTTTCTTTTATTCGATTTGCTTGCGTTTTGCTCGAGAGTGCTCTGTGATGGCTTCAGCAATTGAATTCGTTTCGCGCGACTCCACAATGATCGGGCTCCATATAAAGGGACGGCTATCAAACTACCAAAATACTAAACTATCAAAAACTTTTTTGAGATATTTATGTTTTTTATCATTTTGAAATATACCTCATGTATTATATTTTTATGATCTCTAATTTAAATTGAACTAAAATTTAAATTTCTATAACCTCTATGACGGCAAATCGGCTGAAGCAAAAAAAAAAAATTAAAAATGTAACAATAAAATAAAGTACAAAATTTATAATTTAGGAATGCAATATATCCTCAAAGTTACGCACTATCTGGAAGCTTATGGTTCAACACTTTTATCGAGCATGATGGTGGAAAAATATTTGATTGAAGTTTTAATACTATTCAGTTTTACACTTTAGTAATTTTGATAATTTTCAATTTGAAAAAAAAAAACTCTTGTCACGCCATGTCGCCGCCATTTAGGATATTACACATCAAAAAGCATCCTTAGATCTTAAAAAACGTTCAAATTTTTTGCAGAAATTTGCTGATTTGCGAGTTAGAACTATTTGAATAATTCAATATTTTACATCTATTTTGACGATATTTTTCATACAAAGTTTATTTAAAATATATTTAAACACTGTTCATACACATTTTGATTAAACTCGGTCAAATACAAAGAAAATTTGTGCTTTCAGCCCAGTTTGATAACATTTTTAATAAAAAAAAACTTGTTTTAAAGGTTACGTAATATGTGAATAACCTCTTCTGAGACAATAAAAACGACAAATCTCGAAAACTTATTCAAACCGACTCAAGTCAAAAAAGTATACAAACTTACTTTATCGATTCTACGTGTTTCGCAGACGAAATTCTACACATTTCGCTCTAAACCAACTCGATTTTTCACTTTTAGAGCGTTTACTTTCCGGATTTACAAAACGACGAAAGTAAGATTTTCAACTTTCGCAACCTAACCACTACTTTCGCCGCTCCGCTGTATGGAGAGACAAAGTGACTTATCCACGAATCAAAACAAAACACTACTTGAGCCGATTTTACACTGATACAAAAACGTCGAAAGTAACTGAATAAATCGGCTTATCATTTTGTAATAAAATTGTTGTGGGAAATAACAGGAACTCCCTAGTTTTTTATGGCGAGCTTATTATATGCAAAATTTAAGCAATGTACACGGCGAAAAAATGTTAAAAAGGTGATTCATTTTAAAACAGTTTTAGAAGACAGGTTATGATTCTTCTGAATTAATTTTCTCAAAACCGTATGGAAGTTACTTACGTCGATTTGAATAAGTAATCAAGAAATAACATATTCAGATTACATATTTCATCGATATAAGCGATAAAACTAGTTTTGGCCAGATTTCATTTTTTTCCGACCATTGTGGACTTGTTTTTTTTATCTCCGGCGTCAACACACGTGTTAATATAAAAATTGAAGTTTTAATGTCGATTTTTCGAGCGGTGCTCCATTATTAGAGGAGCGACAGATAGCAGAGGAGTTTCGAAAAAGGAATTTGATGAGTTTGTTCTGATCAGAAGCGTATCCTATGGCACTACACTTTCCATCAACAGTCCACAACATCCCGTAACACCTATGAGAGGTCGTAGAGTTCTCTGCATCTTTCTTAAGTAGGTGTTCAATCAATCATCCTTTCCCATTCCCCAGCTTTCGCAAGGACGTGGCCAGGACAGCTCTCGATTATTGGAGGATGCGTCAATCTTGTCTAAGAGGTTAGTCCCAAATTTCTGACTTTGGTAACGGACGGGAAGGAGGCAACCCTCCTACAATGGTCTAGGACTGTACCACCTACGAATTTGTGCGAAATGCTTAATGCTAATGATAAAAACAGAATAATCGAAATTGGAACGTGATAAAAACGGAACATATGTGTATTATAAAATACATGCATGTCTTATAGTACTGGATAGGTGTTAACTATTCAAAAAACTAGCAGGAGTAATAGCAGGTCTCTTTTGAAGAGACTTGGTCATCGTTTTAGTTTCTAAGTGCAATGGAAGAAATAGTCCTAGAAATATTTTCTCTAACGATTCTCTTTCAATTCTTCCCAGAGTTAGTTCATCTCGGGACCAACGGCTTTATTTCCCTTCCGAAGGAAATCGTTACTGATTTCTTTAGTAACTATCCCGGGGATGGGATTCGATCCCAGGTCCTCGGCGTGAGAGGCGTGTGTTTCAACCACAACACCAGGTCCGTCCTCATTATAGCTTGTCCCGGGAAATCTCTGGATTCCTCAGTTTATCAATGAAACTTGCATTTTTGAGGAAATAAGTAAAATTTAAACTGTTCAATGTTTTTAAAATTGAGTTTATAAAGAAATTAATACTGTGCTATAAAAAACAATAATATTCCCTATTATATTAATAAAATCATGGTAAACATTTAAGACATACGATTCAAACAATTTGTTGAAGCAAATTCAAAAATTTACTTAAACTTCGAAGGAACGCTTTAAGACAATTGAAAATACTGTAGTGGCTCAAACACAAAGTTGATGTCAAAGAAAATCTCGATAATTTACTTAAGCATTACAATATTTTTCTACCGACCTATTATTTTATCACAATTTAAACAATAAATGCAAGGACATGGCCTAAATACTTGAGTTCAGACATTTATCTTTTGCATTAGATTGTAAATAGGGTATTTGGGACAAAATTGATTCTGACACTAATTTTTAAATAAGTTTTGAAACATTATTCAATGGAGGCGGTTTTCGATTGCAATCTAGGAGAAAGGATGAACATTTTTTTCAATAACTGTTTGCAACATTGGACTGCAAGAGTACGTTACGTAAAAATCAACGTGACTTGAAAATGGAGTTCCGCAAGGCTCCGTATTCTCAGTATCGCCTATTCTTCTGATTTTCTGAAATTCTGAAAATCTAAAAATTTGTTACGCCGATCATAAACTCATTGTCGTCATTGGTAAACATGTTTGTTACCTACGATAGTCATCGGCCATGCATTGCTGTAAACTTGAAAGACTGGCATCTCGAAGGTGTCAGTATTTTTATAGGAGGAGCTGAACTTGCCAAACCAAAGATAACTATAATCCTTGGCATTATCTTTTATTGCAAATGTAATTTCAACCAGCACACGAAGCAACTCAAGGTAGATTGTGGGAGTCGACTAAACCTTCTTCTTCTTCTTGGCATTACGTCCTCACTAGGACGAAGCCTGCTTTTTAGCTTAGCTTAATATTTCACGGAATAATCGAATGATTTTGTGTGTTTTGAACGCGCACTATGAAGAAAAGACATGGAACTTGTTGATAGGCTGCACAAAACGTTTATCCATCTAAGATATCATAGCAGAATGTGCGTAAAATTAAAAAAAAATAATACTGTTGTACTCAGAAAACGTTAAGCTACCATGTGGAAACAAAATTTGTCAATTAAAAAAAAATCGGAAACCCAATCGTCGTACCGACAATGTTTTCTTATAAACTGACTAACTGGAAACTCCGATGTTATCTAAAGGAAAACCACCAAACAGTATTTAATTTTTTAACATTGCAATATCCATATTCCACAGACTGGAAATTTGTCGATAAACTTCGGAATCGATTTACCAACGTACGGCAGTAAATTCCTCTGCTTAAACAACCATTATCTTATCATAGGAGGTACACACAAACACTGTCACCATATCTGGTTTGCATTTGCATCGATATCAGCACTTCCTGGGAATACGGTCAACCAACGGCCCCAAAGTACAACCAACATGAACCGAGCGAAACATACAAAATTCAAGACATTTGTGATAAGAATAGACCTTCCCCCTTCGTTTGTTGTTTCGTTATCTTGCAGCGAAGGAACTGATACCAGTGCTGAACTTTCCTACCGAGGCCTATAGACTTACAGCAGTAAGTAATGCCACTCGGACAGTATGATTTAACTCTCCGATGGACGAAATGTGCGATATGCAATGCTTTGAGTACCATCTACCTATGTGTGGTATGTTATTGCCTTTTATGGTGTTGTTTCCAGCGGAGAGCGCGCGCGAATCGGAACCACTTTTGGCAGTCCAGTCAGGCAGTCGAATGTGTTTTACCACCGCAGCACCGCCCGGTATCAGTAATTTGTTTTGGCTGCTTTCGCACACAGTCCACTCTAGTGGTTTGGGTTTCTTCGTTTGTTAGGATGGGCATGGAACGAAACCACCTGTGAAAAGGATACTACAGGGCTGGTAGCGACTGAGTGCCTTTAGCCTTCCAGTCGTCGCTCGGTTTGCCACCGTCGAAACCACCACGTTGCTGTTGTGAACGGAAAGCGATGTTTTTTCAACATTGTTGTACAAAATACAACAGCGCTACGACTGAAGAACTTTAGAGACCTCTTGCCTGAAAAAAAGGACCTATCAGAAATCAAGAAAAATAACCTAAGATAATCAAGAAGATGATCAATTCTCTATAAATATTTCTGAGGCTTTTTTTCTGGGAATTTCGCCTATAATTACGGCGAATCCTCCAAAATTGTCGTTTGTTGATATTTTTAAGTTTCCAACCAAGAATTTTTCGCGACATCTTCAAGAATTACTTCAGAGATTGCTCTTAAGATTCCAAAGAATTTCTACAGAAATTCTTTAAGAAATTTCTCAAATTCAAGAAGTCCCCAATTATTGGAGAAACTTATAAATAATTCTAAGAAATATTTCTAAACAAAATCTTACAGTAATCTCTGACATGAAATTTCTGGATAAACATTTCAAAAGGGCACATCGGCATTGGTAAACATTGGCCTCGCAAGCCGATGTTGAGCCCAATTCAACTCGATCACGCTTACCAATACCACTATCAGGTAGAGCTAACACCAATCTTTCTGATAGTGGTGTTAGTTTGCGTGGGCGGACTAAAAAGGGCTCAACAGCAACGTTTCAGAAAAAAAAGCCTCAATACCACTTAGGCCCTTTTCAAATTTTGTGTACTCTCTCGTGTAAAAGCATGGGGTCATACGGGCCTGTTCACAAATTTCATAACGCTGAAGGGGGTGGGTGGGTGTCCTCAAAATGTTACTGCTAATACAAAATTAGTAGAACATTCATACAAAAAGCGTTACAAGGGGGTGGATGGGTATCAAAAATTGCCATTTTCGGCGTTATGAAATTTGCGACCAAACCCTATCCCAAAAACATACAGAGGTGCTCTGTTCATATCTCTGTGATATCACGTCTAATAAAAATCTATTTTAACCAAAATGATCTCCAAGTTCTGCTTGCATTGAATCCTGATGTAAAATTATATAGGCTCTGGAGAAACCTTCAGACACATCGGGTTCAACAGGCTCTTCAAATACTTCATCTCATATTCTCCGAGAAAAAGCTTCAGCGATAGGGTCCTAAAGCGCTGTTCCAATTTCAATATAAAACGCATAGGGGGAGATCCCCCAGTACCGGACAGCACCCAATACCGGACAAAGTTGAAACATTGAGAAATCATGGTCCAATCAAAATGGTGTATTAGTAGAAAAGAAAGCTATTATGTAGACTAATGTTTGCGTAGAATAACACATCCTTGAAATATGCATCCCTTTTTAAAAAAGTAGAAAAGTTTGAAAATCTTTAAAAAAATGACGTATCTTCTTAATTTTGAGCCTATTTAGTAATTATTTTGAATATGAAAAAATACTTTGGATCCCGCAAGCATGATCGAACATAATCCTAATTTGATAGTATGAATGTTTTTTGTACCATAATTGAACTAAATATGGACAATTTACAATTTTCGTAAAGCACCTCCTGTCCCTCAGTTTCAGACAGCTTGATTTGTTATATGATATCTTTGTAATTATTGCATCAGTGTCTCAAAAAACTTTCATTTTTCATGGGTTCCGTCGACCATGGTATCAAACATGCAATGAAATTAAGAAGAATGAACATTCATAACAACATCGTAAAATGTGCTATTTTTCATCATATATGAAAGAGGTTTTTGATAGGCATCTTGCAAACTAAGAAAAACTCAAATTATACTTGTAAATGTTGCAATTGCATTGAATTGGTAATTATGAACTATTTCTATAGTGTACACATTCAACGATGTTCAAATTTATAGAATTCGAGGCATTTCCAGATCGTGTCCGGTATTGGGTGCCACCTTTCAAGATCGATCAATTTGGTACTAAAATACATCATCAAAACACAATGTCAAAATTCATATTTATATATTCAAATTTATTTTTGTACATCATAAAAATGATAATATTTATCATAAATGGGTAACACGAGCCCATAAAATCAATATTTTTCGAATTATGAATTTAGTGGCTTAAGTGTCCGGTACTGGGGGATCTCCCCCTATATTTGGACCAGAAACACATATTTACTCAATTTTTAAATGCTTCTCTTTGGTTTATTGCAAAAAACATTTTTTTCTGATGTTTTTAGATTTTATCACACCCCTTGCTATAAACTCGAATTTTGGTTGTATTTAGTTTTCCGTGTCCCTTCTGAAATGTCAGATAGGAAGAACCCCAGTATAAAAACGTTGAGCCCCTGTGGCGTTTTTTGTCGACTAAGTTAACGGCAAGCATGATCAAAAGTGTCAAGGTTTAAATTTAGACCCATATTCGAAATTAAAGTTTGAATGTTATATCCGTTATTTGAGCGGGAAATTTTTTCCAAATTAGTGACAAGAACACGCTCTATCGTGTTATTTAATGAAAACAAGTTTTATTTTTATTTTTATTTTTATTTTTATTTTTATTTTTATTTTTTTTTTTATGGTGTACTTAGCTGGAGCTGTATGACAGCTTCGTTGTCTGTGCTGGACCCCGTAGTGCAAATTTTTACCTCTACTTTTGCCAATATTTAGACGGAATAGGCTATGTTGCCCGGTTTAACACTATTTTGGATGAATATTGTGCAGAAGTAGTTTTATTAAATTGTTTTTGCTTCAGATTCCCTCCCGTAGTCATGTTTGTATAGTCATCCTTTAGTTCTGAGCAATCGGATTCTTGTTTACGCATGGAGAAGCGACATGAAAATATATGTTATTAATTAATGCATTTCTTGGAAATAACATACAGAGCTATGTTGTAGTAGTCTATGTTGACAAATTGTAGCACAGATGTCATCTCCAAGCATCTTTTGACAATGATAGACAGAAAATGTTAATTATATAGAATGCGGTCGTATATCAAACGATAGCGATAGGGAGATCCTTTTTTCCCGAATGGAGTGAAGGTTATTGAAGTGAAAAAACATGAAATGTACTTCCATCTATACGCGAACAAGAACTATCTGAAGTGCCTCGTCATTGTACGTCTTCCGAAGGTCGTACTGGAATGCTAATCAATACAATACTTTTCTAGGAGAGATGACTGTCTATGTTGCCATCTTGTAGTACCGAATCCAAATTGTAGATAATTACTATGAGGAGAAGTATCAAATCTAAATGTACTGTAAATGTGTTTGGTGTGGTCATCGATGTGCTTTATGTTCGTCTTATTGTTATTGTTCTGAGGTCTTCTCAAAATGAGAATTCAATTGAATACTGTCTCAAGTTAGTTTACAGTTTGGATAGACAAAGTTATAGGTACGGTATTATGAATATATAGGGGGGCTGAAATGATATACAATATGTGTTCGCTAAGAATTAAAAATGTTACTTACCCCTTTCTTAGTATACTCACCAACGCATATGGATCGTTTTTACCTCAGTTTGATGGTAATTCGATCCGTGTCCGTGCTGATCTATGTGCTTCGGCTCCTAACACGACGTTTTATACATACGACAGACCACTTGCTCCCTCGTGTTGGTGTTGTTGTTAGTTGTTATACATGAAAAGAAAGAAAGAAAGAAAGTTATTAGTATTAGGAATAAACAGGATTTCGTGAGTTTTCATTGAATTACATTTGACTACATCGCTGATTATAGTCAACGACATCGGAAACTTTATGTGTTGACTGTTGATCTAATTTTTCCTCAGTCCCGTTGGTCAGTATTGCTAAAGGTCCTTTTTAACATGTTTATTAGTACTTGGACAAGTTGAATATTTTAAGTTTACTACTTTTGTCATGTTGGTCAATAATGATTTTGATCAGTTTGTTTTATGCATCTATTCATATTCAAATCTGGTCTCGTCTGTTTTTATTTAGAATCGTCGTAAATACATTTCTATGTGTTAAAAACTATACTAGAAATAATAAAGAAATAGAAAGTCATTTTGTATTGTCCGGATCCACTTTTCGGTGACAAAATAAAGCTTCATCGCGCCTAAGCCCTATCTATTTATTATAATTTTGCGAGAATGAAGTTGTTGTAGTTTTATGATACCAACATAATAAATGTGGTTTTTTATTATGATTCTAATGAGAGAATCATAACAAATTAACATTTGTGTCACATTCTACTCGATGGATCCTCAGTCATTCTCCTCATTAGTCAATATTATAACCATTTAAACAAAATCTAACCTATCTGCATCAAAGCGTGGCTACGGCTCCTGTTACCCCGATGCCTGGTAACAGGATAACCGTTGGATCACATCCGTAAGATTGATGCATCTATGCCAGATGGTTCATGACGCGGCATTAAACAAATATTTCCTGATGTGATACCACCACGACTGGACATGTCTTTGGTTCCCATATAAGTGCTAATGGGGTAAGCCCACCCATCGCGGCAAGATTACACGTCCTAGGGGAGGGAAGTTTTTATTCAACATTTTAGGACCTTATTCTCAGAAATAAAGTGCCTCCTCTCCGTCGATGTGGGGTATTTAGAGGTGCGGTCTAACATCAAATTATTATTGTGAAAACTTTAGTATAGAAGTGATCGTTGTGCATTCGTTGTCTAGTAAGTGAAAAAGTGGCGTGATCGGTAAGTTCGGTTAGAGTAAGTGAAAAAGTGCCACGATCGGTTAGTTCTTTTTGATCCTTCGACCTTGACGCTTGCTCCTGGGCAGTGCGTCAAGAAAGCCCGAACAGTCGTCAGTTTTTTTTTTCCTTTTCGGGTCGCGCGCCTATTTTTTTCTAAGTGCTTTTATATAGCCGAGCAAACGAGTGAAGCTGATAGTGGATTGTGGCTGCTCAGTCAAGGATAACGGATCAACGTTTCATGCTACTATTACTAATCTATAAAATATGTATGACTGCACATTTAATCGTTACAATGGTGGGACGTAAATATGAATTTTCAACAAACTATGAATGTTTCGTCACTGTGAGTGTCGACCCAAACTCTGATTCATGAATTATTTATGTTTAACATTTTTTTTTATTTTCAGAACACCCCTTTTTACCTTTATTTTTGTAATTAAAAAAAAAACTTTGAATGGTTCGATACTACAAGTGTAGACTTGCGAAAGGTTCACTTTATTCAACAAATTTTGGATGGTTCGCCACTGTAAGTGTCGGCATAAGAATAAGAGTGTTCGATGATGTTCTAACCAATCGAGTTTTTTGTTTCTTTTCAAATAATTAAAATATAATAACACATGCTCTCGTCCTGTAGGAATGTTACATTTAGGTATTTGTTCAACAAACTTTGAATGGTTCATCACCTCAAGTGTTGGCATAATTTTCCTCTACATAGAAATTGTTCATATCAAATGAAAATATTATATTTACATATAAGCATGTATATATCCCACAAATCATTATTTTCATGGTCTAATCGCTTATCAAAGTGAATCCTGTGACCCAACGATCCTTCCCATTAACAAACATCCCTCCCAGTAACCTTTGTGGAGATGCAGAGGCAAACACGGTCTCCAAATAGCAAAAGTTACACACTAACATTCCTTCCCCCAATCCCACCTGACTGCAAGGACGTGGCCGGCGCCGTTATTGACCATGTATAAATAGAGGCACTGAATTATGCATATTGCAGAAGATTATGGCCAATCCCAGCCGAACTTATAGTTGATTCTTTGTGCATTTTCACTGACTTCGGTCAATCACGGAATAGCAACCATTGATATGTGTAGTCAGTCTAAGCTAAGCTAAGCTAACATTTTAGGACCTTATTCTCATAGTGATTTTATTTAGTTTACTTTCAGGGTCTCCTACAGGGATTCCTCCAGAAATTCTTCTAGAGATTTCTTTACCAATTCTCCCAGAAATTTTTCCAGTGATTTTTCAAAGGATGCTTAGAATAATTTGCTCCAGGAAATCCTTGAGAACTCCAAAGCTACTACCTCCAATAATTTCCTCAGGTATTCCATTGGTTTTTGTTTCCTAAACTATCCTAGGATTGCCTCCATACATGTTTTAACTAAGTCTTCTACTGAATTTACCAGTAGTTACTCTAGGAGATCTTTCAAAGATTTCCACAGAATTTATTCCGATCAAACACACAAAGGTTTCTTCGAGAGTGTTTAAAAAAGTGTTTTTTTTTAAGAAACCCTTAAGAGAATACATTCGCCTGTTCATGTGGATTCCTTCAAGAGTTTATGCTCGTTTCCTCCCAGAAATCCAAAATTCCTTGATGGGTTCTTCGAACAAATCTATTTTTTTGCTACGAATTTTACAGCATTTCATTAATCCTGCAGTTTACCAAAAAAATATCAATGAGTTTCTCAAAAAATTGCCATGTCCACCAGTTTATAGGACAGCAATTTTTTCAATAACTTCACTACACAAATGTCTATACTCTGTCCAATGTTGTTCGGAAATTTCCTTAGAAAATCCAATGGAATACTATCCAGAGATCGATTGATTTTGTTTGATTATGTAAGCAAATTATCTAGAAATTCTTCTTAAACTTCCTCAAGATCCCAAGAGTTTTTCCAGTGAACCTTGTTCATTAAGGATTACATTAAAATCTACACAAGTTTAATTAGAGATTGCTATAGGAATTTGTTTAGAAATACCTCACGGATTTATTTTTCAGAATCAAATTCTTAGCATTTCCCTGGAGACATTCCTGGAAGAATTCCTGAAAGAAAAACTTTCTAGACTTGAGAAAATCTCAAATAAATACTATATGATTTTTTGTGGAAAACTTATAAGGAATCTCTGGTGCAACTGCTGAAGTATTTTTAGAGAAATTCCTAGTTAAAAGTTTGTTTAAATCCTAAAACACAAAATCAAAGGAAATCGCAAATTTCTGGAGAAGTTTTTGATTGAATTTTAGAAGATGATTAGACCTGAAATCTTGGAGGATGTACTGGATAAAACCGTTAAAGAAATCGTTCTTGAATAATGTCTCAAAGAATTTTTGGAAAAATTTAGAAGATTACGGGACATACCCGGAAATTTGGAGAAAACACCGGGAAAATATGTATTTCAAACATAAGAATACCGGTTAGTTTCAATTTCATGCGCTATTTACAGTTTTTTTCAAGAGCTGCACGACTGTCTGTCAATTCACTTCGTGTCATGAGATAGTTAAGGATTACGATCCTTAAAACTTTTCTAGAAGGGTTCTTAAGGCTAAGTAACCCGTCATTCGTGTTGGCAATATCAATTTGAAAGTAATGAAACTCAGCTTTCATAATGATTTGAAAAATTATCATTAGTACATGTATGCGTTTACATTCAGGAAGTATGCTGATACTTTAAGTGCGAAAGTGCGAAACGAACTGAATGTCATCACTTCGAAATCGCGAGATGGCCTAGCATCAATCATCAATAGCGCGTACAAACTTCAATGACGGGCTACTTTGGCTTAAGGACTCTTGGCAAGGTTTTTGTTGAGATGCTTGTTAGATTTCCATTTAGATGCACTGAAGTTTTTTTTTAATGAGATTGCTAGAATCCTAACGGGAACCATTTCTTGAAAGTTCTTTTTGAGAAATCACTAAAAAGGTTATTGCTCAATAGAACACTAACAAGGTTTTTAGTGGATTTTAAAATAGATCTTTGGCTGAATTTACTTGAAATTCTTGGTAACTAGATGGGCAGAGGTTGGCAAAAAGCTGAGAGAAATTTTTCTGGAGATCTACAGAGATCCTGGAAAAATTCATCAAGAATTCCGTTTGGCGAATTTTTTGGGTTATTGATGACACCGATTCTTGTCTGAATTACCAGTTTGATTAGTCTTTGATCTATGACGAAGTTCTTATGAGGCTCCTAATAAAATTTTGTATGGATTTCTTCAGATGCACAGTGAAATCTTCCAACCATTCAAAACAAATTTCTTGTAAGATTATTAATGAATTCATGGCTAGATATTCCATCGACAATGACCACGGTCCACACAAATTTGAAAATTTGTGTATGGACACACAAATCTTAAAATTTGTGTATGGAGAAATGACCACGAGATCAAAAAAAAAAATACATGGGCAGCCCCTTAAGGCTTACAATATTTTATAAATTTAATCAAAAATTGTTAATAAATAATTAACTTATCCAAGTCTATCCAAATCAGACCATTTTGTATAAAATACTAAATTATCGTCGCTGGATAATATTGGCATCTTTTTTTTTACTTTTGGGCATCTGGAAAAATCCTGGAATTGGAAAACTGTTTTGAATGAACACCCTGCTTTCGAACAAGCCATGGACAGTTGCAATTGGGGGTGTAATCACAGAGATATGGTCAAACATTTTTGTATGTTTTTTTTCCAGGATTTGACTCCAAACTTTTGCACACAAGTGTATGTTCTACTTAAAGTAACCCTTGTTAAACTCATTCAAGGATTTCTGAAAAAAACTAGACTCTCGACGAAGTTTCACAGATATCTGGAGAAAATTATGAGATAGTCCCCGGGATTTTTTTTGGGTAATCCCTATGGAAAAGACTGGAAGTAGTAGCGTTGGAGTGTACACAGATCTACTAAGGCAAATTCTGGATAAATTCCTCTATGCATCCATGAGCATTAGGGTGCGGCTTATTTTTCAAAAGTTCTCAAAACCAAAAATTCGTGTGCTCTACTGAATTCAAATCACATGGAAAGAGAAACCTCAAAATCTGAGCCAAAAATATTAACATTTAGAGGTGGCGCAAGCGTCTTGAAGGTGAATTTTCAAGTTATAAAAAATAACCTTCAGTGAAGTAAACATAACTTTGTTATTTTTCGAGCGATTTTAAAACCTTTGTAGAACATTTTACGAAAACTTTGTAGAACATCAAATTTGTCTAAAATCAAAACAAGTTTTAGTTAAAAGTAATTTATTCCAAATTTTTCCTCATTGTACTAAAAGTTTCAACTTTGTTTGACCACTACTTCATGATTACTCAACCGATTCCAAATCTTTTTACATGTTTTCGAAGTTACTTTAATTGTTTTCAAACTGTTCATACAACACATTTTACTAAAAAAATGTCTCGACCAAGTTATTCAGCAAAAACTGTACGAAAACATGATTTTTTAACGAAAAATGCCAGTTGTTTCAAATTTTTGCAAGTTAAATATTATCTCTAAAGCTTAAACTGGTTTTTCTCATTTTTTAAACCTTTGAGAAGGACTTTGCAACAATTTTTAAATAATGTTGAAACAAAACTATGCTTCCATATGTTGAAAAATATATGCACTATTCAACTCGTAATAAAGGAAAGATGCTTTATAAATTTAAGTTTTGTAGAAAATATGCAATTTCTGGCGAAAAAAACTTAATTAATCAAAAGAAATGTATTTTTTTCATTAAAAAAATCATGTTTTTGGATAGTTTTTGGTGAAAAACTTAGGCAAAAACATTTTTTAGAAAAATGTGTTGTATGTTCAGTTTGAAAACAACTAAATTTGCTTCGAAAACATGTAAAAAGATCCGGAATCGATTGAGTATTCAAGAAGTTATGGTCCAACTAAATTGAAATTTTTAGTAAAATGAGTAAAAATTTGTATAAAAGTATTTTAAACTATGACTAGTTTTGATTTTGGACAAATTTGATGTTCTACAAAGTTTTCATAAATTTAATCTTGAAGATAATGATGCTAAAAGATTTGAAATTGGTAGGAAAATAACAAAGTTATGTTTACTTCACTGAAGGTCATTTTTTATAACTTGAAAATTCACCTTCAAGACGCTTGCGCCACCTCTAAATGTTAATATTTTTGGCTCAGATTTTGAGGTTTCTCTTTTAATGTGATTTAAATTCAGTAGAGCACACGAATTTTTGGTTTTGAGAACTTTTGAAAAATAAGCCGCACCCTAATGAGCATGAGCATGGATTACCGCTTCGTAGTTTCACTCCGTGATTGACCAGAACAATAAAAATTGCACAGAGATTTAAAAATTGAGCTTGATATTAGCTAACCATTCTCAATGTGCACAAATCGAGAGTTCAAAGTTTAAAAGTCAATAATGACGCCCAATGCGATTATCGGGAAAGGGAAGGAATGTTAGTTTGAAAACCATTGTTAGGCGGCATCCACAAATTACAGTGTAGAACTAGCCCTCGTGCGTTAAAATACACTCTAATAAAGATTTAAAAAAAAAAAAAAAAAAAAAAATCCACAAATTACGTAACGCTCTAGGGGGAGGGGGGAGTAGGCTCAAGCGTTACGGTCCATATAA
Organism: Aedes aegypti; assembly: GCF_002204515.2. Classification (NCBI taxonomy): domain Eukaryota; kingdom Metazoa; phylum Arthropoda; class Insecta; order Diptera; family Culicidae; genus Aedes; species Aedes aegypti. The sequence goes on along the minus strand of NC_035108.1, from coordinate 122,586,714 downwards.
AAATTTGAAATTTTTCATACAAAAAGCGTTACGGAGGGGGGGGGGTCAAATTTTAGCGTTACGTAATAAATGGATGCCGCCTTACTAGCGACCGAATATACCACTGCATCTCCGCAGTTGTCATGGAAAGGATATTGGGTTAGTGGGATAAGGTGGGATCCATCTAAAAAAATAACTAAAAGAAGATTTTCTTCAAGGAATATGAGAAGCAATTCCTGCAAAATTTGTGGAATAGTCGTGTAATAGTCACTCTGGATTTCTCTGAAGTCTCTGGAATTTTGCTTAAGGATTCACTACATGTAGAATAAGGAAAGAGATGACTTTAAAAACAATTCTGGTTGAAATCGAGACTTAAGAAACCTTCCGTTAAAAATAAAGACTTGCAATAAAATAATGACGAAGTCACTATATGAAGAGACCTGCTACCAGCCCTGTACTGTAGCCGTCTAGCTGCCAGAGCAACTTGAACGGTATCTTGGAGATCGCAATGCGTAACAATTTGAAGTTGCCCAGAGTAGGGCAGCTCGTTCCCCAAAACGAAGGCACGCTTCTAAGGCGTGCGTTTGAATAATGGAACACCTTTATTGAAAAGATAACAAATGATGCGCAGATATCTGAACTGCCCGCGGCTTTTCGAAATTAATCGAGTTTGAAATCATTGCTGTAACCGCAAGACTCGCCGCCATATGTACGTATTTGAACTATGTGGGTAAGTCGGGAGCAACAAACGGATAGCAGCAGTCGGACGCCACCGCACAGTGGTTCAGATTGGAAAATCATGGCAAATATTATGGATTTCTAATATTTTACCAGTTTTGATCATAACAAGTGTTGTGGAAGAAAGCCCTCAGTTAATAACCGTGGAAATACCAAAAATAAGAAGTAATAGACAGGCATTGCAGAATTCGCTCTCATTTGAGTATGAAGCACGATCAAAGCAAGCAAAGAAAAACATCCCATCTGTTGCGGTCCACGATCGTCATTGTATCGCAAGGTGTAACAAGTCTGATAAATGGAAGCAGCGAGCGAGAGCCCCAAAGAGAGAGCGATGATAAAATCCATTTTTCTCGCTTGTTTATCGTTCTTTACAGGCACGATAAACAATCCACGAACTTCCAATAGCAATAGTGTCCCGCAGGCTTGGAGCATGTTTAGAAAGGTTTTATCATGCACTACTATCCCCCCAATCTGATCAAAGTTGTAGCAGTATTCGATAAACAGTTTCTCATAATGTGCAGCATGTTATGATAGTTACAGAGAGCGATACGTGAGAGATTCTCTCAATTTTCTCAGGATTCAATCCCTGGAAATAGATGCTTTGGAACATGTTTTATTGTCACAGATCCTATTTTGGGCGTATTCCCTATATTTTATTTTTTATGGAACAATTTTCTTTTTAGATTATGTTTCAACTAAATACATGTTTGAAACTTAGATTTTCGTCAGCTTTTTAGCGAACTGGACCTCTGTGTCGGAGTGGTCGCCAAATTGAATTCGCTGATGCTTCTCTGCCGTGCCCTGCTCTGCTTTTGCCCGAATCGTACATGATTTCGAACTAGGAATTTCTTCGGAATTGCAAGTCGCGAACAGATGACGTAAGAGCGCGCGGTACAGAGCACACACATTTGAAAGTGAAAGCTCGGTTCACTAGAGTGTCGGTTGGTGTTGTCTTTGCTGTGCGATAAATATGACCGGCGGCGGTGGCAATGACTATCGCCGGTTGATGCACATTATCAGGTGATAAACGGGTGGGTCTTGTTCCTTCTATCGCTATGACTCATTGGAGAAACTTGATGATTTATCGCGTTTTATATTTATCAAACCTGAACGCATTGACAGCACATACATCACAATTTTATTAAAAATATCATTTGGAAATTTCAAAATTTTTGGGGGTTCCATGTTTTCTGAAAATTTCAGAAGTTAGTTTTTCAAACCTGTTCAGAACGACATAGGATGAATTGATCCGATTTACACACTTAGAATCATATGCCGAGACTCGGCTTTCGGAAACCGAGATCCGCACAGCCGAACGCTCGGCATTGATCTCAGTTTAACATTTGTAACTGATAATCTCGGTTTGTTCAAGAACTGTCATCTGATGTGTTTAACTGAAATTCTCGGTTAATTAAAACTGAAATATCAGCAAAAAATCAAAACAATCATTTTCAAAGATACCGAGTATTCGGCTTATTTATGTGGTAAAGGTATTTCAAAATTTGGTTTTTGTTGGCGAGCCAAAAAAAAACAATGCTTAATTCACATTTTTGCTGTTCCAACCTGATTTATTTGAAAGTAATGCATTTCGGAATTCCGAATCACTTGGTACAAAAACTTAACTCCAGTCATACTATAATTGTAGAGCTTCGATTTTGAAGCAGGATGTAGCATGTCCGTGTCAGCAAACCCGCCATTGTCAGTCTGCAAAATATCTCCTGATTTGGTCCAAGGCTACGATGTCCAATTTGGAGTTTGCGGTTTAAGATATCCAATTTTATTTTGGAGTCTTTTCATGACTTTCAGTATAGTTCTCGGCTCCGGTTGCTCAGTAGGAAGTGGACAAAGGAATGTCATGATTTTTCTTAAAGCCGAGTATTGATACCGGATCGAAGTTCCTGTGATGGGTGTGACGAAAGAAACAAGTTGTATTCGATATTAATCACTAAACAAAAGGAAAAAACTGTACTTTATCCATAATCACGGCTGACAAATTATCTCGCTACAATAATTGTTTCATTTTAAAAACCTCACCAACAATATTTTTACACACTTTTAACATAAGAACACAGGACTAACAAATTTTCCACTTGTTAATGAAAACAGTATGGCGGATAAAACAAAATGCTGATAATCTCGGCATCACTCAGTGATAAACCGATATGTCAGCATCCTAGACAACTGAAGTCGGCGAAAATATTGTAAACGTTGATGCTCGGCACACGGGTATGCCGAGTTTCGGATAAAACATAATGTTAGCCGAGATTTCAGTTTAAAAATATGCCGAGACTCGGTTATGATTATTATTTAACTGATTTATCAGTAAACTATCTCAATGCTGAGAGAGTTCAGCACTTTCAAAAGTCGAGCTCGTGAATATATTTTAAGTGAAATTCGTCAATCATATGATTTGATTCGCGGTCGAGGATCCACCCACACTTGTGATGTAATTCGTACAAGTAAATTACTTTTCACGTAATTTTTTATGCACTTCTGGTTGTCTGGGTACACGATCTGGATTAACCTTGGTAAGTTCGGCAATTTAGTAGCTAATGGATGGATTTCTAAAAATCTGTATGTTTTTCTAGAAAATGATGAATTCTGTCATATTAACATGTGGTAGATCTGATCCAATAACAACGGATTATTGAAAGTAACTCTTTTCGGCACTCACCGCAACAAAACAACGACGCCACCATATATGGGATTTAACATTGTGACAGCATTGCTGTTCTGTCAAACACACAAGTCTACGGTGGCGCTCCTATGGCTTCCGTAGCGATCGTTTTTTTGTTATTTCAATGATCCATTGCTATACTTTACACTTCACGAAAATTGTGTGATTCTAACTGTTTAGCATGCCTTTGCAAACAAGATCTAATCGAGAAGAATGTGCGCTATCCTTCGCCTGTTAAACCAGTTGAAAGATTCCAATCCATAATTTGCGATCAACCTTCCGAGCAGTTGAGATACTTGTACTTCGTAGTACTATAACAGACAGTCTTTAGCATAATTGGCATCTATCAAGCGCGCCAACACACGATCATTCAACACGTCAAGCACTGTGCATCGCCGTAGGACACTGCTTTAGTCCAAAATGAGTCATCATCGTCCATCAAGTCCAGCTCGACCGCGATAGCGTCGCTGCAAATTGCATCCCATTAGCTCCCATCGCGAAGTGTGTAATGATTGCGGACAGCCTTGAAGCGAGAGTGAAACCTTGTTGTCGGTCGGGTTGCGTATACCTGCCTATCCGTTGAATCACTTTTGATGCTTCTTCACACTGGGTAGGATTGCAATTTTGGGTAACGAACACAAAACGTAATGGGCCAATGATCTTATTCCGTGGGGTGTGTGAGCGTTCCACCTACGTAGTTGTTTAGGAATCGCTTCGATTTGCGAGGAGGCACATGACGGAAACTGTGCGCCATGGTCATTCAATGGGTGTTGCTTCCTTATTGTGTTGTTTTACAGGGTGTCCATCCATCCGGGAAAAGCGGGAAAAACCCGGGAATTCCAAATGGCCGGGAAAAATACGGGAAATACACGGGAAATTGTAGAACACACCGGGAAAAATTGTATTTCGAATAGAAGAATACCGGTTAGTTTCAATTTTAATTACTATGGACGAAACACAAAAAGTTTGAGTGGATGCCTGCCTGATAACATGAACTTCGCATTCTGACTAACTGTTGGTGAAATGTTATAGGAATAGTTAACGGTTTCTAGTATTTGCTATCTGTATCCTTTAAAATCATTGGTTTCCTGGAGAGATTTTCAGTTTTTTTTTTCTAACAATTTATGTTGTTTTTTATCATATTCTTTGTACATTTATGGAAAGATATTAAGCAAATTCGAATAAGATCTTACGAAACATTATTGAAATCCTTGAACATTTTCTGAAAGAGTACTTAGGGACTCCTGAATAGTTTCTTGATGGTTGATAGCCTTCTTTTAAGATGCATATCATAAGATTTTTGCAGAAATCTTAACAAGAATTTAGGTGATAATTGACGAGTTACTTGAAAGTTCTCTAGAAAATCACTGAAATATGAATTATTAGAGGATTGCTAATTAAATTTTTAGTTAATTGTATAAAAGATCCTTAGCCGATTTCTCTTAACATTCTAAGCATATTTCTAGCGGTTAGTGGAAAGCTAAACTGAAAGGATTTCAGCAATTCTCTTGGGAGATCTAGGTGGTTTTCTACTGAAATCCTAGACAGATTCATGAAGTGTTCCTGTTCGGTGCATTCCTTGTGATATGTGGTGAAGCTTTGTTAGGATACTACCTTGGTCCTTATCAGGTCCCTGAAAAGATTTTATACAGATTAAGGCACATTTACAGTGAATTATTCCGGCCATTTTTAGTGAATTTGTTTTGATATCGTTAATGAAATCATGGAGAGATCACTTAGGTATTCTTGGTCAGATTTTTGTTCAATTTTAAACAAGATTTTTGTAAAATTTTTGATGGATTTCTGGGAAGAGATTCTGTTTTGGATATATGTCATTGCATGTCATTTGGATTTTTTAGCAGGTTTCATAAGAATACAATTAAATAGTTTTTGGCGATATGTCGTTTCTGTCAAAAAGATCTCTCCTTGGATCTGAATTCAAGAAAAGTTTCAACCGATCAATAATTTTTCCAGGGATTAGTAATGGGATATATTTAACGAAGTGTTTCTAATGCATTTGTAGATTAGCTGCCAAATATTTTCTTCAACGGATTCGAAAGAAAGATATAATTGATTTTTCGACAAACAATTTGGATTGACAATTGAACATAAAAAACCTGTTCTGAAGGTAACTAAAGTAAACTTTCAGTTTTGATAATTTAAAAAAAAAATCGTTCAAAATATTTCAGCGATTTTCAAATAAATCTTTTATATTTCCCCAAAACTCTTTTAAAAGTCGAACCGTTAACATTTTTAACCTACAATATTTCAAAATAATCATCTAAATTAATTCATACATAACTAAGATCAAGTTTTCCGACATGTTCTATAGTTTTGGACATGTTCTATGGAAAAACGATCAAGTTGCAATTGTTTCCAATAATTTTGTACTGGGTACTCCATAATTAAAGACAGAATCCAGCAATAAAAGGCCAAATAAAAATCGTGCAAAAGTCAAAACTAAAAAAGCAGTTTTCTCTTTTTAAATAGACAAATCGAAGAAAATAAAAACACACAGCTCTTTTATTTGCCAAATAAAAAGGCTGTGTGTTCTTATTTTCATCAATTTATTGTTTTAAAAGAAGAAAACTGCTTTTTCAGTTCTGACTTTTGAGCCATTAAGCGGTTACTGATTTTACAAAACCCTTTAGTGGTTGAATTTACACATCTGTGGAATTTTTTACTCTATTTAATCCAATAATTATACCATTGCAATGGTTTTGCTAACAATGTCCAATATTTGACAACCTATCGTGTTATCAAACAACGTGAAGATTTTTAAGCCTCAAGAATCCCTCATTCAGTCCTCAGAAATCATCAAAAATTTAAAAAAAAATCGTACGAGTTTAAAGGAACCCACATAAAAATTTATCATCGCATTCCAGAAGTGTAATACAATGATAGATTTTCTTGAACATTGCTCAAATTTTGAGCAAAAAAAACTGGTATTGAAAATTAGTAAAACGATGATGGTTATTTTCCTCTTAATGTGTGTGTGTGTGTGTGTGTGTGATACAATCCACCTCCCACTGGCCGGCAGTGCTTTTATGGAAGAAAATTGTATGCATGTATTTAATAATACCCTTCGATATCTTTATATCTGCAGACAATTTTAGCCCAGGAGATGAAAGGTGATAGCTCTACTGAAATTCCAACGACCCATTTCAAGAATGGCAGTAAATACACACACATTCTGAGGTCATTTTCATTTACAGTAAGCCCCGCATAAAAACATCCAGATATCAAATGGATATATGCAATGTTTTTACACTTCCCGAATCGAAAATTATATTTTCGACCTTGGCACGTATTTAGTTTGAATTGGTAATAAGTGAGTAAAGTAAACAATAATAAAGAACGATTTTACCAGGATGTGAAGCAGTTTTTCTCCGTCGCCGCACTGGGGTTTCCGTAAAATACTATACACTTTTCACCGCACTCCACGCGTAACACGTTCGATCCTGACCGCATCACCCGCCCCGCAGGAGCCAAGCGTCGCAGTCAAAGGATCACACACTACTCATGGTTATTTTCCTCTTAATGATGGAAAAACTGCTCGTCTGAAAGTCGAAGGATCATGGTATAAATGTATTTTTATGCATCCGGGAAAAATCCGGGAATTTGAAAACTGATTTTGAATGGACCCCTGAGTTTTAGATTTTGTCATCGATCACGACACTTTTTACACCTTTTGTTTAGTGGAATTCACAGCTATGATAAAACAAGTTGGACAGGAATTGAATTTTGAGAAAATTGATAGTATCTCTCACTTATCGCTCTCTGTAACAATCATGATCCACAACACACAGCTCTAACTATATCGGGAGGATAACAGTGCATGATAAAACCCATCAAAACTAGCTCCAAACCTGGGAGACACTATTGCTATCAGTTGTTCGGGGATTGTTTATCAAGCCAGTAGGGTAAAACACCTATCCTCAATGATAAAAAAGTGAGAAAAATGAGTTTTGAGCATCGCTCTCTCTTTGAGACTCTTCTTCGCCGCTGCTATTTATCCAGCTTGGTACAGCTTGTGAAACATTGCGGGTCTTGGACCGATACAGATGCGATGTTTTTCTTCGCTTGCTTTGATCGTGCTTCGAAACCAATTGCGAACGAATTCTGCAATGTCTGAAGTTGAATGTAACATACATTTGCTGGTTGAACGCCTGCGTTACAATTAGGCCTATTCTGTGAGTCGAGATGACTAGAAAACTAGACTCACTACCATTTGATCAACATTCGTCGCCTCACGTCATCCGATTCGCTGAATAAGCCTGAATGCTTCGTCTAAATATGCAATCGGTCTACGGCTGATTGTCTCTAGTCTTTAGAAAATCCCAAGTTTCCTTAGTCGATGCTTATGTACTTGCTGACTATGTTTCGTTGCTCTGCAGCAAGTTGCTACAACGCTGCTTCTCGATTTCTTCAGGTTAACCAGTTGGATACTAAGGTGATAGCGGTTGGTGAAGCTAACCTGCCTCGGCAGGCTACGCGTGTCTTTTTGCTCCGATACTGATCGATCAAGTAGCGATGTCGATCCAGTAATTCCGGGTGGAGGATGACTTCCGTTCACTGGAGGTCTGACGACTCGACTCAAGCCGGAATAGTCTTTGGCGGTAGATATACTTCGACTAATCGATACTATCCGGATAGGTGCCGAGGTAATTTCCAGGTTCCTAGCTACTCCCGAGATCATTATCGATCTAGTTAACTTTTCTTCGGTTGAGGACCTAGTCGCCTGGTCTCCGATACTGCTATCTGCTGGTCAGGCAAAGCTGAGTTCGGTCTTGGGATTCCGGATGGTGGATGACTTCCGCGCTAGAACTTATTTGCTGTGGTCTTCATGTCATCTTAATCTGCAGTCAATCAAAATCCAGCCTTCCAGAATTCGATTATGCCGATCGATTCCGACGTTTTCACCTTCACCACTTCCGCAGTTTCGTCAGTTATAACAACACATAGGTAACGCCTTCAAGCTCAATGTTGGCTAGAAGAGCGTATTATCGAAGTCACCTTCACTAAACATTGGCCATAGTAGCCCAGCCCTGAACAGACTAACTGAAGTTAAACATTTTCAAACCTTTACTGCTTTCAACGTTAGTATATGCGACCTTGTAATCGATGATGCGTAGAAACTTTATACACTCTCTACAAATCTATTGGCTAGCGAAGATATGCACGGTGGAGGATGATCCTCTGATCATTTTGTAGGCCGCATTGAGAACATTGATCGATCGATAGTTCTCACATTTCAGCTTCTCATTCACACATTTTGGGCATATTACAGCAGCTTTCTATTCCTGCGGTAGCTTTGTATAACAAAACCTTACTATCAGTCGGTGTAGATCATTAGCCAATTTGTCCTCCCGGTGCGGATGATATCCCTAACGTAGTGCCAAGGACAGCAATCTTGGCATTTCCAGATATATTTAGGACAGCGTCGCAGAAGTGTCTACCGAAAGGCTGCTTCCCAGATAGATGAAAGGTGCTGAAGCTGATGTTGCAGTCAAAACCAAAAAAAAAAAACACTATGCATTACAGCGAATTGCCTCTTTTCCCTCTCATAAATATTTTATTTTTACGGATAGCCTCAGCTCCATTGAGGCCGGTAAAGCACTCCTCGTATTTCCTTCGCGAATGCTTTATCGAATCACACCATCACCTTGGTATGGGTTCCTTCACATTGCTCAATATCGGGCAATGAGAAAGCAGACTAACTCGCCAAGGTGGGCGCTATGGAAGGCAATATTTATGACCGTCAAATCGTCTTCAATGATTTTTTTGCAATTGTTCGTCAGCAAACTCTGCTCAGTTGGCAACAAAAATGGGACAATGGTGACTTGGGTAGGCGGTTGCATTCCATTCTCCTCAGGTGTCTAAGAAGCCGTGGTATAAAGGGTTGAACATGAGTAGAGTTTATCAAGGTAATGTGTCGGCTGATGCCCAACCACTACTCTTTGGGATTGCACCTCTATCGAATAGGACTTTCAGGCAGTAACCGATACGGTTGTGGTGCAGGATACATTGACATCAATCATGTGGTGTGGTACTGTTCCGAATACGGCATTGCCAGATCCGATTTATGTGAATCCCTCAGGGCTTGAGGGGAACCAGATAAGGAAGACATTAGAGATGTTCTGGGTAGACTAGATTTCGAATTCATGATGCTAGTTTACGAATTTTTGAAGAAAATGTAAGTCCTTGTTTAATTTCCTACCTTGGTTGTTTTGTCCACTTCGTCCTCCCTTTGGTTTTCACCTGTCCACCTTGTCTTCTCGGAATACGTCAGTCTACCGTTACAGGTTGTCTCGTCCACTATACGGTTGACCTGTAGCAACAACGCTTCTATAGTACGCTTCTGAACGTCAACGAGCATCCTCTATAGGATGCTTCCCCGAAAATTATTGTACTCCCTAACCCATACCAAACCGCGAGTTTTACGGTTCCCCAAAACTATCATAAAATGTTAAGAAGCAAATGTGGTTGTGTAAAAAAAAAAAATCAAATGATTTCGGCTCCGTTATGCCTAATAAATGATTAAGTAAAAAAAATAGGAAAAACCGCCAGTAGATCCTGCTATATATAGACCAATATGCTTGCTGGATACTCTTGGTAAACTTCTGGAGAAGGTCATCTTCGGCAACGGATTACGAAAAGACAGTTCGGATTCCGGAAAAAGACTTCGACGGTGGGTGCTAGTCGGAGAATCATCGCGTGCGCGGTCTCTACACAGAATTCGGGTCCCCGAAAGTTCTGCAAAGCTACTTTCAGAACCGGGTACTGCATTGAAAAACTTCTGATGGAGTCCCTGCAGAAACTCCTAATGATCTCTACAGAAGAACTCCTGATGAAATCCATCGAGAAACTTTTGATGGAATCCTTGGAAGAACTTCTGATGTAATCCCTGGAGGTTCCTGATGAAAACCCTACGGAAACTCTTGATAGAATTCCTGTAGTAAGTCTCGGTAGACTCTCTAAAGGAACTTCTTATGGAAACTCTTAAGGAACTCCGGATATCCCGATGGAATCCTTAGAGGAATTCGTGCTATAATCCATAGAAGAACTTCTGATGTTTCAGAAGGAATCTCTGAAGGAACTTCTGATGGAATCTCTAGAGGAGCTCCTGATGAAATCCCGGGAGGAATTCCTGATAGAATACCTAGAGTGTCTCCTTGTGTTATCACTAGAAGTAATCCTGATGGAATTCCTTGAGGAATTCCAGATAAAACCCCTAAAAGAACTCCTTATCTAATCCCCAGAAGAACTCCTGACGTAATCCCTAGAAGAACTTCTGATGTAATACCTGGAGGCGTTCCAGGTGGAATCTCTTAAGGGACTATTGATGTGATCTCTAGAGAAACTCCTGATGGAATCCCTATAGGAACTCTTATTGAAAATTCTGGAGGAAATTCCTGATAAGATGCCTGGAAGAGTTCTTGATGGAATCTCTGGAGGAGCTCCTTATGAAATGCCTAAAAGAAATCCTTATGCATTTTCTTGAGGAGCTCGTGATATAATCTCTTAAGGAATTCCAGGTGGAACCCCTGAAGGAACTTCTGATAAAATCTCTAGATAGAGTAACTCTTGATGTAATCCCAATAGAAAGTCCGGATGAAATCCCTGGAGGAGTCCCTGATAAGATTCCGGATGGAAATCCTGATAAAATTCCTAGAGGAATACCTTATGATATCCTTAGAAAAAATCTGATGATCCCTAGACAAACTTCTGATGGAAATGCTAGAGGAACTCCTGATGGAATCCCAGGAGAAACTTCTGATGGGATGGAATCCCAGGAGAAACTTGTGATGGAACTTCTGGAGGAATTCTAGCTGAAATCCCTGAAGTAACTCCTAATGTAATCCATAGAAGAACGCTTGATGAAATTCCTAGAGAATCTTCCGATGGCAACCCTAGAAGATACCCTGAAGGAACTCCTGATGGAAACTTTCGTGGAAAACTCGTGTTTAAATCCCTAGAATAACTCATGATCCCTAGAGGACTACGGATGGAATCTTATTGAAATTTCTAGAGGAATTCCTGATAAGATCTCTGAAGGAATTCTTCATGGAATCTCTGGAGGAACTCCTTATTAAAACCCTAAAAGAAATCCTTATGCAATCTCTTAAGGAATTCCAGGTAAAATCCCTGAAGAACTTCTGATTGAATCTCTAGAGGAACTCTTGATGTAATCCCTATAGGAACTCCGGATGAAATCTCTGGAGGAGTTCCTGATAAGATTCCTGATTGAACTCCTGATAGAATCCATAGAGGAACTCCTCACGATATCCCTAAGAGTTATCCTGATGATCCCTGGCGGAACTTCTGATGGAATTTCCAGAGGAACTTCTGATGGAATCCCTAGAGGAGTTCCTGGAGGAATCCCAGGAGAAACTTCTGATGAAACACCTGGAGGAATTATAGCAGAAATTCTTGATGGAATCCTTAGAAAAATTCTTGATAAAATTCCTAGAGAAACTTCCGATGGAATCGCTAGAGGAACTTCCGATAAAATCGCTAGAGAAATTTTAGATGGAATCCCTAGAAGTTACCCTGAAGGAACTCCTGATGAAACCCTTCGTGGAATTCATGATAGAATCTTTAGAAGCTCTCCTGATGAAATTCCTGTATGAACTCGTGTTTAAATCCCTAGAATAACTCGTGATCCCTAGGAAAACTCCTTATGGAATCTCTGGAGGAAATTTTGATTGAGTTCCTAGTGGAATCCTCACAATAACTTCTAATGAATTTTTTTCCTGATGGAATCCCTGGAAAAACTTCCAAAAAAAAATCCCTAAATGAACTCCTGATCCCTTGAGGAATTCCAGGTGAACTTTCGGAAGGAATTTCTAAAGGCATTCTTCGTTAAATCACTGGATCAAATCTACATTAAATTTCTCTAGGAACAACTGGTGGAAACATGAAGAAATTAGCGATGAAACACATTAAGGAATTTTGGTAGAATTCCACAAGGATTTCCTGCACCATTGCCTGGAGGAATTTCTGGTGAAATTCCTGATGACTTTATTGTAGGTATTTCTGGTACGATCCCTTGAGCAATTCCTTGTTGAACTTTTGATGGAATCACAAGTCAAATTGCTTGTGGATTTGTTAAAGAAATAGGATAAAGATTGTGGGAAAACGCCAGAGAAATATAAAGAAACATCTCAAAAGCGCGCATTTGTTATCTCTTTTGTACCTGCTTTAAAAAAAAACGATGTAGCCATGTCTTCTGCCAATTTGGTATCCACACGCGTCCACAGCATTCTGGTGTTCGGCGTAGTGATGTCTTCACCTTTCTTTCACCTCATGTTCATCCATCAAGACACCTCTCTGCATTTCCCTTAATCTACTGCGAATGTGCGGTGACCTTGAAGGAGGTTGCCTTATAGATGAATTGTGTACCTGGATTACCCTCTAAAAATATTCAAAAATCTAGACAAAATTGTAGGAACTGCGAAAAATATCAATATCACTCCGCTTTTCAGAGGCTCATGACCTGCATTAATTTTGATCCAAGTTTCTCTGTGTTCAATGTGCTAATTACCGTTATTTTCATTTTCATCACGACCATTTCGGCTCAACTAAATCCATGACTCATCCCTGCCAAAACACTTCACACCTAATACTGGAAAATTATTTCATTTAGCCTTGCCACCCAACTGTATTCACGAATGACTAACAGAAAGCTTCATTTTCTCTTCCACATTTACAGGTGGCGGCCGATTCTTCGACCCCCGGACCAAACAGAGCTTCAAATTCGACCACCTGCGCAAAGAGGCCCTCGACCTGCAGAACCACGAGTGCGACCACATCTCGGAACCGTGGCGCTCCATGCTGGACATCGAAACGCTAACGTACTGTGCGAACCACTACCGGAACGGATCCTGCTCGGTGTACGGGCGCAGTAACAACGGACAGATCCAGCTGAGCATCTGCATCGAAGATCACCAGTTCCAGCCGAAAAACTTCTGGAACGGCCGGTGGCGTTCGGTGTGGTCCATCAGCTTCCCCGCGTCCGGTGGTGGCACGGCCGAGCTCAAGGGCATGCTGAAGCTGCAGGTGCACTACTACGAGGACGGTAACGTGCAGCTGGTGTCGTCGAAGGAGTTCCGCGAATCGGTGGTCATCACGAACGAAGCCGCCACTGCCAAGGAGATCCTGCGACTGGTCGAGGAGAGCGAACACGACTACCAGACGGCAATATCGGAGAACTACCAGACGATGTCCGATACGACATTCAAGGCGCTCCGAAGGCAGCTGCCCGTGACCAGGACGAAAATCGACTGGAGTAAGATAGTGTCGTATAGTATCGGTAAGGAACTGAAAACGCAGTAGATTTATTAAGGACTTTATTACTATTATTATTATTATTTTCTATGCGAGAATGGGGGATCGTGATGTATGCAGGGGGATAGAAGAACAAAGTCTAGGAAAACATACACAAACAGACACGAGCCTGCTCGCGCCGGTGGGATATGTGCATTCGGGCACGAAGAGGGGGTCGCACTCGTGTCCTCCAGTAGGTATCGCTTGTCATAGTCTCGTCGTCCCACGCCAAGCAGACAGGGGTTAATCTAGCTAGGAGAGAGGTTATGTGCAAGCTAACGAAACGACGCGGAAGGCTAAACACAATTATTAATAAATTTAACAAATTACTTCCGATTGGACGGAAGATCGCACGCAATCAAGCCAATATTCGACGCAGTAATATAGAGGGAAAAAATGTTGTATGTTTTATGATTGGATGCAAGCGACATGAAATTAAGGTAAAATCGGAGGATTTTTGATCATTCAGAGGGTTAACGTCACGTTGGTTTTAAATAAAATTCATTCATTATTTATTTCGCTGTTTCAGAAGTATGTTTCACTGGACAGTATAAGAATCGGAGTAATCTTTATACTTGACTGTTGGTTTCCGTTTGATTACAATCTGTTTTCCTGTCGGCTGAAGATATCATTGGATTGGCATTTTAGAATTTTCTTAGGTATTACTGAATATCTTCAATGAGGAGAGCTCTTGGCGAAACCAAAATAATCTGAATAAGATTCTTCAGACATAGCAATATGGAATGGCTGCTCTGATCTTCTGTGCCTATGTTTTCAATACAATTCAGGTGTTTGTCGTTGTACTGCTCCCACATTTCAACCAAGGTCGGGATTTATTCAGGTGGCGCAGATCTTTTTCCACTGTCCTGCAATGAATCTGTAATGATAGGAGCTTTTGGCGAATTCTAAGCAATCTTTATACAGTTAGTCAGCCAGAACAGTGTTGGATGGCTGCCCAGATCTTCGTTACCAATGTTTTCAGTGCATTTCAGGTGTTTGCCCAAGTACTGCTTCCACCGTTCAACCACCTAGCCTAGTCGTTGAGACATTCTTGTTCTTACTCTTTAACATTTCGGCTTGTTAAAAGACCTACGTTTTCGGCGGTTGTGTTGTGGCGGAATCCATAGTCAAATCCTTTTTCAGTGTACAGGAAATTTGACTCAATTTTGAGTTTGTGACACATACCCAATTATACACAGAAATCAAGTTCCTGAAGTGGAAATATGCAATCCACGTTACTTTCAGTAGTTCACCACTGTAATTGGTGACTGTAACCATCTTCCAATGTGACGTCCATCTTTTCAAAATGCTCAAAAAGCACAAAACTAAACCATAGGATAAACGGATTCGGTCCGCCTAACAAACAGATTCAAACCAGCGTAATTCGGTAATATTTTGTTGAACGTTGTCGTCATCAAAAGATATACTTTTGTCTATAATAGAACTACTGCGCTGTAAATGCATTGCCGTAAGCTGTAAGGATAGTAAAAGTAAAACATATTGAAAATTATAAAAGAACGGAATATAAAGTAAAATCAATTATAGCATACATCAAAAACTCGAATTCACCGACGTTTGGCCTGCAACATAGAATCCTAGTTAAAGAAAAAAAAAAACACTGAAAAACCTCCTTTTCTATTAGGTAGTTAACGATTCTACACGAACACTGACACTCACACATACAGCTAAATCGGTATCCTTGTAGAAACATAGAAATTGAACCATTTGGTATCGTAGAGACGATACAGTGATGATACTTCTATGCCCATTGATTTATGATTATAGTCCAGGTAACACCAAGCACTTAACGCTTCAAACTATCGATGTAGTGCTTGTACAGTGCTAATAAGTAATTTATCAGTTCTATATGAGTACTATATGTCCGATTTAGCGAAACTTAGCACTCCACTTGAATTGAAATCATGATGGCAAGATGATTTGATTGCAGACAGTGGGACTCAGAACTCACTTGCGAGGTTCTTGAAAGTACGAAAATTTTTCGATTAACTTATGTATCACTTCTAGACAATGTTTTGAAGATTCTTTGCGCTTATAGACTGGTAAATATAAATGTCTGAAGCATTCACGTGTATAATACTGCAAGGTCCCATAATTTCACATTCTAGGGTCAAATAGAAATACACCCCTTTCCTCAGTAGTAGAAAGTGGATGCCCAATCCAATCATTAGGCTTTTTAGAACCACCCCGACATCTAGTATTACATTGAAAACTTAAATACTAATGCAAAAGTAGGAGAATCACTAAATTAGCTAAACAAGATATCGGAAAAAATAAGGAGAAGCGAACAAAACACGGCATTGCACCGTTTCGTCAGGACGTAGAAGCGTAATTTTTGAAAATTCTTTCGAGTAGAAAAAATATTCATCAAAATGAGGAAGAATCGCAATTTAAACACATACACATTTTCACACACATATACACACACATGCTGCATACAATAACGATAAATGTGTCGACGAAAGAGATAAAATCAGTGCGTTAACCCCGAACGGTGATCAGAGTCAGATTAAGCAGACGAAGAAAAAGAACAAGCTGAAGACGACAGAATGAAACTTTAAGTGGCAAGCTACCAATTACAGTCACAACAATGACAACAAATACTTCAACACAGTAAATAAGACAGATATAAAAAAGCAAAAATTGCACGCGCAGTAAACCGTTGAGTAATTATGAAATAAACGAAAATTAAGCGAACAATTGAGGAAAAGAAGAAAATGCGATAGCAGACAGACGACAAGGCGAAAATAAAAATAAACTATATAAAATTGAAAAAAAAAAGTAATAAAAAATAATGTATATTTAATTATTATTACATATATATGAAAATTAAATAAAAATTCATATAAAATAACCGCGATGGTGGGGATTTGGTGGTATCCGAAATTCCATTTAAAATAATTGTAGACGATAATTTCACTATTTCGAAATAACCGTTACTTGAAGTTAAAATGTTAGATTGTTAGACCTTAAAACCATAGAGGTGAGACGCCATTTTATTTTGTTACGCGACTATTCAACTGATTCTTCAAGAATTTATACTCAAATTCATCGAGAAAAAGTTTCACGAATTATCGTAGTATTTTCTTCAGAGGTTTCACCAGCAATACTTTCAGGGACTCCTTCAGAAATTATTCTAGAGATTCCTCTACCAATTCTACCATATATGCTTTAAGCGATTTTTTCAAAAAAAAAGTTTATAAGAATTTCTTCGAGATTAGCTCCAGGGAACCCTTACGCACTCTAATGCTACAACCGCTTATAATTTAGACAGGAAATATTTTGAAGATTTTTCCAAAGACTAGTGTCGATGTTCACTTAGTAGACAGTCCCCTATAGTCGCACTAGTGGCTTATCACGGCCGTTAGGCTATGAATCGTCGCAAAATATGTTTTGACATGAAGGTCAGCAGCTATTTATCTATGAACCATTGATGCACAGCGCGATTTTGTTAAAAAAAATTATCGAAATAAATAGTTTTGCTTAAAATTTAAGCCCCCTTGCGCCTATGCTGCCGTGAATCGCAAGTCAGTCCCATCTGCAAAAAGTAGGCATTGAGAAAATGGACTGTGAAGTTTCCAAACTCTTTGGAAAATTCCAGAGGATTGGAACAAGTTCAAATCTTCATGAAACTTTCACGATTTGTTCTTCACTACGATATCTTTCCGAGAAAAATATAAAGATGATCAAAACACGGTTCATTTTTGTGTTATATGGCGCGGAAATTCGTAGTGGGACTGATATGCGATTACTTTTCATTATGGGACAATTTGACTTGCTGTTTTTTCCTACTTTTTCCTAACAAATCCAAATTATATAATAATCTAGTCCAGAATATGTTGAAGAATCTACCCCAGAAATTTTAGATCCTGCGTTAGAATAATACGCAGTTTTTTTTTAAATCATGCTCCGAATTCTGTCAGAACCCGACCTAATATTATTAGCTTGAACTGTGGATGAATCCTGATGAAGCAGATGGTCAGAATGTCCAAAATTTTACAAGAACCGTGCCTAGAATTCCTTCAGAATCTCACTCAATAATCATTTTCAAATGCCACCTAGAATTCTTTTGAAATGCTAAACAGTATTTCAAAAGAAACCTACTCATAATTTTATTATAATTTCGTTTAGTGTCCTGGAAAAATTTTACATATCGTTATGTTGTAATCTTGCCCAGGATTCTAAAAAAAATATGAATTGAATTCGTTGAAAATCCTGGCTATGGAATCCTGGTAAAAAGTCTGTGAGAATATTGCAAATGTTAAGGCTGATTTGCTGCTGACAAGAAAAGTAATCGCCAATCAAGATACGTGGAAAATTACTTGCATGAAATGGTCAATTAAATCACATTTCTTTGATCGCAGTACGCAGTTGAGAAGAAATGTCATTTCAACCAGTGCGCATCGTACCTTCGTGCTGTGCATACACGATTTCTCTCTGCTCTTGTAAGTTTTCTTAAGAACTACCTAAAGCAATAAAACAGTACTTTTTCAACGTCTTTCAGCCAATAAACCGTTACTTTTCAGTGCTACTAAACAGTAATTTTTTCTACTATTGATCCCTACTATCTACTGATTGATCCCTTGTTTGGACCCGTGCCTTCGATTTTTCGTTGGACTCGTTGGCGAAAGCTAACGGTGGTAATCCTTCTTGGACACCGTCTTGGGAAAAAACCTCTCGAAGGTCACGTCTTCTTTCGCTTATTCACTAAACATGGTATCAACAACAAACAAAAGGAAGGGTGAATCTCTGAATTCACAACTTCCTTCCAAAAAAGTGGGATTTAAAACTGTTACTAAACGTGGTAAGAATGGAAGAAAGGACGCTTCCCCGGAATGCGAAATTACTTCCAAGGGTGAAATGAATAATTGTATCGAAATGAGCAATCAGTTCGATGCTCTAGACAAATTTTCCGAACACCAAATCGAAGCAGCCTCTAGCCCAGGCTCTTTGATTTAAGTGAGGAAGCAAAGAGTGCCGCCTATCGTGGTCAGTTGTTCCGAATTTGCGGGATTCACGCAGGAGATCTTGAACTCCATTAGGGGAATCAAGGTTTCCTTCCAATCGCAAAGAAATGAGACTGTCGCGTTTTGCCGGAAACTCTTAAAGATCGCGAACGTCTTCTCAGACATCTGGAAGAGAAGAAGCACATTGTTTTTACTTATGACGACAAAACTGAACGTTTGTTCAAAGTTGTCTTGAAAGGTCTCTAAAGGACTATAAGTTACCTGAAGAGATCAGAAATGGAATAAATGATTTACTTGGATTTTCCCCAGTCCAAGTAATCATTATGAAAAAGAGAACCCATTCTGGCATTGTTCGGAAAGGGCTTTCTCAAGAATATTATTTAGTTCACTTTAACAAAAAAGAACTAAATAATATTAAAGCGTTAGAAAAAGCAAAACTTATGTTCGATGTCCGTGTGACGTGGGAACATTTCCAGAAACCTGGAGGAAATTACCAGAACCCCACTCAGTGCCGTCGGTGCCAAAAGTGGGGTCATGGTACAAAAAATTGTCGCATGGATGCTAAATGCATGATTTGCGGAGATTCTTCTCACGTGAAGGACGTCTGTCCAGTGAAGGAAGATACCACCAAGTTCATATGCTCTAATTGCGAGGCTAATCATAAGTCCAATTTTTGGGATTGTCCTTCACGCAAAAGAGTCGTTGAGGCTCGTGCCAGTCAGATGAAAGATAATATCCGTTACGATAACGGTCGTTTCCGGAATTTTCCTGGTAGAGTATCGAACAATGCTAATTTTTCAGTTAACGAATGCTTGATTAGGAATCATACCCATCAGGAAGATCATAATCATGCTCATTTACAAACTAATTTTAATCCGTCGGGTAGCCGTTCGAATCTTTTAATTCCGAATGTATCTACCCACGGTAAATCCTATGCCGATATCGTAGCAGGTAATTTGAACACCTCCCCTATTCGTACTATGAGTACCCATTCTACTTGTTTCAAATCAAATGAAAAAAATACCCTACCGCCACAGGTAACATCTACGCCGCCTCTTCGTCTACCAAAAAATCTAATGGGAAATCATCAGATAATGTACCCAATTCAAGTAATATGTCTGCCTCTGATTTTGATTTTCTAACTGAACAATTGAATCTAATGATTGATGCAATGTTCAAACTAACTTTTTTGTTTATCGTAATGATCGACTTGATGGGGCATGTGAGGGAGTTGCAATCATCATTCATAGGCGTATAAAACATTAACTGTTTTCGTCATTTGAAACTAAAGTTTTTGAAACTTTAGGTGTTTCTGTTGAAACACAGCTTGGTAAATATACTTTAATAGCTGCCTATTTGCCTTTTCAATGCTCTGGACAGCAAGTTAATTTGCTCCAAACTGACTTGCGAAAATTGACTCGCAATAAGTCAAATTTTTTGTCATTGGTGACTTTAATGCCAAACATCGGTCATGGAATAATTCTCAAAGTAATTCCAACGGCAGAATTTTATTTGATGAGTGCTCTTCAGGATATTTCTCAATTCAATACCCTGATAGCCCTACATGTTTTTCCTCTTCTAGAAATCCATCTACGATTGATTTGGTCTTAACCGACTCTAGTCATCTTTGTAGCCAATTAGTTACTCATGCTGATTTTGGAGTTGTGTTTGATCCTTCGACCTTGACGTTTGCTCCTGCGGGGGCCGGCGATGAGGGCAGGATCAAACATGTCGCGCGTCGGTCGAGTGAAAGTGAAAAAGTGGCGTGATCGCTTAGTTGTGTTTGATCCTTCGACCTTGATGCTTGCTCCTGCGGGGGCCGGCGATGAGGACAGGATCAAACATGTCGCGCGTCGGTCGAGTGAAAGTGAAAAAGTGGCGTGATCGCTTAGTTGTGTTTGATCCTTCGACCTTGATGCTTGCTCCTGCGGGGGCCGGCGATGAGGACAGGATCAAACATGTCGCGCATCGGTCGAGTAAAGTGAAAAAGTGCCGCGTTCGATAAGTTCTTTTTGATCTTTCGACGTTGACGCTTGCTCCTTGGCAGTGCGTCAAGAAAGCCCGAGCAGTCGTCAGTTGTTTTCCCTCTCGGGACGCGCGCCTATTTTCTCTGTGTGTTTTCATATAGCCGAGCAAACGAGTGAAGCTGAAAGTGGATTGTTGCTGCTCAAGGATGACGGATCAATTGGTGAGCTCGTTTCATGCTACTATATCTAATCTATAAAATATGTATGATTGCACCTTTAATAATTTTTAAACAAACTATGAAATGTTCGTCACTGTGAGTGTCGACATAAACTCTGATTCATAAATTATTTACGTCAAATTTTTTTTACTCAAAACACCTTTTTCCTTTTACTTTTATTTTTGTAATTAAAAAAAAACTTTGAATGGTTCGACACTACGAGTGTAGACTTGCGAAAGGTTCACTTTATTCAACAAACTTTGATAAGTTCGTCACCTCAAGTGTCGGCATAATTTTTCTCTACATAGATATTGTTCACACCAAATAGAAAATTTTATATTTACATATAAGCATATTTATAGCTCACAAATAATTATTTATCATGGTCTAATCACTTATCAAAGTGAATCCTGTGACCCAACGATCCTCCCCATTAGTTTGATTCTGATCATGTCCCTGTTACATTTCAAATATCCCAAGATGCGATTCTCAATCCTATCAGCTCCACTTTCAATTATTTTACGAGCCGACTGGAATATATAATGAAAACATTTATTGACTCTAATCTTGATGTTAATATTCCTTTACAAACGAAAACTTGATATTGACAATGCTCTTGAAACTTTAATAAATTCCATTGTTGAAGCCAGAAGCATTGCAATTCCAAAATGTGAAGTAAAATTATAGACGATTATAGACGATGATCTTAAACTCTTGATCCGTCTTAAAAACGTGAGGAGAAGGCAATTTAATAACGCACTAGCGATCCTGCTATGAAAATTATATGGCAAAATTTGCAAAAAGAAATCAAGAAACGTGTTGCACAATTGAGAAACAAAAATTTTAAAAATAAGATTTCTCAATTGGACCCTGGCTCTAAGCCCTTTTGGAAATTATCTAAAATTTTGAAAAAACCTCAGAAGCCAATACTGGCATTGAAAGAGGAAAACAAATTATTACTAGGGTTTCGTTCTACTTCGTCGTAAGAGCTACTAATCGTCGTATCAAACTTAAAATGTTCCACTACGGCGGATATTCCAACTTACCTGCAACATAGATTCATTTTCCAAATGTAATTTTGTGAAAGCTTTTATGATTCGTCCACCTGTACACCAAAAATGCAATGAAACTACTGTATTTCGATAAATAACTTCAGTTCAATTATCCTCTTTAAACTTTTTCACCGAAATCGCATGGACGAACACGATTTGAGAGAAATGCTTAGCGATCGACATCAGTCACACCACTTTCCAACACAAGTTTCTTCCCGCCCCCGTGGGTGGCTTACTTCGCCGGGCACTTAGTTTCACTATGGAAAACCTTCGTGCTTCTTCACTGAAGGATTTCATTCCAATCACACGCCGTAAAACTTCAATAAATGACCAAAGTTTACGAAATTTCCTCAACCGCCGCGTATAATTGAGAATGTAAACAAAGTTCAATCCGTCGTACCGAGAAAAAAAAGCTTGTGCGCATCAATGTGTGCGCGGCGCTCGACCTAAAAATACGGTTCCTTTGATTGTGTTGTTTTCGCTGTACTGTGAGCAAATTCCATAATTGTACGGTCAAAAGGAATTGTGTTCATATGTTTGTGCTGAATTTTGATGACGAACAATTAATTTTAAAGGAAATTATTATTAGTACTATCATGCTGAAGGAATGGGGAGATGCCCGTAGATCTATATATTCTAGTAAAACATTTTTAAACAGCGTTGATATGTTGTGTTTTAACCACTCAATACACACAGTGAGCCGTAAGTTGTGAGACGAATCTGGAAACTGATTGCGACGGAGTTGAAAACGATACGACGGATTGAGAATACGGTAAGATGCATTTTCTTTGCATTATTTCCAAAAACAGATCAAGATTTATCAAAATGTTATTATACAATGCTTAAGCCGTTTTGAGAAAGAATTGTTTGGCATTGGTTTGTATCACCATCATTCACTGCAATACTGGGAAAATTGCAGTTCTCACTGATCAATGCTTAATACGATGGATAGTAGCACATCACCCTAACTAATAGCGAAAAAGCTCAAAAACTTGCTATGCAGTTTGAAAATGCGCACAATTTTAATTTAGGACTTACTAGTCCAATTGAAAATCAAGTTACTCAGGACTTCGAAAATATTCTCAATCAAGAGAACGTTTTCGAAAATGCCTGTGAGACTGATTTGGAGGAAGTGAGAACTATTATTAAAAAACTCAAAAATATGAAAGCTCCTGGCGATGATGGAATTTTCTACATCCTCATCAAGAAACTTCCAGAAAGTAGCTTATCATTTTTAGTTGATATATTCAACAAATGTTTTCAATTAGCATATTTTCCTGACAAATGGAAAATGCTAAGGTTGTTCCAATTTTAAAACCAGACAAACATCCTGCAGAAGCTTCTAGCTATCGTCCAATCAGTTTGCTTTCCTCCATCAGTAAATTTTTCGAAAAGGTCATTTTGAACAGAATGATGACCCACATCAACGAAAATTCATTTTTTGCCAATGAACAGTTCGGATTCCGCCATGGACATTCGACCACTCATCAACTTTTACGTGTAACAAATTTGATCCGTTCCAACAAATCTGAAGGCTATTCTGGTATTGCTCTTCTAGACAGAGAAAAAGTATTCGACAGTGTTTGACATGAAGACTTGATTGTAAAATTAAAAATCTTTAATTTTCCAATATACATTGTTAGAATAACCCAAAATTATCTGTCAAACCATACACTTCAGGTTAATTATCAGGACTCCAAGCCTAGAAGACTTCATGACTTCATATCCATTTACTATCAGAAAATCAAAACTTTGTCTTAAGAACAAGCTTTTGATCTTCAAACAAATATTCAGGCCAGCCATAATGTGTGCTGTACCAATATGGACTAGCTGTTGTAATACCAGAAAGAAAGCTCTACAGAGGATTCAAAAGAAAAAAAAAAATGAAAAATATTCTGAAGCTCGCTCCCTGGTATAGTACTACAGTTGACTCTCCCTTACTCGATATTCGCTATCTCGATATCGAGTTAAATAACCATAGTAAAGGTCCGATGTGAGGACCTTTAGAGGCCCAAACATCGACTCTGATCACTATCTCGTTGTTAGTAAAATTCGTGCACGGTTGTCTACCGTGGCGAACACAAGAACACAGTGACCGTTGCGTTTCAATATCCAGCGCTTATCAACAGAAGGTGTAGCAGACGAGTACCGCCGGAAGCTTGATGAGCGGATAAGGGGATACAACGTAGGCAACAACCTCAACAATCTGTGGGAGTCTATCCACGGTGCGATGAGCACAGCAGCGCGAGAGGTGATAGGTACTGCTCGGAGACGGCCCAGAAACGGTTGGTTTGATGAGGAGTGCCAGAATGTGACGGATGAGAAGAATGTTGCCAGAAGCCGGATGTTAGTGTCTGGTACCCGGCAAAATAGAGAGCGATACAAGGAAGCTAGAGCAGCCGAGAAACGAATTCACCGCAGAAAGAAAAGGCAGTATGAAGAACACACTTCGAAAAATTCTTGTAATTTTGTGTCATTGATGCCCGACATATTAAAGCGAGCATAATGACACAAAATTAGGTTCTATCTTATATTTACACGATGGTATAAAACGATATTTTTGTAATTTTACAGCAGTACTGATCGTGCTTGTAATTTTACTGTACAGAATATTTTGGAAAACATAACCTCAATCTAGTCGTTACCCACAATTATCCAGATCCCACCACAATTTCTTCACACTTCTTGGTAGAAATGAAGACACAATTGGATTCAATTTCAATTTATTTATCTATTCCCGTTAGCTCACAATTCGTTATCAAACGTCAACATCCCACCGCAAAATCGCTAGTGTTTGGAGGGGATTTTAACCTCCAAATTGCCAAATAACCTCCAAAGCATCACCTCCAAGTTAGTTCTGATACCCTTAGTTATATAAAATATGGTGGCGCGTCGATCGTCGCAAGTTTATCGTTAAACAGTCAATAAATATCCACCATTCAAACTTCATAATTACACGCAGAAATTTCCTTTCCTTCGAGATTTTTCAACGCCAGAGCACACGTCTTTCCATTTTTTCTGATGGTGGCTGATTTATGCTTCACTCGATCGATTTCGTTGCGTTAAGAAAACGTTGCCAATGACAGACAAAATCTTGGTGGCTGCCAGGTGGAAAGAACACTTCGAGCAATTGTTGAATGGAGAGATCGCGAGCGCGTCTGAGAACAGACTAAATATCAGCAACGATGGACAAGCTGTGGAGCCCCCGACGCTAGATGAGGTTAGAAGAGCGATTAAGGAGTTGAAGAACTGTAAGGCTGCTGGAAAAGACGAGCTCCCGGCCGAACTTTTCAAGCACGGTAGTGAGCAGCTGTACGAAATACTGCACCGTACTCTGTTAAGGATATGGGAGGAAGAAGAACTGCCTTCTAGCTGGCTGGAGGGCCTCATCTGCCCTCTGTATAAGAAGGGCCACAGATTGGAGTGCGCCAATAGACCATTTCCGTCAGACCTTACCCCCAGTTTTTATATTTTTATTAGAAAGGCGATTATTTTTAATGATTATTTACGCTTTCAGATATTTTTTATATGCACTCCTGATTTTCTTACATTTTTTTGAAAATTTGGGAATTTGAGGTGAATTTCGTCGTGCGTCACAGTTGTTTCAACCCTATGGGTATAGAAAGTGGAGATTTTTCCTAAACTTTTAACATCCCTGCATTGAATGTTTGTAGACACAACAAAATGTCAAATCCAGCACACAACAAAATGATTCGCTCGTTGGTTTGCTGTTTATCAACCTCACGCTAAACTTGTTCCGCTCAAAAATGAGTACCGAGTGCACAAAATCGTCCTCTTCTCATGCAGCACATGTCCTGTGCAAATAGGTTGTAATCCTTATTGAGCAAGAGCTTGTAAACAGAAATTAATGAGCAAATTACGCACAGCGATAGAACGCCCTAAATGCGGAATTTGCTTCCATTTTTCTTTTGATTATGAAAACATGACAATTTGAAGCTTTTCAGAATTTTTCCATTTGAATAGCTGAAGCGGAAGCAAATGGGGAAAGAAATTTCTCATTTGCGACTTTCTTTCAGATTTTCGATGGAAAAAAATCCCGGAAAACTCCCCATCTTAAAAACTGTCAACTGTTTGTTGCCACGCGGGAGATGACTGACAGTTCCGTTTTCAGCGATCTGCATATAGCCAATGGTCAATACGTATACGTATAGGCTCACAGAATAAGTGCGAATTGCACAGATTTTTCACTTATTCAGAAAGGAACAAGTAGTGCATCCAAATCCAAGATCAACTAAATTGAGACCAATGTTCTGAATTTACTCAGGTGGTGCAAATCATTAATGCGTGCAACTATTTCTTTCTTTTATTTTCCGACTGACGTCACTATTTGCTCTGCATAAGAATAACGAAAGAATAAAAGAGAGAACTAGTGTCGCACATCAATGATCTGCGCCACCTGAGTGAATCTCAATCATTGGAGTAAACCCAGAAGCTTGCGTGGAAACCGCAAAGGAACAGCTGATCAAAATTCACCACAACGTGGAGATAAAATCATAGGGGAAAAAGGGGTCTCATAAAAATCGGAGAAAAATAATTTGTAGGGGACCGTGGGGCGAACTGTTGTGCCGTCAGTTTTTCATTGTTTTTTCAATAGTTAGGGGCTTCAAAACATATGAGTTCCTTAGGGAAGTTTGTCCAGCAAATTGAAAGAAAGCTCATGAGCAAATAAATTTTTTTGACGGAAATGGTCTATTACCGAGGAATAACGCTCCTCAATTCGGCGTACAAAATAATGTCGCGTGTTCTGTTCAACAGATTGAGACCGCTGGAGGAGTCCTTCGTCGGCGAATACCAAGCTGGTTTTCGTGAGGGCCGATCAACGACGGATCAAATGTTTACCTTGCGACAAATCCTTGATAAGTTCCGGGAATACAACTTGCAGACTCACCATCTGTTCATTGATTTCAAGGCGGCGTACGATTCAGTAAAGAGAAATGAGTTATGGCAGATAATGATAGAACACGGTTTTCCGGCGAAACTGATTAGACTGATTCGTGCAACGTTGGATGGATCGAAATCAAGTGTGCGGGTTGCGGATGAGACTTCAACCTCCTTCGTAACCTTAGATGGATTGAAGCAAGGAGATGCGCTTTCGAACCTTTTGTTCAACATTGCTCTCGAAGGAGCTATAAGGAGAGCGGGCGTGCAAAGAAGCGGTACCATCGTCACCCGGTCGCATATGCTCCTGGGTTTTGCGGACGATATCGATATAATCGGAATTGATCGTCGAGCCGTAGAAGAGGCATTCGTGCCTTTTCAAAGGGAGACAGCGAGGATTGGACTTACCGTCAACACCAGCAAAACTAAGAACATGATCGCTGGTAGACAGCGTGGTTCCAATCGTGACGTTGGTAGTGAAGTGGTGCTGGGTGGTGAAAAATTTGAAGTAGTGGAAGAATTTGTGTATCTTGGTACTTTAGTGACTTGCGATAATGATGTTACCCGCGAGGTGAAAAGGCGTCTTGCAGCTGCGAATAGGGCTTTTTACGGGCTCCGTAACCAGCTTAAGTCCCGTAGCCTGCAGACGAAAACAAAATTCGCGCTATATAAGACTCTTATCCTTCCGGTTGCTCTATACGGCCATGAATCCTTGACGTTGAAAGAGGTCGACCGGAAAGCGTTTGGAGTTTTTGAGCGTAAAGTGCTGCGAACAATACTCGGCGGTAAACAAGAAAATGGCATCTGGCGGCGTCGCATGAATCATGAGTTGTACCAAGTATATAAAGAAGTGGATATTATCAAGCTCATAAAACACGGCAGGCTGCGTTGGGCTGGTCACGTGGTACGAATGCCGGAAGAACGACAAGCAAAAATAATATTTAGTAGAGAACCCGGACGAGGCCGTCGGCTTCGTGGTAGGCCGCGCACACGTTGGTTTTTTGCAGTTGAAGAGGACTTAGGGGCACTTAACGTTCAGGGCGACTGGAAGCGATTGGCTCAGGACCGAGCCCAGTGGAGAAGAATTATCCATTCGGCGTAGATTCAACGTAGCGGATTGTAGCCCATCAAGTATCAAGTAAGTAACCATAGTAAAAGTTGGTTTACATGGCTACCTCGATGGTCCCTTGGATCGCATTTGCACTGGATTTGTGTTCTATAACTCGATGGTCCCTTCAATATCGAGTAAAGGCCGGTTTGCTACTGACAAGAAAAGGAATCGCCTATCTCGATGCGTGGAAAATTTCTCCCAAGAAATGGTCAAGAAAATCACTTTTTTCTGATCGCAGTACGCAGTTGAGAAGAAATGTCACTTCAAAGGGGGCTCTCTGCAGGAAATTTCTTGACCCTTTCAGTCAAGGAATTTCTTTACTTTTCTTGAGCGAAACAGCATACTTAGCTTAAAGCTAAAGAAAAGTAAAGAAATTCCTTGACTGAAAGGGTCAAGAAATTTCCTGCAGAGAGCCCCCTTTGAAGTGACATTTCTTCTCAACTGCGTACTGCGATCAGAAAAAAGTGATTTTCTTGACCATTTCTTGGGAGAAATTTTCCACGCATCGAGATAGGCGATTCCTTTTCTTGTCAGTAGCAAACCGGCCTTAAGGAAGAGTTGACTGCAATGAGTTACATAGAATAGCCAATGTTGAAACATTGGAATAATGTCAAACACAGAACACATAGATATAAGAAACGAATAAATTCCTAATAAAGGAATTTAAAAAAGCTACTGCTACATGACACATGGCAATCATAGCAAATTTTACTTCAAACTACAAATTAGGTATTTACAATGCATTCTCCCGATAATGCGTCCCGAATCACTCCGGCTTTCGGATGACCAGCCTCCGGTCGGCATCTTTGTTCAGCTCCAGCTCGGCCCGAGTAATGTGCCATTGGTCGTCCTTCCGCTCGGCCCAGAAGTGCAACTTGCCCCGCTGTTGGGTACCCTTGACCGGCAGCGTAAAGTCTTCAATCTTTCCCTCGCCGTACTTCTTCGACTCTTCGCCAAAGTCGAAGCCCATTTCCTTGATGGGTTCTCCCAGCAGCTGGATGGCACCTGGAGGACGATAGATCAGGATTATCAACCGTAAGGCAGTCGCCGTTTGTTGTGTAGACTCACCTGGATGGGCCCGTAGCAACTTGAGGGATTCCCGGTAGTAGGGTTGCATCCGTACGCGATCTTCTAGCTTCGATTTCATGAGCAATGCCGCGGTAATGCCACCGATGGCAATGTAGGTGGCCGTTTTGACCAGTGTCCTCATCGGTATACGTGAGATCATGATGTCCTGTCCTGGGGTGTAGTTTCCGTAGATTTGGTTTTAGAATGTTCTTTTTTTGTTTGTGGTGTCACTTGGACGGCTAAGACCGCTCACGGTGTTCTTATCACGCAACAAAACATCCTCGCGCTTTGAATGCTGTTTACGCAAATGAAATCGTACGTAGATTACCCTTTTCTTCACTTACCTTGGGTTGAGAGATTTCTGAGTGGCTCACGCTAAAACAAAACCTCTCAGCGCTCACAGTGAAAATACGGTGTTGGTTTGGATGCGCATTCATTCATTAAGGGCTTGTTCACATATTTCATAACGCTGAATTTGGCCATTTTGGATACCCACCCATTCCCATGTAACGCTTTTTGTATGGATATATTTCAGTTTTTGTATGAGCCGTAACATCCCCAGGACACCCACCCACCCCACCAAGCGTTATGAAATTTGTGAATGGGCCCTAAATGATTTTGCTTTGCATTTTGCTCAGAAACACCGAGCTACACACGCGGTTACCAATGGCTTTTAGGGCGTTATCTCAGATTAAGTGAAAAATGGTCATACAGCACTATGGCAGGCCACCTTTTAGCTTAGGAGCGGTCCATTAATTACGTAAGACAATTTTCGGGATATTTCAACACCCCACCCCCTCCCCCATGGTAAGATTTTTTGTATGATAATCCAAAATAAATTGTATGGCGCGTAAGAAATCTAAAACCCCCCTCCCCTATAACCCCTTACATAAATAATGGACAGCCCCTTATTGTCACTTTGTGATTTGTGACGGCCATGGTTTTTACCTAGGAGGGAGGCACAGATACTACACACAAAATTGGATACACACAAAATTGGATACAATTTTTTTCCAAATTGCAAGATAACTCCAGTTTGCCAACGACAATCAAGGCAAGCTTAGTGAAAATTGCTAGTTTTCATTTGTTGTGTACCTTCGATCTTTCTGGACAAACATTGAAAAAGGGCCACAGTTTTCTATTCGTTTAATTTTCAGTTTTATTGAAAACAGTACAAAAAATATTCCTATACGTTATATTCAATTAGAATGAACGGTGCTCTCGTGACGTTACTTTTGAATGTGCATGAATTGATTCTAATTTGATTTTTGCTACTTTTGATGAAATGCAAAAATATGTTTTGGCTAATTACGCGCTTTTATCATGTTTGTCCATTGCTTAAGATCCGGGCTCACAGTGACAGTTCGTGACAGCAAAATCTCGGCTCACTGTGACGTAGAGAAATTTTGTATTGGTTTCCCCAAGTAACCAGTAAGCACGATAATGCGGCACGGTAACAGCATTATATGCGCATATAGGGTAATCATTTGATGCATGTCAGTTTTATATACGCATATAATGCTATTATAATGCCAGAAAAGGCGAAATAGCGTGCCCTTATAGTGCTAAGATATAACCGTGCTTATCTGCACCACTAATGCTGATATAAGACCACGTGAGAAACGTCAGTTGTTATCGCCAGGTTTTTAGGGCGAATATTTTGTGCTTTCGCGTACGCAGCCAGAGAGCTTTCGCGTATGCGGCCAAGCAACTGGTACACTAGGTAAATAAATTAATGAATGGAAATGGAAACCTCTAATAGTATGCAAAAAAAAAAATTAAAAATGGTACAGATAGTACTTCTCCGTATCAGATATATTCGTTTTGGTAGTTTTTATCTTTTTGAGGACTTGCAATTGCCACATTTTGATCCTCGTTTTATGATGATGAAATTCCTCATTTTGCGTCTCGAACCTGCGACACCCGTATTGTTGAGTTGTTATCCTGCTCCTTTGCTTCTACGGCCACATAAGATGAATAGTATTGGAAAGAAAAGTGACCAATTTAAACCATCACTTTTCCCCGTCATAAAACCTGCAATTGTAGTAGTGAGAAGATTTATGTTTGACTCCCTCTTACCACTATATGCAAACACAAAGCACGTGGTATATCTGTCAAAACACTGGATGGTATTTAAACATGCCCTGTATTCGAATATAAAGCCAATATAGTGCTTATTTAATGCCTGTATGCATCAGGCTTAGAAGCATTAATGATGCTGTAATAGGGTTTCTATGCAGCGGAAGTGCTGTTATAGGGTGTGTAAGCATTTGTGGTGCTATTATAATGCATGTACGCATCTATGATGCTGATTAAGGGCTTATTATTAGTGCTTATGGTTACTTGGGGAGGGAGACTCCCAGGTTTTTACATAAGTTGCTGAGTCTAACTTGAACGTCTGTCTGCGGTTCAGTGTTTCTTTCAAAAAAAAAAAATAAAATAAAACGCTGGTAGATCGTTACAGTAACTTCAATACGTTTTGGTGTCTTCTGCGCGACCATGTCATGGACAATCAGGAATCATCGCGTAAAGACACCAAAATGATTTGAAGAAGCTCTGACTTACAAGCCATTTTTAAGGTGAAATAGTTTGATATCAAACTTCTAAGATTGCTCTTTGCATCTTTGTTTAGCATTTAAAAAATAAGACTTTAAGCATTAAAAAAATAATGAAATTATATATAGAAGAATTCCTGATTCAAACTCTGACGTAACTTTTGGAGGGATCCCTTAGGAAGTCCGGATGAACTTCTGAAGTAATTTTTGAAGCATTATCTCTCGCTTATGATCTCGCCCTAAAAGCCATTTGATTTACACGTTGTTAGTTTTCATCTTTTTTCCATTCATTCGTTAAAATAACGAGTTACTCGGTTACCAATGACTTTTAGGGTGAGGTCTCGCATAACATATGATCTCGCTCTTAAAGCCATTGGTCGAATTCGTAGCTCATTGTTTTTAAGCAAATCAATGAACTAAAATAAAAGCTGTCACCACTGAAAGATGGAGGAGGATTTTATCTTCATCGTAGCATTGTTAAGTAACGTAGAAATACATCCATTTGCTCAGAAACAACAAGCTACACATTTGGTTACCATGGGCTTTTAGGGCGATATCTCGCATAACTTGAGATCTCGCCCTAAAAGCCATTGGTAACCGAGTGTGTAGCTCCTCTATTCTAAGCAAATGTGTGGAACAGGATGAAAACTATCACCACTGGGAGGAGGATCTTCTTTGTATCGTAGCATTAGGTAATGGATGGCTCTGTTTCAATGGTAGTAAAAACTAAATCCTGAAACAAAGAAAGCACCACGGAAGATGAACAAAAATGTGTTCACATCACGCTTGATTTCTAATCACTACTTTTTCGATTCAGTTTCTTAGTTGCAAGTAATTTACGTTTTTCATTACTTTCCATACGTTTCGGCAGTTATCGACTACCATTCTTCCATGCGCTTGTGTTGAAAGTTTGAGAAATTTCAGAATCCAGCGTAGCGCGATCGGTGAGTAGCAGAGATTGAATCCTGAGAAAATTGAGAGAATCTCTCACGTATCACTCTCTGTAACTATCATAACATGCTGCACGTTATGAGAGACTATTTATCGTATACTGCTACAACTTCGATCAGATTGGGGAGATAGTAGTGCAGACACTATTGCTATTGGAAGTGCGTGGATTGTTTATCTTGCCAGTAAAGAAAAACACCTACCCCCAACGGCAAACAAGCGAGAAAAATGGATTTTATCATCGCTCTCTCTTTGGAGCTCTCGCTCGCTGCTTCCATTTATCAGACTTGTTACACCTTGCGATACAATGACGATCGTGGACCGCATGGGATGTTTTTCTATGCTTGCTTTGATCGTGCTTCATACTCAAATGAGAGCGAATTTTGCAATGCCTGGTGAGTGGAATACAAAAAAAAAATCACATTTTTCTGATTGCAGTACGCAGTTGAGAAGAGATGTCATTTCAAAGGGAGCTCTCTGTAGGAAATTTCTTGACCCTTTCAGTCAAGGAATTTCTTTCCTTTTCTTGAGCAAAACAGCATACTTAGCTTTAGCGATTAAGCACGATGGGAACAGTCGTTACCCTATGGACCAGTGCAAGAGTTCACTATTTTGACGTTTGAGCGGTGCCGAATTCACTCGTTCCCATGGTAACATAAATAATACGGCACCGCTAAAACGTCAAAAAATGAACGCATGCATTGATCCATTCTGAATCTGAATCTTCTTGGTTCCCATTTGATTCATTTTTGTTTTCTGTACGGTTCATTTTCTGTTTGATATTTTGGTCTCTTTTTTCAGGAAAGAGGTCTTGTATTGATTATACGATAAAATAATTTGCGCTCAATAAAAAAAATCCGTTTATCAGATCCTCCATAGATACGTTGAAAAATCTGCATGATGAGGAACTCAGAACCTGAGTCAAGGGTCTTCAACATTTCTGCTACAGCACTGGAGACGTGAGATACTGACACTGAGAGTCCTTTTGATAACATGGTTCTCGTGAGCTCCAATTTGACAGTTCTCAACGCATGTGAATAAAAATCAAAACAAACGCAAGCCGATGGATTCGTGTTCCATTCGCATTTAAATTTGTTTCTTTAAAAACTATTTAAAATTTACTAAAGTGTGTTAAATTGTGAGCCCTCTAGTAAGAAATAGTTCATCACAATGAGTTCACTTGTTATGAACAACGTTTCCGCTTTGTTCCGGCGGTGCTGCACCATTCAAACCGGCATCGTTCGTCATTATGCAACACCAAAACCCGGTGGAGGTAAGTGCTTGGGAACGGTCTTGTTCCGAATGTGCCCCCCCCCCTAAAACTCGATTCCTCTCGCAGCTCTCGGTTCCAAGAAGAAAAAGCTCGGTAAATTGGGACCGGTCGTCGAGAAGAAGGAAATCCCCGTGGAGACGGATGCCAATAAGCTGGTCAACTTCGTGTGTGGCAGTAATGTGCTAAAAACCGGCGAAGATATCAAACTGAAACCGGACTCGGAATATCCGGAGTGGCTGTGGAGTTTACACGTTGGCAAGCCGCTGACCCTAGACGAAATGGATCCGGAGAGTAAAGCCTACTGGCGAAAGTTACGGCGGATGGCACTGCAGCGGAACAACAAGCTGGCCAAGCTGAAAAAGTTCTGAGGGAGGTAAGTGAGGGATACTTTTATTCGTTGAAAATCTGTGCTTTATTGTAGAATTAATACGATTTGTTTTGCGAGGTAGAATGATTCTTCTGAGGTTTCCTTAAATATCCGAATGCATATGGAAAGCACATTTATATTCGATGCTATGTAAAAATTGTACATCAGAGGGCCATCCACTGATGGTAAGCTACTGTTGTTCGAAACTTTGAAACTGGAAAAGTATTACACATTGAGTGAAAATAGCTGCTATCATCTGTAGGTATA
Source organism: Aedes aegypti (assembly GCF_002204515.2). Lineage (NCBI taxonomy): Eukaryota > Metazoa > Arthropoda > Insecta > Diptera > Culicidae > Aedes > Aedes aegypti. The sequence goes on along the minus strand of NC_035108.1, from coordinate 122,552,281 downwards.
AAATAACACAATTAGTTATTTAAAACTAACTTCAAGAATTGACTGACCTGATAGAAAAAGTTCAAATTGATTTCGAATAATCCGTAGGCACTGATGGCGGGTGGCCGATAGAGGACACTGATCTTTGTCATAGTTGTCGAAGGCTGTATGGAGGCAATAGAAGAAGAATGGTTTGCTTGTGAAGAATATAATATGTTCATGTTACCATACCGATTCTTTGTTGTTTTGGGCAAAATTCTCCCTCAAATCGCTCAGCTTTCTAGCGAGTTCTTGTTCCTGTAAATAAAATTTATAAGATAATAATATTAGTCATGTTATGAAACTTGTCTTTGAACAAGCCGAGCTCGAGGTCAGTCTTCAATATTAGTTTTAGTAACTCTGCCATATCTTGTATCGGTGGAAGCATATGATAGCGAAATGAAGGCGTGATTTTATTTAAATTCTCGCATAACATGAGATCTCGCCCTAAAAGCCATTGGTAACCGAGTGTGTAGCTTGTTCTTACCGAGCAAACGAATGGATTTACACGTTATTTAACTATATTACGATGAAGAGAAGATCCACCTCTATCTTCCAGTGGTGATAGTTTTCATCTTGGTCCATTCATTTTCTTAGAAACAACTAGCTACACACTCAGTTACCAATGGCTTTTAGGGCGAGATCACAAGTCATGCGAGAATTGGTCATAATACATGGTGGCCACTGAACCGGGAAAAGCGGAAAATACGAGAATTTGAAATCACCGGAAAAAAAAGACGAATAAAACCGGGAATTTGAGATATTCAACGGAAAAATTGTTTTGACCTAACATTTTTGAGCCTTAAATCCACAAACCATAAGTTGTAGAAAATCGTTATGTTTTTATATTAATAGACAGTATAGTATGAATAAAGCGCGTGTGTGTTTATTTGAACTGTTAAAATACTAATGACAGATTAAATTTATTATTATTTATTAAAAAAATAATTATTAATTTATTATTTATTAAAAAAAAAATCAGTTTTGATCGAAACGTCAAACCGATTACATCGTCTCTCCTATACGACGGTAACTTTTGATTAGTTGTCACAAAAAGTACATCGTTAATCCGAAATCCTGGGTAAGCACGTTTCGAGTTGTGCTCCAGATGCCGCGAATCCGAAAAGTGGCTCGAATGGCCCGTCCGCCATAGTAATCCGTAGGAACTACGATAAAAACAAAATTCGCATAACCTCCACGCAATTGGAGATAAATGCAATGGTTGATGAACAACTGTTGGTCCGTAACCAGCATCCGGAACGTCAGCGTAGCAGCTCACTAAACAGCGGTGATCACTCCAGTGCTCAGTGTACCGGACAACATAGTGCCGAAAGTCCGCCCCAATCGCAATCGAATGGCAATGTTAACATCCACTATGAAGTGCATCCAAATGTGTCGACTGAAAACATCTTCGATGCCCTTATGCACGCCGATGGGAATCGACCTCAACAAAGTGAACAATTTCGGTCACAGAGTGTGGCCAAGATTCGGTGCCCGCCGATATTTGTGTACAATTGGACTGTAACACAAATCAGCAACCTGATGTCTTCTTCAGCAATGGGTGTGAAATCATTTACACAGAAAATTATCAAGTCATGCATCCGACTTCTGATCAAGGATAAAGCGGACTTCGACAAGACGATTGAAGCTCTCAAAACAAGGAACGCCAGGTTCTATACACATGGAACCACTGACGAAACGCCAGTCAAAGTCATATTGGGTGGTCTCCCGGTTTTTGACCTGGATGAGCTAAAAAATGAATTGCAGAACAACAACATTTTGTCAACAGAAGTGAAAATTCTCTAGTCGTCAGAAGACGGAGAAATCGCTCTGTACGTTCTTCATTTCCCCAAAGGGTCAGTCAAGCTGCGCGATCTACAAAAAACTCGGACGCTTTTTAATGTTGTTGTGAACTGCCGCAACTTCACCAAAAAGGTAAACGATGCAGTCCAGTGTTTTAGATGCCAACAATTATTTTTTAGTTTTATTTTTATTTTATTTTTTTTTAGTGGACTCATCTAAATTTACAATAATTACACTTACTTTGACATTATTATATTGGTGTGTGAACGAAAGTGATGAATACTACAAAAAATACTAAATATATCTAGGGATGCCCAGTGGAACTTTGTTTTTTTTTAAGGGATCCCAGAGTAGAAACTAAATTAGTTTAATCTAAATATATAATTATACACTATTAAGTAAAACATACATAGAACTTTAAACAGAGTGCTATAAATTAAATGAAAATATCAGAAAACTGGCAGTTGATACGAAATTAATTCAGGAATGTGTTGATTTTGGATCTGTAGTACTGTTTTAAACTCGTTTTGAATAAAATTCTATTGTTGATCGCTTTCAATCGCGTTGGTATTTAGTTGTATATAGCAGGTCCGTTGAATGATATCCGCGTTTGACCGAGACAGGTTAAGGCTCTAGATCTGATCAAGTTACTTGCATGTCTTGTATTGTAGCTGTGGGAACTAGCAGGTAATACCAAGTTAGTATGCATGTTAGGATTTTTTATAATATCATAAACAAACAAACAAGATTGTAAGTCGCAAAGGCCACGTAGAGGTAAAGCGCTATGTGGTAAACTTGTAAAGATTTGAATGGTAGGATATAGTCGTGGTAAGGAATAAATGATTTTGAAGCATCGATTTTGCAAAACTTGCAGTTTTTTCAATTTAGACTGGCAGGCATGACCCCAAACGATGATGAGGTATTGGAGATGAGAATGTACGCATCCAAAATAAAATTTAAGAAGTGCACAACGAGGAACAAATGGTTTCACTCGATATATTAGTCCACAAAGAGATGAGACCTTTCTTTGAATTCGATCAATATGGATACCCCATGGAAGTGACGGATCTAATACTAATCCAAGATATTTAAAATTGTACACCCTTTCAATTACGGTCTGTCCTATATGAAGATTTATATCAAAATTAACTTTTTTCCTTGGGGAATGAAACAACATATATTTTGTTTTCATTAAATTTAGTGACAATAAATTGGAGTCAAAAAACCGCATAAGAATGCGTAGATCACTGTTCATGCTCGGAATGATAGCAGAAGGATCCAGACTAGGATAGAAAATTGCTGTATCATCCGCGAAAAGTCTCGGAATTCCCTTTAAAGGTAGTCTTCCAAGGTCGTTTATATATAAAAGGAACAAAATAGGGCCTATATTACTGCCTTGGGGAACGCCAATATTGATCGTCTTCAAAGCACTTCGAAAGTCCTCGATTGCTACAAATTGATGTCTGTCACTCAAATAGTTGAAATGGGCCGAAAATTGCTAGGGTCAGACGCTTCACCGGATTTAAAGACAGGAGTTACTTTTGCAACTTTAAGACATTCCGGGTATATTCCCTGCTCTAATATTTGGTTAAAAAGTTGAGCAAAAATATTTGAAAAGATGTTGATATTAGCCTTGACGACGCTAGTTGGGAGATTATCAGGACCGCTACTTTTATTTGCATCAAGTTCATTTATAATCCCGAATACTTCGATTTCATTCGCAGGGTTTAGAAAAAATGAGGGTTCTAATCAATTAATGTTACTTAAAGGATTGGAATTACTTTTCGGTATTTTGTCGGCAAGATTTTTCCCTATTTTTGAAAAGAAATCATTGAATGCTTTACAAACTTCTGAACTATCAGATATTGAACAACCATTTACTTTTAGTTCCAAGCGAGTCTTTGATTTAGAACGTCCCATGACCTCGTTCAAATTTTTCTAAAGCTTTGCATGACAAGTGTTCTCCAACAGTTGTTTGTAATAATCGCTCTTACACCTCCTTTTAGCATCATCAGTTCTTTTGGACACATGTTGCAGCAGATTTTACAAATGGTTATTGTGGGGGTTGTTTTTTACTTTTTTGAGATATTTTTGTTTAAGTTTCAACCATTGCCATAAATAGTAGTTAATCCAAGGACAGTGTTGAGATTTGATGTTTACTTTTACGCTTTTGGTTTTCGTACATTGAGCCAATATGTTTTTGTAGGTAGTGGTTATGGTTAAAATTGAATTGTTCGCGTCACCGCATAGATTAAAATGTTCTAAGAAGTTTTTAAACAGCTCTTGCGTTTTTGGTTTATCAATGATTTTCTTTGTAAGTATAGTGCATTCTTCAGAACCCTTGATTTTTATTGAAGAAACTACCTGCAAATAATCACTTATATTCGTATAGATGGTATCATTTCTTATACTTCCTAAGTCATCGTTCCTGCATACAAAGTGGTCCAAAATATTATTGCTAATTGGTCGAGTCACGAGTGTATTCGAGCAAGCGTAATTATAGGACTCGAGAAGGCCTTTGTATCGAACAACAATGTTGTAGTTCAATAAATTAATGGGAATGTTCAAGTCACCGACGAAAAAACGAGAAAGTGGATTTGGTCATGGAATGCGTTACTGCAACATGGAGGCAAAATGTGTGAAGTGCGGGGAGCTTCATCTCTCCAAGGAATGCACCCTGCCACCGCCGGGTGAAGGCAACAATCCACCCTCACACTCGAAAATTCGTTGTGCCAATTGCAGCCAAAATCATACAGCGAACTTCAAGGGCTGCCCCACCAGGAAGAACTACATTCAGTTAAGCGAAGAAAAAAAGAAGCACTCTACATCACATCGTGCAGGTGTTTCCATTAGTGCACCAATTTCTAGTGGATTCAGTGGTTCGCCTCGACCTACATATGTGAGCCACAACAGGATGTTTGCGGATGTCGTCAAGGGAAACCCTTCTGTAGGAGATTCTGGTGCTGCTGTTGGAGCTGTTGGGCGTGTTGCTGCTGTTGTGAATCTCGCGGGCTCCGATGAAGAACGTGATGCAAATAACAACTCGGATCTCTTCTCCCTCTCGGAGTTTTTGAATCATGCCAACGATCTTTTTACACGTCTAGCTTCGTGTAAGACGAAGGCATCGCAATTTCTCGCTCTTTCCGAGCTAATGTTCAAGTATGTGTTCAATGGACAACACATATAGCATACGCGTCATAAACTGGAACAGTCGTTCCATTCGCAATAAAGAATGTGAATTCTTCGAGTAAACTCAGTGGTAAACCAATGGCACATCATACACTCTTAAAAATAATGAAAATTACTGTGGACGTAATTCTGGTTATGACTGAATGACACATGATGTAAGTGATGGAACGACACAAAAATGTGTCCATGAAGATGTATTGAACAAAAAATGTAATTTTACATGCTAATGGACACGAAAACGATAGAACTGTGATCGATGTTTCCCGAATCAGACACTAACGTATTTTAAATTCGACACAAATTTACGTCATTCGTCTCGCTTCTTTTATGTGCATCCTAAAAGACGTAAATCACATGATTTTTTCGTAGTGTGTACTCCTATTGTTTTCGTTCGCACCGATTTCGGTACCTAGCTGTCTCTGTCATCAGTGTGGCGTCAGTCCCCTGGACAGGCATTAGGTGTGGCGTGATACTACCTTCAACGCTGGACACATTGGGGCATGTAGAGTTGGACGGGTCTTGATGTGGCGCAATCAACACATGGCTCCAACCGAATATATCAATCTACCATCCAAATTATTCATGTGTCCGTTTGGATCGTCCAAGTCATGTAGCAAACCGTGGAGGAGGCGTTGCGATTTTTGTTAGGAACGGAATTGCTTTCAAGCAAGCTGATGGATTGAACACTTCTTCCATTGAGGCTGTTGACATAGTGCTAAACTTCGAGTCTACTGTTGTGCATATCATCGCAGCATACTTCCCTTTATCTTCGAATCGCTCGATCCATAACAACTTCAAACGTGACCTCAGAAAGCTCACTGATTTTCCGGAACCATTTTTCGTGGTGGGCGATTTCAATTCCAAGCATCGACACTGGCACTGTTCTAAAAGCAATAAAGCAGGAGAAATGCTGTTACAGGAGAGCGAAAATGGAAATTTCTTCGTACACTACCCCGAAAGTTACACTCGCATTTCAGCGGGTGGAAAGTATTGCTCAACTTTGGACCTAGTGCTATCAAATAATTACGTGAACATGACATTACCCCACACACTCCAAGAACTTTGTTCAGACCATTATCCAGTAGTATTTTCCATCAACACGAATAGTCCAGTGGTAACCCAAGCGCGCAAATACAAAAACTTTGATCGTGCTGATTGGAATCGCTTTGCCAACTCCGTAAATAGAAGACTCAATGTGACGTCTAGCTTGCTTAATAATTTGGATCCTACACAAAAAACCGACGACAGTATCCATGCATTTGCTGCAGCTTTGAAGGCTGCTGAAGTCGAATCTATTCCTGTTGCTAATATCACCAAGACGAATCACCACTTTCCCGTCATACTAAGCTGTTGATTCGACTTAGGAATGTCCGACGAAGGCAATTCTATTGTACGAGAGATCCTGTCTTGAAGAGGATTGTTGATGCACTCACTCAAGAGATTCGTGAACATTGCGCAGCACACAAATACAAAAATGTTAGCAAAACATTACGCGACCTGACCCAAGGAAGCAAAAAGTTTTGGAAAATCAGTAGGAGCCTTCGTTCTTAAACGATATATCAACCACCCCTGCGAGTTGGAAATCGTTTGATGGTTTCAAACAAGGAGAAAGCTGATGCACTGGCGGCTAACTTCGCACAGGCCCACAACAACACACTCGCGAGTGACCCTAGGACAGTCCAGGAGGTCAACCAAACAGGAACTTTCCAATTTCATCGAGATGAACATCGACTCTCACAAAACCTAAAGAAATCAGGGAGATAATCAAGCGACTCAAAAGTAAAAAATCTCCAGGTCAGGAGGGGGTCCGATGCTCAAACATTTACCTCGAAAAGGCCTGATTTATTTGACCAAAATTTTCAACGGCTGCATAAAACTTATGTATTTTCCCACCATGTGAAAGCATGCAACTGTAGTAGCCATCCCCAAGTCCAAAAAAGACGTAACGCTGCCTACAAACTACCGCCCCATCAGTCTGCTAAGTAGCCTGAGCGAAGTGTTTGAACGAATCATCCTAAATCGGTTGAATCGACATTTAAATTCTAACGAGGTGATTTCAAACGAGCAATTTGGTTTCAAAGCCGGTCACTCCACCAACCACCAGTTAGCACGGATAACCAAAATCGTGAAGGACGGTTTCTCTGCAAAAAAATCGACTGGTATGATTATGCTTGACGTCGAAAAGGCATATGATTCCGTCTGGCAGGACGCGATCATCTACAAACTACGTAAATGTAACTGTCCTCTCTACATTGTGAAGCTGGTGCAATCATTCCTAATCGAAAGATCATTCCAAGTATCTGTTAACAACTCCGTATCTGGGAAATTCGACATCCCTTGTGGCGTCCCACAGGGATCAGTGTTGAGCCCAACACTCTACAATGTTTTCACTAGCGACGTCCTGATAGTTGATGGAATCACCTACGCCTTCTTCGCCGATGATACAGCATTCCTCGTTTTGAATGAAGATCCAAAAATAATCACCTGCAAACTCCAGCAAGTGCAGAACAAGCTCGAAGAATACCAGCAGAAATGGCGGATCAAGACGAACACTGAAAAAACTCAAGCCATTTTCTTTACACGAAGAAGAGCCCCAAGACATCTACCATCTTCAAAAGTCAACGTCAATGGAGTTATCATGGAGTATCAACAAAGTTAAAGGTTAAACTCGTTCATTGTATTCAATGATTAACCGAAGATCTTCTCTACAACTGGCGAACAAACTGCTGCTCTACAAAAGTGTGTTCAGACCGGTCCTCACCTATGGTTGTCCAGTTTGGCAATGTTGTGCTATGTCTCATCTGAGACGTCTCCAAGTCAAACAGAACAAGCTTCTAAAGATGATTTTTAATTTGGATCCCTGGTTCCCAACAGAAGAGCTTCATGATATCGCAGAAACGGAAACGTTACTCGAGTTTTTTTAATAAACTAACGAACAAATTCAAATTATCGTGCGAAATCTCAACAAATCCACTCGTTGTGAGTCTTTTTCAATAAAAAAAACTGATATATTAGTTTAGATTAGGTTAAGAATAAAAAAAGTGAAGTCTAGGGTTTTTGAACTATTTTTCTCCCTACCTCTGCATAAATGTATGACATTACTATTAGTTCTCCAAAGGAATTTTGATAATTTCGCAGCTGTAAGTATTACAAATCTCTGCCTTAACAAATGTATTAAAACCAATGAATTGAATAAAATAAAATAAAAATAAAAAATTTTAATGCATAAAAATTATGGGTTTCCTCGATACATTTCTTCACTCCTCCACAACCCAGTGGTGTTCGGATTCCCATTGCTTCACAGCATGGAACCAGTTTGGCATCTGGCAACGGTTTGGTTAGGCCATCTGCTGTCTGCTGATTCGTACTTACGTATGTAACGTTGATGTCACCTCTCTCCAAAGCATCGCGAATGAACTGGTGAAGAATATCAATGTGTTTTGTTCTGGGATGGTATCCTCCGTTCTTCGCTACAGCTATCGCACTTTGATTGTCGCAGTGGATCACGAGTTCCATTTTATCCTCAAACAAACCTTGCAATTGCTTCCACCAGAGCGCCTCCTGGACTGCAGCCGACAGTGCCATGTACTCGGCTTCGCACGTTGAAAGGGCAACTGTTTGGAGGAGTTTGTTCCATGTATATTTCGTTCGAGAGTTTGCCCTGGAGGAATGCTGTTACAGCATCCATCTGTTCTATCTGCATATTCCATCGTACCGCCAACGCAAAGAGATACGACAAGGAACTGTGACGGACGACCGGGGCGTAGGTGTCCTCATAATCCACCCCCTTCCTTTGATGACTAATCTTGTCTTGTATCGGTCGACATTACCGTTTCCGTCTAGTTTAGGTCGATACACCCATTTGCATCTGATTGCCTTGCGTCCTGTAGGTAAATCAGCCAACTGCCACGTACCATTGGAGAAGAGTGCCTCATATTCCTCCTTCATGGCCTGCTTGCAACGTTCCACATCGTCACGAGATAGAGCTTCTTGGTGCGTAGTCGGATCATCCATAATTGGCTGTGGAAAATCGGCACCAGTATCTGAACATTAAACAACATCGCTAGTTGGTCTGTGCTTTGAAGACGACGGGGACGCAGTTGTATCTTCTATAACGGTTGCAGGCGGGATCGCAGAACGTCTCCGATCATTTGAAAATTTCAAAGACGGCAGTCCTCTGGTATCTAAACAAAAATCTTTGTACTTGCCTGCGAGAAAGCGCTTCTTACCACTTTGCTTCAACGCCTGTGACACGGGCGGATTAGAAACTTGATGCGGTGGGAGCGCCGGATCTGTCACGTTGTCAACAGCGTCCGCAAAGGACTCATCACTTGAAATCGATTCATCAGCTTGCACTTCATCATGATCATCATTTTCGGAAACAGTTTGATAAAATTACGTTCTGGACCGCTTAATTTCATGGCCACCACCACCTCACGATCACTGACTCCCTCGTCAATGAAGTTTACGTCACGGCTTTTGAAGATCTTGTCCATCTGCGAATTGTATAGGCGGTATGCCTTCGTTTCGTCCTCATATCCAGTCAGCACACACTCTTCAGCTTTTGGATCCCACTTGTGACGCTTTTGCTTCGGCACGTGTGTCATTGCAGTCGTACCAAAAATTCGAATATGGGAGAGATTCGGTTTCCGCTTTGTCCACGCTTTCTCTGGTTCCTCTGACGTCGCGACGTTTGCTAGTGGGACTGGTACACTCAAGATAAACTTCCCATTTGTTTCATGTGCCAACCCATATGGATTTTTGCAATGGGGGTTTGCACATACATAGTATGTGCAAAACCAATAAACCATCGCCAATCATTATCTTCATTGAAATCATGATTACTTCATATGTAATCCATAATCGAAACACATACTTTTCATAGCTAGCTTCAATGGAATATATTGGTCATCTATATCGATTTTTTCTTAGCATTGAGAGCAAGAATTTCATGTTTTCGTTCCTTGGATCAGAAATATTTTATCGGAATCACACATATACATGATTCCAATGAAATAAGATCCAAGAAACATTAAATGATGAACAGTTATGATGAGTAAACAAAATGGAAGTATTTTTAAAACAAACTTATATATTACTAAAAGACATGTTAACACGCGACAATTACATCTGCATATTAACATTCTTGGTGGAACTTGTCTTCGATTTCAGTTATGGCTTGCAACATTTGGTCTCGCTGTTATTCAGGAACTCTCTACTTCATGATTCCCGCATCTGCACAAAAGTAAATAAGTGTTGTAAGACCACTAAAATAGCTTTTGTTCTTTTCTCAATACCTGTATATTCAATGAAGTCATCGTCTAAATACTGCTGTTTGAGTGCACCGAGGAGATCAAAATCACGGGATTATTTTTCGGAGGCCATATTTGTTCAAACAATGAGTTCCAGAATGGTATGAACTTTGCACATACTTTGAATGTTCTTCAAATGACATAGATATGTTACACAAATACATGGTATTGATTACGAGCATAATGAATATGACGTACACATACAATTAATGAGAATGGAAATTCGACCAATGTATGTGCAAATGCACCTTTATTTAAGGGGGCTGTTTTCTTGAGTGTATGCATTTATGGGTAGTAAACATGATTTTGTGAATAACTAAACTTATCGGAATAGTACTTTTGGGAACTTGTAATTAGAAGAAATAGTGTGTTTATTTGACAAATTGAAACATGAATTTGCACGCTAGACTGGTGCTTTATCCAAGTAAGCAATAGAACACCTTATGATTCTGCTGAATAGAAAGCCGGAGTCGTGAGTTCCAGTCTCACTAGAACACGTATTTTCCCGCAAGTTCATGTCTTAATTTGTCAAACAAACACACTGTGTCTTCTGATTACAAGTTCCCAAAAATATGTTTCAGACATATCAGCAAATCTTCTATATGCCCAACTGCCATCCTAGCTATCCATTGCACAACGTCGGCTGGTTTAAATCGTAATATAGAATTTCAGAGTTCTACGAGTTCTAGAGTTCAAAAAAACGAAATTTAAATCTAACTCCAAACATTTTTTGATTCCGACTTTCAAAATGTAGGGGAAAGTCCCCTATGCCCGGACACTTTTTGTTTTTTGGTAATATTTCAAAATCTACATTAGTTCTACCGTAATTTCGGGTAAAATTGATCATATTTCACAGTTTTTCTAGTCTGTTTTCTATAATGTTAACAATGCCAAACAACTAAATACAGGAAAACAAGTACGAAGGTGAGCCTCATCGACTTATGTACCGAAATTTTCTAACAAATGTCAATTTAGTGTTAACAAATTCCTCTAAAATAAAAAATCAGAGAATCTCATTTCGGGGTGAAATTGATCACTGGTCAATGCCATTATTGTTAGTTTCCAAAACAACTCTATATGATAAATTTAAGCTCCCTGAATCCGAATATGCTTGTAAAATTCTTAACAATGCAATATTTATATAAATAACGAATAGTTAAATTTCAAGAATTACGCCGAAAACGCCTAAATATATGCAATTTCCTAAGTAATTCAATTATATCTAACAGAAATTCAATTATTTCAACCATATGAATTAATTGGTACGAGTTTTGGTGATGGAATCTGGTACAGGGATATATCTCATGCATCCTCACAAACTTTCAGGTTCAGGCCATGTTCAAATCCTTGCTTATAAATAGGAGTTCATAGGTGTTTGTCAATACTGCACCGTGCATGATTTTGAAATTTTACGTTATTTTCATAGTAATAAACATTCTTCAACGCAAAAAAAAAAACTTCACAACACACAATTCGACAATAGTTACAACAAGCAACGTTCATTTACTGCAGCTTACATTGATATTTGTGCTCCATTACGAATAAATAAAATCGTGTGATACGATGATCAATTTCACCCTTCTGATCAATTACACCCGATTTTACGGTACCGTTAATTTTTGTACTGTATAAAGAAATCACATTATTTCAAACTCAAATGAGAACAACAATAAACCTTTACAATTCATTTTTATGATGTACCAAAAATGGTGTCAAAGTTTACACCGAACCCACAGAAAGGCCGAGGGGTGCTTCGTATGTCAGCACATGCCTTGTGAGTTCAATCTTTGCATGATGTACAGCGTATGAAGCATATTAGCGAGATCATAGGTCAGTTCCATAAACTCCTTCCTGATCAACAAGCCATAGATCGATTCGCCATATGTCGCCGTCTATGTTGCATAAGCGGTTGCTCGTATTCAGATGAAAATGTCTTCGAGAATTCAACGCGTTTATGATTCTTCACAATTTATTTGTCAGCTCGAAGGCTGAAGTGTGCTCTTAGGTACAGTCAACTCACCCTTACTCGACCTCCGTATCTCAATATATAGTTAGAGAACCATAGTAAAATTTGGTGTTCATGGCTGCCTCGATGGTCCCTTGAATCGCATATTTGCACTGTTTTTGTATTCTTTAACACGATACCTCCCTAACTCGGAGTGCTTCGTGAAGCCCAAGCAGGACGGTTCGATTTTGCGTCGTCAGATAGGTTTTGCTCACGGTTTCGCGCGTGGTTTCGTCGCCGAAGAATTTTTGTTTTGTTTTAGAGCGTCTTGCTGGGTAGGTATTTGGGAAGTTACAAGCAAGACGGTTTGTTTTCGGGACGCCAAAAAGTTTTGCTGTCAGTATCAGTTTTGTGTTCAGTCGAGGATGGATTACCAACTGGTGAGTTCGTTCCATGCTTGTGATAACACATTTTTTCTTGAAAGCGTAACTTTTAAGTAATATTAAAACAAACTTTGTATGGTTCGTCACTATAAGTGTCGGCATTATGCTTTTTTTATACAATTTAAATATACATATATTTTTCTCTTTTTGACATCATTAAAAATTATCTTTTCAATTGTTCGACATTGTGAATGTTGACGTATTTTTTAAAACTTCTACCATATCAAGACAAAATGCACAGTAATACTCATATGTAATTTTCAAACAAACTATGTATAGTTCGTCACTACAAGTGTCGGCATTATTCCTGTTTCATATAATTTAAAATATATACATGTAATTTTCAGTTTTCGTCATTAATAAAAACATCTTTTGAATTGTTCGACATTATAGATGTTGACGTATTTTTTAAAGCTTCTACCAAAAACTTCTCGAGACAAAAATACAAAACTAGCTTTAAATATAAGTCGTATATTTCCCCCTTGTCCATGGATCGCATCATCGACCAGAGGTGACTCCCAGATCTTTTCCTCCGTCACTAATAAACACACTTCCCGTGGTGATTGTGGAGATGCAGAGGTATTCTCGGTCTCTAGAAGCAACAATCATTACACCCTAACATTCCTTCCCAATCCCAACTGACTGTAAGGACTTGGCCGGCGTCGTTATTGATCAATAATATTAGATCTGCTAAAATTGCACTTCGAGAGTAAGCGGAAACTCCCATCCCTTATTCATTTGGATCGTAGTGCAATTCTTACCAGTTCCGCTCAATCACGGAGTAGCAACCATTGACATGTACAGTCAGTCTATGCTATGCTATGCTTTAACACGATACCTCCCTAACTCGATGGTCCCTTCATTATCGAATTATGGAGAGATGACTGTACATCATATCTTGTGGCTGCTTCTTGTGTGTTCATTTGCCTTAAAAGCATCATGTTTACAACACTTTATAAGGCCTCGAAGGACCGACAGTTTAGTTGATTATGCTTTATTTTTGTTGCTGTTTGTTTTTTGCACCCTACATTCATGAAAAAGCGAATTATAAATTAGATCCCAGTTATTAGGTTAAGATTTTCACTTTCCGGTCATAGAGGACAAGAGGTGTCCGTCCATAGAGGACATGCAATGATTTACAAAAAAGGTTACTTTTCTTTGAAATTCTAGATTTTCTAATAAACTTTGCATTGTGATTACTGAAGTCAACGTACGGAGACAATTCAGCTTAAATTATAAGAAACATTTGTGGCTACACTAGGTATATGACATTTTATCGCTTCACTTTTTTTTTGGTAGATTGTATCAGAGTGAAACTTTTCACAGCTACTGTTTGTTTACGTTTGGACATGAAAACGTCATAGTTTGTATGCACTGCCAAAATGTGTTTTGGTGTAATCCTGGAATACTAAAATCTCAATATCATTATTCGTTTTTGGAAAATTCAAACTGTCCGGGCATAGAAGGTGTTCGGCCATAGAGGACTACCCCCTGACATATTTTGTTTAGTAAGAACAATGTTACTATTTATTTGAAAAATATTAGACTTGTTTACTTAAAGAAATAAAATATTTTTTTAAGAATCAAAATGGTCAATGTTTATTTGGTAAAAAATGGTACTTTTTAAGTCAGATTTTTAAACAATCTATGATATTTTTATTAATGATTTCCATACATGGTATAATTTGTGCATCAAACTCAATCATTTCAACTGAAAACGGCATAACATTTGACTCAATATTATAAACATGGATAATCCATGCACAAGAAAAAGATAAATGAAAAAAAAAAGTTTTATTATAGTCAGCAAATAGTAATCAGTTCAAAACTAGTTACCGCAAATATTAGAGTCTGAAATTTCATTAGAATTTCAATTTAAATTCTTCTTCTCTCGAAATACAAAGCTTTATTATTTTAAAATAAGTTCATAACGTAGAATAGTGTTCATTTTGAACGATAACTAATTATCATAATCAGATGATCAAGTGATAAGGACCCTATTCAATTAGAATTCGTGAGAGATACTCACCGCACTATTTTTTCAGCGAGGAAAATTTTTCGGAATAAAAAGGTTTACTGAATAATAATACACTGAGACATTATGGAAGACTCATTAATTAAATGTTTTACACAAAATATAAATATAAAGCTTTTAAACTTCTTATTTCTAAAGATTGATAAACATGGATTGATGGAACAGCTATTGTATTCAAATTACGTCAATATTCTTAAATAATAGCTCGGCTGAAAGTTGTATTGTGCTTGAAAAGTCTATCTTTTAATACAGATAAAATAGCTTGAGAAAAAGATCGCTATAATCTAAGGTGTCCGTCAAACTGGTAGCTATACTTTCAACTTAAAAAATCAAATCCACAGATTATATCATACAGAAAATCTACAAAAGTGAGACGCTGTTTGATGTTTGCACACCTGCTGCAAACATTGTTCGATACAAATGAAATATCATCATTCACATTCGAGGCAAAATATTTTTACAAAATATGGACACGTAATATTTAGTTCAAATTTTAAGTTCATCAGTTTATTCGATATTAAAGTTTTACATCAATTAGAAAATTTGTACTTAATATAATAGAATTTAAAGTTCTTTTCAAACTGCTGTCAAGTTTTGGTCATCAAACCTCATTCATGAGCCCTTCAGCCTTAGCATTGGGAATCATACATGTTTTAGATTTTGGGCAAAACGGTTAAATCATAATACCGTTTTTGGATTATCAATCTTCAAAGATGACAAGATTTCCGACTCGAGAGTGAAAACGCAACACGCGAAAATATCATGGGGATGAATATTGTTCTATTAATAGTAAAATGTGCTGTAAAAGGCGGCGCAGCTGGAAATATTTAAAATTACATGTCGTTTCATACCAATTTTTTTTAGATTTCAGCATTTTCAACTTTTGAATGGGGAAGGGGCTTAACCCCAAAACACCCCCGTGAGTACGTCATTATTCGAAACTTACGATCTTGCGTGGAACTCATTGCCAATCCTGTTGTTTACAACATTCTTCATAATTTGAATCGACAAGCCTTGTTGGACAGTCTACGGGTTAAGCTGTAAAGATTCTCTTTTGACAACATTTAGCTTAAATAACTATCGTACCTCATTGATGCACTGCTGCACTTCATAGCAAAAACTTCCCACTCCGAGCAGCTGGGCAAGGCACGAACCGAAATAGAAAGCCGTTTCATTGCAAATGGGCCAAGACTGACAAAATTCCATCCGATCCAACCTGTAGATCGCAGTGTAGAACATGGATGACGCCGCCAGGTATATGTTGCCCATTGAGAACGATACGCGTAAATTAAGTTCATTGATTAGCCCACTCTTCTGTTTTATGTAGTTGGAATGCTTTCTTCTAGCTTTGGTGGGATGTTGTTTAACTACTGTGAGGCGTAAGTCTTCCAAGTAATTACGCACCGTCCGGAACAAGCTGGCAACGTACAACATGTTCACGATGGAAGCAAACTCAATGTAGTTGTATGTACAGTAAAAGCACAGTTCTGGAATCGAAAACATTCCTAAGGAAAAAACGTAGAGTACCATGCTGACTCCATAATAACCATAGAATACGGTTAAAATAGCAATTTTTATTATTGCGACGCGATTATAGGAGTTCTTTGATTGGCGGTTTGAAAGTGAACAAAACTGGTGTAAGTTCTTGTAATATTCGTCGTTTCTATAGCTCTCAAAGATGTTCAGGTAAAACGCTGCCACGTTCAGGATCATTTGAGTTCCGTAAATGACATTCGCCAAGCTGGCATCAACGGCTACAATTTCTGGATGGCATATCCCCAGAATTACCAACGTCAAGTTGGGTACACAGCATTTCACGAGCAGGTTCAAATATTTCTCCGCTCTGTTCAATATATAGATTCTCTTTTCAGCATTGTAACGATATGGAATGATACCAAAGAAGAAATATAAATTGCTTTCTTCCATGGTGATAACCATTATCAAACTAACGAACCTAGCTGGATTGTTCTCCAGGTATGATTGACATTGATTAACGAAGGATGTCACCGGAATCCAATGTTAAATATACACAACCTTAGATGGAATTGCGACTTTTGATACATTATTGATAATGATTTATGAAACAGTATGGTAGCATGGCTATTTTAATGCTAGTCTGTATGTTTAGTGCATGGTCTCTAAACTCTCTTTATTGATCAAAATGGTCTCTAAACTCACTTTTTCCTTTTCAAAATTGCAGTAAATTCAGGTTCTTTCGAAATTTATTTTTGGATTCGTTGAGGAAATTTTTCAGATATTCTTCGAGTGATTTCTCCAGAGATTTCTTTTGGAATATTTACTAGCAATCCTCCATTTATCACTCTAAAATTTTCTTCCAGAGATTCATTCATCAATTTTCACGGTAATTCTGGAAAAAATCCTCTAGCATTTTTTCAAACGATGCTCAGAAGAATTTCTCCAAAGTTTGATCCTATCCTTGAGTGCTTAAACGCTTAAACTTAAACGCATGAAATCTCTAATGTTTCTTTTTTCTGAGATACTTCATCTCGTCGATTCTTTAGTAAACTAACATACCTCTGAGGAGCATCGCCGTACTTCGAAGCACAAACCAGCCAGCCCAATCAATTGCGATCCGCACGATCCGAGGTTGAACACCATCTCGTTGAAACCGATCCACGATGAGAAGGTCTCTTCCATTTCCATCCTGCGCATCATCGTGTACAACATGGCCGACGCCGCCAGATACGTATTCCCGGCCGAACACAACATTCTAAAACGCAACACATGACAAAGTGCACTCTTCCGGCGAATGTAGCTGAAATACTGCCGGGTTGTCCGGGCGATGGACTGATCCATGTGATAGATCTGTTTCAAATGTTGCCTCAACGACTTGATTATGAGTTCCACGTAGTACATATTCAGAATGAGAACCAGTTCCAAGTAGTAGTATATGAGGTAGAAGCACAGATCCTTGAAAGGACGAATGTCGTAGACTTTCGTATAAATCACCAGACATGCTTCATAATACGCGTAGAACACAACCGGAACTGATATTCTCATAATGAAAGTCCAGTAAGACGAATTTTCCTCCGTGTCAGCGTCCGAAATTGAACAGCTTTCTTGCAAACGTTTGTAAAATCGGACGTTCCTGTAGTTTGCCAAAATGTTGATATACAACGTGGACAGATTCAGGATAACCTGCATTGCGAACACATAGGCCATGATTGAGTTGCCCAAGAACAACACTTCCGGCCATAACACGGCTAGCGCAACCAGAGCTACACTTGGAAGAAATATTTTAAACAGAAAGTTATAGAACCGGTCTCTTTTGTCATACAAAAATGTGTTCTCTTCGGTGTCGTAACAATATGGCACGATGCCGAACGTGTAGAATAAATTGATTTCCTTCATGGCGATGAGCAGACTGCGGGAAACAATGGCCAATTCAGTGACAATTAATAGACGATGATTGATTCCCGCGGTGCAAACCATTAATCGTGAAGTGTCCAAATATGGGACTGAGTTGATCTGATCAATACAGCCCAAATTATTATGTACATTGCGTTAATTTGCTAAAAAATATCAGATGCCTAACGTAACAATAAAATACGTTGAAATTGTTCTCACTTGGGGGTGAGACATTTCGCATAAAGACGTTTCGCATAAGAACGTTTCGCATAAGAACGTTTCGCATAAGAACGTTTCGCATACGGGCGTTTGCATAATCAATATTATATGCCTTCTTTAACCTTAGTAAGATACTGGGGTCATAATGACCCAAAATCGAATTTCAACCTGCAATATCTCTGTTGTTATCAAACGGATCTTTCTGAAATTCCCTGACTTTTAATATTTTGTGGAAACGAAGCGCAAGACCAAAAAATTTTTTTCTTAAGGTGATTCTAAGATGGCGCCACAAAAAAACAACTTAATAAGATACTGGGGTCATTATGACCCAGAAATGTATACCCCTATAAATCAGCGAAATATCAACCGAATAATGAAATTTATGCCGCATTCGAAAGATATACTCCTCAAGATTCTGATCACTACCTGGAATACCGGTTCCGGATCCAGTGGCCACCGGGAATCGGCTACGAAGGGGACCATGTTGGCCACGTGGAATTTCAGTACACTCAATCCAGAAATCTGCAGTCATCACC
Organism: Aedes aegypti; assembly: GCF_002204515.2. Taxonomy (NCBI): domain Eukaryota; kingdom Metazoa; phylum Arthropoda; class Insecta; order Diptera; family Culicidae; genus Aedes; species Aedes aegypti. The sequence goes on along the minus strand of NC_035108.1, from coordinate 122,533,412 downwards.
AAATTGTATAAGATGCAGGCCATATAGGAATGTACTGTCTTCAGCAAACTTGTTTCGGGGACCAAGAACTTCCACATGGGATACAATTTAGTTCAGAACTCGACCGCGACGTGGCGCTAGCGTCGATATGAACTTCCGGTAGGGGCTAATTATGCGATAACTCGAGATCGCGAGCACATAGAAGGATGCTGTCTTCGGCAAAGTTGCTCAGGAGGATAAGCACTTCCTCATGAGTTACAATTTAGTTCAGAACTCGACCGCTGCGTGGCGCTAGCGTCGATATGGACTTTCGGTAAGGGCTAATTATGCGATAACACGAGATTGCGAGCACATAGAAGGATGCTGTCTTCGACAAAGTTGCTCAGGAGGATAAGAACTTCCACATGAGATACAATTTAGCTCAGAACTCGACCGCTGCGTGGCGTTAGCGTCGATATGAATTTCCGGTAGGGGCTTATTATGCGATAACTCGAGATTGCGAGCACATAGAAGGATGCTGTCTTCGGCAAAGTTGCTCAGGAGGATAAGCACGTCCACATAATATACAATTTAGTTCAGAATTCGACCACCGCGTGGCGCTAGCGTCGATATGAACTTCCGGTGGAGGCTAATTATGCGATAACTCGAGATTGCGAACACATAGAAGGATGCTGTCTTCGGCAAAGTTGCTCAGAAGGATAAGCACTTCCTCATGAGATACAATTTAGTTCAGAACTCGACCACCGCGTGGCGCTAGCGTCGATATGAACTTCCGGTAGAGGCTAATTATGCGATAACTCGAGATTGCGAACACATAGAAGGATGCTGTCTTGGGCAAAGTTGCTCAGGAGGATAAGCACTTCCTCATGAGTTACAATTTAGTTCAGAACTCGACCGCTGCGTGGCGCTAGCGTCGATATGGACTTTCGGTAAGGGCTAATTATGCGATAACACGAGATTGCGAGCACATAGAAGGATGCTGTCTTCGACAAAGTTGCTCAGGAGGATAAGAACTTCCACATGAGATACAATTTAGCTCAGAACTCGACCGCTGCGTGGCGTTAGCGTCGATATGAACTTCCGGTAGGGGCTTATTATGCGATAACTCGAGATTGCGAGCACATAGAAGGATGCTGTCTTCGGCAAAGTTGCTCAGGAGGATAAGCACGTCCACATAATATACAATTTAGTTCAGAATTCGACCACCGCGTGGCGCTAGCGTCGATATGAACTTCCGGTGGAGGCTAATTATGCGATAACTCGAGATTGCGAACACATAGAAGGATGCTGTCTTCGGCAAAGTTGCTCAGAAGGATAAGCACTTCCTCATGAGATACAATTTAGTTCAGAACTCGACCACCGCGTGGCGCTAGCGTCGATATGAACTTCCGGTGGAGGCTAATTATGCGATAACTCGAGATTGCGAACACATAGAAGGATGCTGTCTTCGGCAAAGTTGCTCAGAAGGATAAGCACTTCCTCATGAGATACAATTTAGTTCAGAACTCGACCGCTGCGTGGCGTTAGCGTCGATATGAACTTCCGGTAGGAGCTAATTATGCGATAACACGAGATTGCGAGCACATAGAAAGATGCAGTCTTCGGCAAAGTTGTTCATGAAGATAAGGACTTCCACATAAGATACAATTTAGTTCAGAACTCGACCACCGCGTGCCGCTAGCGTCGATATGGACTTTCGGTAAGGGCTAATTATGCAATAACACGAGATTGCGAGCACATAGAAGGATGCTGTCTTCGACAAAGTTGCTCAGGATGATAAGCACTTCCTCATGAGATACAATTTAGTTCAGAACTCAACCGCTGCGTGGCGCTAGCGTCGATATGAACTTCCGGTAGGAGCTAATTATGCGATAACTCGAGATTGCGAGCACATAGAGAGATGCTGTCTTCGGCAAAGTTGTTGATGAGGATAAGGACTTCCTCATAAGATACAATTTAGTTCAGAACTCGACCATCGCGTGACGCTAACGTTGATGTGGCCTTCCGGTAGGGGCTAATTGTGCGATAATACAAGAATGCGAACACATAGAAAGATGCAGTCTTCGGCAAAGTTGCTCAGGAGGATAAGTACTTCCACATAAGACACAATTTAGTTTAGAACACGACCACCACGTGGCTAATTTTCAATGTAAACAAAGAAATAAATTGCTGAAAGAAATTTGTGAGAAACTCCAAAATGAACTAAACAGTAATTTAAGGAGTAATTTTTAAAATCATTGGATAAATAAATAAATTGATAAAATTACGCCTTGAGGAGAACTGGAGGTGTCTCTCCTAGGAAATAATTTATAAGGATGTCCCCGAAAAAAAATTCTGTGGCGTATCCCTAGAAGAAATAAGAGATAGAATTCCGAAAGAAACTCTTTAGCACATTTCATAAGAAACTTCCTACATTTTCTTACCCCCACTTAAAAAAGTGCACGTCATAAACTTTAATTTGAACGTAATCTTCTGCTTGAGTTGTGATTATCTAATCACCTACACTATTCTTCGCAAGTTAGAGTAAGTAGATTTGCGAGCATGACTTGAAGTATAAAGATGTGAATGTGTTCGGATAGTGATAATTATCAATATTATTATTGAGATAATTAAAAATTTATAGTACAGTGAAACCTCCATGAGTTGATATTGAAGGGATCATCGACTCATGGAAATATCGAGTCATGGAACAGCATTCCTTTGGAAAGCTGCTTCTAGGGACCATCATAGTAACCATGAAAGTTTATTTATACTATGGTCCCATGAGTCGATATCGAGTCATGGAACATCGACTCATGGAGGTATTACTGTAAAATCAATAGAGTGTGTAATTTGATTTAAAGTAAAATTTAGTGCTGAAGTAGTTGATTTGATTCAGAATCAATTATTTTTTGCGTAAGTTATAATAATTAACAGGATAGTAACGCCAAAATAAAACATTCTTCTCCGTTTACTTCTGGAAATTTCTTTTGAATCAGCTTCTGCAGAAATTTCAACAAGAATTTGCATAAAGGTTTTGTATGATAACAATTTTGGCAGGAAGAACTCAGAAAAATTTCGTCAGATTATCTTGAAAAAAGGTTTGTAAAAAAAATTAATCAATTTCGCAAACACCAATGAAAAAATCCCAAAAATCCAAGTTTCTCGTAGAATTCTATAATAAAGGATTGGAAGAATCAAATTAGATTGAATAAATGACCGTGGAGGAATTCATACATCAACTCGAACGAATGTTGGAAATATCTTATGGACTAATACTAGAAAGAACAGCTGGAGGAATTCCAAAAATAGCTTCATTGGGACGCATTATTAAAAAGTACTCTGAAGTGTTTTTAAAAAATCCTCTTGAGAAAATTCAAAATTATCCTTTAGAAAAAAATCAGACTATTATTCCGTCAAATCCAAAAATATTAACTTGAGAAATACCGAAAATAATTTTAAAATCAGATCGTCGAAGAATTCAATAAAAAAAGACCTGTGAGGGAATTGCAAAAACTCTGAAGAATTCACTCCAGATAGATTTCTCCGGGAATTAATCCATCCTCAGGGAACTTTTCCAGGAATTATTGCATAGATTACTTCAAGCACTTCTCCAGCGATTCTTCCAAAGATTCTTCAAGCGATTTCTCCTAACATTCCTCTAATAAAAAATAAGAGATTCCCCTAAGGAATCCTCCAAGAAGATCTCTACAGAGATTTTTGCAGAATGTCAGAGGTTTCTCTAAGAAACATTTCTTCAAGGATTACTTAAAATATTTCCACAGTGAATTCTCCAGAAATTCCGCTGGTAGTCCTCTCAAGATTCCTCTAGGACTTACTTCTAAGATTTCCTCCAGGGATCGCTCCAGGAATTCTATAACGAATTATTCCAGAGATTCTATCATTCAATTGGGGATTTTACAAGAAATTATTTCATGAGTTCTTATAGGGATCGCTGGAGAAATTCTTGCAAGAGCCCCCTCAGAATGGAATGCAAGGTTCTTCGTGGTGCTCCCGCTTGCCAGCAACGATTCTGAGCTTCACATTTGGCGATCCTGCCAGGAGTTTTAAATAAATTTTCGTTTTTCCTGGAGAGCCTGGATTCGATAGCAAGCGGGAGTGTCCACTAGGAAATGTGTTTGTGCCGAGTGCTTCTTAAACCGCGTGTGAAAATATGTATTCAGAGTGATTGTGGAGTGAAGTTTGAATCTGATAAAAAGGCATCTGTAAGTAAACAGCAATGTGGTATTTTCTATGAATAATAGAAAACTGATTGAAAAGGAAATATGACATTAATATGCATTAGCCGCTTCACTACTCGCTGAAGCAGCAATGTTTCTCTCTGTTCTTGTTGTTGCTCTTATTGAACACCAGCATCACCTCAACTATTTGAGTTGCGCGATGCAGGCTTTGAAGTGAATATTTTGTTTTGCATTTGAATTCAAACAGATTGCTTCGATGGAAATATTTGAATGTAATAGAAAGTGTTTCATCTATTTTATCCGATTCAAAGATTATGATTATTTCGAGCTGATTCATCTAAGTTATGAAGTGCGCATTCTGCTTTTATCAGGGACCTATTTTCTGCATAGGTTGAACGGAAAAAAGAATAACGTTAGGAACTGAACTATTTTTTTTGCAGAAGTCAATTGAACATATCCGTACAAAACGTGTATAAAAAATATCGTATAATTAAGTATAATTTGTGAAATAATGTGATTTTGCAAAAGAGAAGTGAAGTGTTAAAGTTTTTAGTGGTTTTCATGAATATTAATCAATTTGTATAACTTATCAATTAGTAATTTCAATCGAAAAAAAAACTCCCGTAACATTTTATCAACTGTGCAAATTTCTATATAAATAATAATAAAACTTCGCTTTGATTGTATGTTATCATTTCATCGTTTCTTCTGTGATGATACACACATTTCTATATCTTATCTCTCCTGCTTTCAAATAAAAAACAAAATAATTTCAATAAAATAAAATAGAGTGAAAAATGAATGTAAGTGTGTGCAAATATTCCTAACCATGGCGATTTTGAATTGGTGTTCCAAAAGTAGATTTTTCGTTCCAATTAATCGATTTTTTGATGTTGAAACAACATGAAATCCTAATACAAGGGATTTGATCTTATTTTGAGTCGTTGTTCTTGTAAATTTGCTTACGAGTAAAGAAATCGAATCGATTTGAATAAAATCGATACAAAGGACGAATCGAATTTTAATCGATTCAGTATTATCGATGTTTTGGTCAAATTTGACCTATAATGCACATGATTGTTTTCTTTCCTATTTGCTTCAGTACATTGTGTATCCCGTAATGTTTAACGAACAAGTTAAGTGTGAAGCATACTGAGTCGGTGAAATTTGTGAATTTTGTGTCGATAACCGGTGAGATCCAAACTATTCAAATCTACTTAATTCATTATAATTTCTAAATAAATGCCATGTTAAAAAAAAATAATAACATGTTTGAAAAAAATATCTTTAACGCGTCTGGTGGTTGCTATGAAAAAATGCCCTTAACACAATTGGTGTATGCAATGCAAAAAAAATATGTCCTTAACGTGACTGGTGGTTGGAATTAAAAAAATTGTATTGCCGCGAATGGTGGTTGCATTTGGTTTGGTATTTGGTTGTCTTTAACGCGACAGATGGTTACAATGAATATGTTATTAACTCGACTGGTGGTCGCATACTTGTTCCTAGCAATCAATGTTATTGATATTGCTAGCGCGACTGGAGGTCGCATATTTGTTCTAAGCAATGGTGGTGTATACTTACTACCGCGACTGGTGGTCGCATACTGGTTCATAGTAACTGCTATTGATATTGTTCACTCGACTGGTGGTCGTATACTTGTTCCTAGAAAGTATTATTGATGTTGTAAGCTCGACTGGTGGTCGTATATTTGTTCTATGCAATGGTGGTGTACACTTGCTACCGCGACTGGTGGTCGCATACTTGTTCATAGTAACTGCTATTGATGTTGTTAACTCGACTGGTGGTCGTATACTTGTTCCTAGAAAGTATTATTGATGTTGTAAGCTCGACTGGAGGTCGTATATTTGTTCTATGCAATGGTGGTGTACACTTGCTACCGCGACTGGTGGTCGCATACTTGTTCATAGTAACTGCTATTGATGTTATTAACTTGACTGGTGGTCGTATACTTGTTCCTAGCAAGTATTATTGATGTTGTAAGCTCGACTAGTGGTCGTATATTTGTTTTTTGCAATGGTGGTGTACACTTGCTATTGCGACTGGTGGTCGCATACTTGTTCATAGTAACTGCTATTGATGTTGTTAACTCGACTGGTGGTCGTATATTTGCTCTAAGTAATGGTGGTGTACACTTGCTATCGCGACTAGTGATCACAAATTGGTTCCTAATAAAAGTGATGTTCACATGCATGCGCGACTGTATCTATAGAATAAGATATGTAAGCCCAATGATGGCTAGTAACTTAGTAGATATGTTATATCAAAACAAGTAACAACAGTCAAACAAGTCTTTGAGTGAGTATTTCCGTGAAAGTACGGTGGATTGAATGTACAACAAGATGGAAGCCAAACACTGATGCTACTCTGTTGAACGCATATATGTCAGTTTATTAATAGCAATATTTTGTCCATAATCCATCTTAGATATGTCATTTCATATAATTAGCTTGCCGTTTCTAATGCATGGAACGACATTCAACCGATCAATAATTTCAACGCCGTTCTGATTGCATGGGTATTCTACAGCGGAAAAATGTTTCAAAGTCGCATGTACAAGTGAACAGTTGAAATATGAAACAGTATACATCGGTGAAGCTCTTAGCGATGTGAAATATACATCCTGAATTCCTGAAAGCTTTCGTGATGACGGAAACGATGTGAAAACTCATCACTTCAACCTTTTTTTTCCTGAGAAGAGGGAGGATGTGTGGTACTGAATGAACATTGTCATAGATCTTGTCTTCCAACCCTGTTATGATGGTTGACAATCAAAAGCCTGTTGAAAGAACTCCGAGAATGTAACATCGGATCGGACATCAAACGATCTAGTAGGCATGGCACAACTTCGACGCCTCACTCCTATAGTAATGTCAGAATGGAATGCAAGGTTCTTCGTGGTGCTCCCGCTTGCCAGCAACGATTCTGAGCTTCACAACTAGAGAAACATCTTTAGTAATCCTTGAAGAAATTGTTTTAAGTGTTACTCCTGGAGGAATTCCTGGAGAAAGCCTTGAAGATATCTGTGCAAGAATCCTTGAAGACACTTTCCTGGAGAAATCCTTGCAAAAGTCTGCGGAAAATTTTATAGAGGAATACCAGAAGAAATAACTTAAAAAATCCCTGGAGAAATCTCCGGAGAAACTTCGAAGTATTCCTAAAACGAATCCTGGAGGAACCCTTGGAAAAAATCCTGAAAGAATCCCAATAAAGATATTGTTGGAGGAATCTACGAAGGAATCACTTAAGACATTTCTGCTGGAAACCTTTGCGAAATCTCTGAAGAAATCCTTATGCATATTTTTTTTTGTAGGAATCCTTGTAAAAATTCCATGTCAACTCCCTGGAGGAAGCTATTCCATGCATGGCAAACAAAAGTTCTTCCTGAAAGAATCTCTGGCAAAAGTCCTAGGGAACCCCAGAAGAAATTATTGTAGAGATTAAGGTACAGAATAGCTTGGATTATTTTCTGGTAAAATACTTGGAGGAATCTTCGAAAGATTTCCTGGAAAAATCTTTGGGAGAGCCTCTGGAGATATTTCGAGAGGATGAGGACAGAAGGGCATGGGTTTGTATTCCATCGGATGAGCTCTCGGTAAATAACTGTAGAATCCATCATACAAAACATTTAAGGTTACTTGACTATATCCTTTGAATAACTCCGATGTGAACTACGTCTTGAGATCTAGATAACTTTTTGGAGGAAATCCAGAAGGAATTACTGGTATAAAGTCATAAGATTCCTGCGGATCCAGTTAAAAACTAAAGTGCACAGTTACTGCAACAACTTCTAAAGAAAACTAGAAGTAATTGTTTTTGCAACTTCATGACGTTATCTGTATCTGAACTCTTGTTGGAATTTTAGAAGTGAGTACAATATAGTTCATATCATATCTTAGAGCTTATTTTATATTATATACAATCGACTCTCCACAACTCGATATTCTATAACCCGATGTACTCTATAACTAGATGGATTTTCCGGTTCCTTCAAATTTCCATACATTGTGCTCTCCATAAGTTGATATTTCTGTAACTCGATATCTCCACAAGTTGATGTTACGTGAGATGTGAATTTCTCTCCATAACTCGATATCTATTTTATTTTTTTTTCTTTTTTGGGGAAACGTGATCTAATTTTTGTTTGAAGGTGAATAAATACTTACAAGTTGTAATGACATGAAAATGATAAAAACTATTGTCAGTAAAAATAACGTGATTTTTCGAGCACTTCGAAAAATGTTTTCAAATAATAGTTTGTAAAATGCTATCAACAAAATAATACTGCTTTCTTACAAAAATGATAATAAAAATATTGGAAATACAAAAATTTGTTCCTTCGATTTTGTGTCGGTATAATCTATTATACCATAATTCTATAAGTCGATGGTCCCTTGAATATCGAGTTATGGAGAGTCGACTGTAGTTTATATCGTAACATATATTTCGTGGATCGTGTAGTTAAAAGACACGGACACGGACACCGTCTTCAGCCATTTAGCTACACAGACTGTTACTTAACACTAGACAAAGAACAAGCATGCTCCAATGGTACAGCCGAGAAACATTCCTCACGAAAAGTTTCAATGGCTGCAGCGGGAATCGAACCCACACCCCATGACACGATGCACTCATTGCCTGACGACACTAACCGCACGGCCACGAAGCCCACAAGTTCAGAGTTCATATTATATAAGAGCAATATAATGACGAGCGTCACGCGGAATTTACTACGCAGAATTAAAAAAAAATTGAACAACTTTGCCGAAGATAAAACCTTCAAAAAAGAGTTCCTTCTGGAAATACATATAGACGCCAGCACCACATGCTGGTTAAATTTTGAACGTATGTTCATGACTGATTCCTTATTCTCTCGAACAATTTTACCGCAGACAGCATCCTTCTATAAGTCGGGTCTCGGGTTTTCAAACCCGGACTCGAATGGTTCGGGACGGATTTAAAGGCTAGAACATTTTTTTCGAGTACGTCGGAATCGGGCTTGTAAAAATTCGGATTTAGGTGGACTTTAGTAAGAGTTATAGTAAGAGTAACAACCAAAAAGCTTCCTTATGCATCAGAAACGATGAATTTATCTATTTTTAAAACTCGGTCTTTTCTTACAAAAAATGCTTAGGTTTCGAGTCAGATTTGGATTTGAACAGCGGATTTTTTTTTCAAGTTCGGGTCAGGTCTGAGTACGGGTCGGGTCCGGGTTTAAAAAAAATAAAGTAAGTCGGGTACGGGTCGTGTTTGGGCTCAAAAAATGTGAAACCCTCCTCTAATAATTAACCTCTATCGGAAATACAAATCGACGTCAAATCCACCGGGTTGTCGAGCAACTTTGTGGAAGACATCCTTCTAAATGACCCATAACGCGGGTATGTCACAGTTTCATGGTGCGTTATGGAGAAAAGATATACCAGTGAACCCTAGTCCTGACTGCTTCAAACGAAGAGAACAGGATGTTCGAGTAATGAAAGGAACACTTATTAGTCCTTGTTACATTTTAAACCTTGTTGAAAGTGACAAGTCTCGGTTTTTCCAGTTGCAGAGAATGATCTGACAATGATCGAGACAAGGAAAAAGAAATGAACAATTTGTTTCATAATCCTTCATTCAATTGATTCTCTAGTTTGAAGAAGTAGGGACTATGATTCTGATGCACGGACAATATTTGTGTAATTTCCACCGAAAGTCCATATCGACGCTAGCGCCACGCGGTGGTCGAGTTCTGAACTAAATTGTATCTCATGTGGAAGTCCTTATCCTCCTGAGTAACTTTGCCGAAGACAGCATCCTTCTATGTGTTCGCAATCTCGAGTTATCACATAATTAGCCCCTACCGGAAGTTCATAGCAACGCCAACGCCACGCAGCGGTCGAGTTCTGAGCTAAATTGTATCTCATGTGGAAGTGCTTACCTTCCTGAGCAACTTTGCTGAAGACTGCATCCTTCTATGTGCTCTCAATCTCGAGTTATCGCATAATTAGCACCTATCGGAAGTTCATATCGACGCTAGCGCCACGCGGTGGTCGAGTTCTGAACTAAATTGTATCTCATGAGGATGTTCTTATCATCCTGAGCAACTTTGCCGAAGACAGCATCCTTCTATGTGCTCGCAATCTCGAGTTATCGCATAATTAGCCTCTACCGGAAGTTCATATCGACGCTAGCGCCACGCAGCGGTCGAGTTCTGAACTAAATTGTATCTCATGTGGAAGTCCTTATCCTCCTGAGTAACTTTGCCGAAGACAGCATCCTTCTATGTGTTCGCAATCTCGAGTTATCACATAATTAGCCCCTACCGGAAGTTCATAGCAACGCCAACGCCACGCAGCGGTCGAGTTCTGAACTAAATTGTATCTCATGTGGAAGTCCTTATCCTCCTGAGCAACTTTGCCGAAGACAGCATCCTTCTATGTGCTCTCAATCTCGAGTTATCGCATAATTAGCACCTGAGACGAGACTCGCGAAGTCGGTCTTCTTTTTCTACGATTGCTAAGATTTTCTTCTTCGATTCTGTGTTTACACAAATTTGTGAGCAAGATGTTCAAGCTTTTACATGAACTCAATGGCAAAGATGAATTGCGATTGCATCGTTCCAAGTTCAGAAAACCTTTTCAAGTTAAATTTTACATCCGCAAACGCAGTAAACATTGCAATAACAAATGTTTTGCTTGTTTCGATTTAGTTTCGTCAGCGCAAATCAAATGGAATATTTCGCTGAATTATTTTTTTTATTAATGATTCCAATACTCTCCACATATTCGCCCACAAAATCAACTGGCTGCATCTGACAGCGAAATCTGGGCTGCATATGACGTTGCTTTTTTTCCTCTTCGCGAGTCTCGTCTCAGATTAGCACCTATCGGAAGTTCATATCGACGCTAGCGCCACGCGGTGGTCGAGTTCTGAACTAAATTGTATCTCATGTGGAAGTCCTTATCCTCCTGAGTAACTTTGCCGAAGACAGCATCCTTCTATGTGCTCGCGATCTCGAGTTATCGCATAATTAGCCCCTACCGGAAGTTCATATCGACGCTAGCGCCACGCGGTGGTCGAGTTCTGAACTAAATTGTATCTCATGAGGATGTTCTTATCATCCTGAGCAACTTTGCCGAAGACAGCATCCTTCTATGTGCTCGCAATCTCGAGTTATCGCATAATTAGCCTCTACCGCAAGTTCATATCGACGCTAGCGCCACGCGGTGGTCGAGTTCTGAACTAAATTGTATCTCATGTGGAAGTGCTTACCCTCCTGAGCAACTTTGCCGAAGACTGCATCCTTCTATGTGCTCTCAATCTCGAGTTATCGCATAATTAGCACCTATCGGAAGTTCATATCGATGCTAGCGCCACGCGGTGGTCGAGTTCTGAACTAAATTGTATCTCATGAGGATGTTCTTATCATCCTGAGCAACTTTGCCGAAGACTGCATCCTTCTATGTGCTCGCAATCTCGAGTTATCGCATAATTAGCCTCTACCGCAAGTTCATATCGACGCTAGCGCCACGTGGTGGTCGAGTTCTGAACTAAATTGTATCTCATGTGGAAGTGCTTACCCTCCTGAGCAACTTTGCCGAAGACAGCATCCTTCTATGTGCTCGCAATCTCGAGTTATCGCATAATTAGCCTCTACCGCAAGTTCATATCGACGCTAGCGCCACGCGGTGGTCGAGTTCTGAACTAAATTGTATCTCATGTGGAAGTGCTTACCCTCCTGAGCAACTTTGCCGAAGACTGCATCCTTCTATGTGCTCTCAATCTCGAGTTATCGCATAATTAGCACCTATCGGAAGTTCATATCGATGCTAGCGCCACGCGGTGCTCGAGTTCTGAACTAATTGTATCTCATGAAGATGTTCTTATCATCCTGAGCAACTTTGCCGAAGACAGCATCCTTCTATGTGCTCGCAATCTCGAGTTATCGCATAATTAGCCTCTACCGGAAGTTCATATCGACGCTAGCGCCACGCAGCGGTCGAGTTCTGAACTAAATTGTATCTCATGTGGAAGTCCTTATCCTCCTGAAACAACTTTGCCGAAGACAGCATCCTTCTATGTGTTCGCAATCTCGAGTTATCCCATAATTAGCCCCTACCGGAAGTTCATAGCAACGCCAACGCCACGCAGCGGTCGAGTTCTGAACTAAATTGTATCTCATGTGGAAGTCCTTATCCTCCTGAGCAACTTTGCCGAAGACAGCATCCTTCTATGTGCTCGCAATCTCGAGTTATCGCATAATTAGCCTCTACCGCAAGTTCATATCGACGCTAGCGCCACGCGGTGGTCGAGTTCTGAACTAAATTGTATCTCATGTGGAAGTGCTTACCCTCCTGAGCAACTTTGCCGAAGACTGCATCCTTCTATGTGCTCTCAATCTCGAGTTATCGCATAATTAGCACCTATCGGAAGTTCATATCGATGCTAGCGCCACGCGGTGCTCGAGTTCTGAACTAAATTGTATCTCATGAAGATGTTCTTATCATCCTGAGCAACTTTGCCGAAGACAGCATCCTTCTATGTGCTCGCAATCTCGAGTTATCGCATAATTAGCCTCTACCGCAAGTTCATATCGACGCTAGCGCCACGCGGTGGTCGAGTTCTGAACTAAATTGTATCTCATGTGGAAGTGCTTACCCTCCTGAGCAACTTTGCCGAAGACAGCATCCTTCTATGTGCTCGCAATCTCGAGTTATCGCATAATTAGCCTCTACCGCAAGTTCATATCGACGCTAGCGCCACGCGGTGGTCGAGTTCTGAACTAAATTGTATCTCATGTGGAAGTCCTTATCCTCCTGAGTAACTTTGCCGAAGACTGCATCCTTCTATGTGCTCGCGATCTCGAGTTATCGCATAATTAGCCTCTACCGCAAGTTCATATCGACGCTAGCGCCACGCGGTGGTCGAGTTCTGAACTAAATTGTATCTCATGTGGAAGTCCTTATCCTCCTGAGTAACTTTGCCGAAGACTGCATCCTTCTATGTGCTCGCGATCTCGAGTTATCGCATAATTAGCCCCTACCGGAAGTTCATATCGACGCTAGCGCCACGCGGTGGTCGAGTTCTGAACTAAATTGTAGCTCATGTGGAAGTCCTTATCCTCCTGAGCAACTTTGCCGAAGACAGCATTTTTCTATTTGCTCGCAATCTCGAGTTATCGCATAATTAGCCTCTACCGCAAGTTCATATCGACGCTAGCGCCACGCAGCGGTCGAGTTCTGAACTACATTGTATCTCATGTGGAAGTGCTTACCCTCCTGAGCAACTTTGCCGAAGACTGCATCCTTCTATGTGCTCTCAATCTCGAAAGACAGCATCCTTCTATGTGCTCGCAATCTCGAGTTATCGCATAATTAGCCTCTACCGGAAGTTCATATCGACGCTAGCGCCACGCAGCGGTCGAGTTCTGAACTAAATTGTATCTCATGTGGAAGTCCTTATCCTCCTGAACAACTTTGCCGAAGACAGCATCCTTCTATGTGTTCGCAATCTCGAGTTATCCCATAATTAGCCCCTACCGGAAGTTCATAGCAACGCCAACGCCACGCAGCGGTCGAGTTCTGAACTAAATTGTATCTCATGTGGAAGTCCTTATCCTCCTGAGCAACTTTGCCGAAGACAGCATCCTTCTATGTGCTCGCAATCTCGAGTTATCCCATAATTAGCCCCTACCGGAAGTTCATAGCAACGCCAACGCCACGCAGCGGTCGAGTTCTGAACTAAATTGTATCTCATGTGGAAGTCCTTATCCTCCTGAGCAACTTTGCCGAAGACAGCATCCTTCTATGTGCTCGCAATCTCGAGTTATCGCATAATTAGCCTCTACCGCAAGTTCATATCGACGCTAGCGCCACGCGGTGGTCGAGTTCTGAACTAAATTGTATCTCATGTGGAAGTGCTTACCCTCCTGAGCAACTTTGCCGAAGACTGCATCCTTCTATGTGCTCTCAATCTCGAGTTATCGCATAATTAGCACCTATCGGAAGTTCATATCGATGCTAGCGCCACGCGGTGCTCGAGTTCTGAACTAAATTGTATCTCATGAAGATGTTCTTATCATCCTGAGCAACTTTGCCGAAGACAGCATCCTTCTATGTGCTCGCAATCTCGAGTTATCGCATAATTAGCCTCTACCGGAAGTTCATATCGACGCTAGCGCCACGCAGCGGTCGAGTTCTGAACTAAATTGTATCTCATGTGGAAGTCCTTATCCTCCTGAACAACTTTGCCGAAGACAGCATCCTTCTATGTGTTCGCAATCTCGAGTTATCCCATAATTAGCCCCTACCGGAAGTTCATAGCAACGCCAACGCCACGCAGCGGTCGAGTTCTGAACTAAATTGTATCTCATGTGGAAGTCCTTATCCTCCTGAGCAACTTTGCCGAAGACAGCATCCTTCTATGTGCTCGCAATCTCGAGTTATCGCATAATTAGCCTCTACCGCAAGTTCATATCGACGCTAGCGCCACGCGGTGGTCGAGTTCTGAACTAAATTGTATCTCATGTGGAAGTGCTTACCCTCCTGAGCAACTTTGCCGAAGACTGCATCCTTCTATGTGCTCTCAATCTCGAGTTATCGCATAATTAGCACCTATCGGAAGTTCATATCGATGCTAGCGCCACGCGGTGCTCGAGTTCTGAACTAAATTGTATCTCATGAAGATGTTCTTATCATCCTGAGCAACTTTGCCGAAGACAGCATCCTTCTATGTGCTCGCAATCTCGAGTTATCGCATAATTAGCCTCTACCGCAAGTTCATATCGACGCTAGCGCCACGCGGTGGTCGAGTTCTGAACTAAATTGTATCTCATGTGGAAGTGCTTACCCTCCTGAGCAACTTTGCCGAAGACAGCATCCTTCTATATGCTCGCAATCTCGAGTTATCGCATAATTAGCCTCTACCGCAAGTTCATATCGACGCTAGCGCCACGCGGTGGTCGAGTTCTGAACTAAATTGTATCTCATGTGGAAGTCCTTATCCTCCTGAGTAACTTTGCCGAAGACTGCATCCTTCTATGTGCTCGCGATCTCGAGTTATCGCATAATTAGCCCCTACCGGAAGTTCATATCGACGCTAGCGCCACGCGGTGGTCGAGTTCTGAACTAAATTGTATCTCATGTGGAAGTGCTTACCCTCCTGAGCAACTTTGCCGAAGACTGCATCCTTCTATGTGCTCTCAATCTCGAGTTATCGCATAATTAGCACCTATCGGAAGTTCATATCGATGCTAGCGCCACGCGGTGCTCGAGTTCTGAACTAAATTGTATCTCATGAAGATGTTCTTATCATCCTGAGCAACTTTGCCGAAGACAGCATCCTTCTATGTGCTCGCAATCTCGAGTTATCGCATAATTAGCCTCTACCGCAAGTTCATATCGACGCTAGCGCCACGCGGTGGTCGAGTTCTGAACTAAATTGTATCTCATGTGGAAGTGCTTACCCTCCTGAGCAACTTTGCCGAAGACAGCATCCTTCTATGTGCTCGCAATCTCGAGTTATCGCATAATTAGCCTCTACCGCAAGTTCATATCGACGCTAGCGCCACGCGGTGGTCGAGTTCTGAACTAAATTGTATCTCATGTGGAAGTGCTTACCCTCCTGAGCAACTTTGCCGAAGACTGCATCCTTCTATGTGCTCTCAATCTCGAGTTATCGCATAATTAGCACCTATCGGAAGTTCATATCGATGCTAGCGCCACGCGGTGGTCGAGTTCTGAACTAAATTGTATCTCATGAAGATGTTCTTATCATCCTGAGCAACTTTGCCGAAGACAGCATCCTTCTATGTGCTCGCAATCTCGAGTTATCGCATAATTAGCCTCTACCGCAAGTTCATATCGACGCTAGCGCCACGCGGTGGTCGAGTTCTGAACTAAATTGTATCTCATGTGGAAGTGCTTACCCTCCTGAGCAACTTTGCCGAAGACAGCATCCTTCTATGTGCTCGCAATCTCGAGTTATCGCATAATTAGCCTCTACCGCAAGTTCATATCGACGCTAGCGCCACGCGGTGGTCGAGTTCTGAACTAAATTGTATCTCATGTGGAAGTGCTTACCCTCCTGAGCAACTTTGCCGAAGACTGCATCCTTCTATGTGCTCTCAATCTCGAGTTATCGCATAATTAGCACCTATCGGAAGTTCATATCGATGCTAGCGCCACGCGGTGGTCGAGTTCTGAACTAAATTGTATCTCATGAAGATGTTCTTATCATCCTGAGCAACTTTGCCGAAGACAGCATCCTTCTATGTGCTCGCAATCTCGAGTTATCGCATAATTAGCCTCTACCGCAAGTTCATATCGACGCTAGCGCCACGCGGTGGTCGAGTTCTGAACTAAATTGTATCTCATGTGGAAGTGCTTACCCTCCTGAGCAACTTTGCCGAAGACTGCATCCTTCTATGTGCTCTCAATCTCGAGTTATCGCATAATTAGCACCTATCGGAAGTTCATATCGATGCTAGCGCCACGCGGTGCTCGAGTTCTGAACTAAATTGTATCTCATGAAGATGTTCTTATCATCCTGAGCAACTTTGCCGAAGACAGCATCCTTCTATGTGCTCGCAATCTCGAGTTATCGCATAATTAGCCTCTACCGCAAGTTCATATCGACGCTAGCGCCACGCGGTGGTCGAGTTCTGAACTAAATTGTATCTCATGTGGAAGTGCTTACCCTCCTGAGCAACTTTGCCGAAGACTGCATCCTTCTATGTGCTCTCAATCTCGAGTTATCGCATAATTAGCACCTATCGGAAGTTCATATCGATGCTAGCGCCACGCGGTGCTCGAGTTCTGAACTAAATTGTATCTCATGAAGATGTTCTTATCATCCTGAGCAACTTTGCCGAAGACAGCATCCTTCTATGTGCTCGCAATCTCGAGTTATCGCATAATTAGCCTCTACCGCAAGTTCATATCGACGCTAGCGCCACGCGGTGGTCGAGTTCTGAACTAAATTGTATCTCATGTGGAAGTCCTTATCCTCCTGAGTAACTTTGCCGAAGACTGCATCCTTCTATGTGCTCGCGATCTCGAGTTATCGCATAATTAGCCCCTACCGGAAGTTCATATCGACGCTAGCGCCACGCGGTGGTCGAGTTCTGAACTAAATTGTAGCTCATGTGGAAGTCCTTATCCTCCTGAGCAACTTTGCCGAAGACAGCATTTTTCTATTTGCTCGCAATCTCGAGTTATCGCATAATTAGCCTCTACCGGAAGTTCATATCGACGCTAGCGCCACGCAGCGGTTGAGTTCTGAAATAAATTGTATCTCATGTGGAAGTCCTTATCCTCCTGAACAACTTTGCCGAAGACAGCATCCTTCTATGTGCTCGCGATCTCGAGTTATCGCATAATTAGCCCCTACCGGAAGTTCATATCGACGCTAGCGCCACGTCGCGGTCGAGTTCTGAACTAAATTGTATCCCATGTGGAAGTTCTTGGTCCCCGAAACAAGTTTGCTGAAGACAGTACATTCCTATATGGCCTGCATCTTATACAATTTGGTGATGACTGCAGATTTCTGGACTGAGTGTACTGAAATTCCACGTGGCCAACATGGTCCCCTTCGTAGCCGATTCCCGGTGGCCACTGGATCTGGAACCGGCATTCCAGGTACTGATCAGAGTCTTGAGGAGTATATCTTTCGAATGCGGCATAAATTTCATTATTCGGTTGATATTTCGCTGATTTATAGGGGTATACATTTCTGGGTCATAATGACCCCAGTATCTTATTAAGTTGTTTTTCTTAACATCCGCGGAAGGTTAAAATGCTACCTTTTGCTTTGTGCGAAACGTCCATTATGCCAATCGTCCGTATGCGAAACGCTTGGTCTTCAATTTTAAGCCCTTAGTTTTGTTTTAGATTAGTTGAATGTTAGATCAGTACCTACCTAATACCTTTCGATAGGAAAGTCGTAGATGTTGATGTGCGGCACTAAACATCTAAACATTGAATTGAACCATTTCCTCGCACAAAACAATAGAAAACTAAGTTTTTCATAGAATGTGCCAATTTACACAATTTCAGAATTTAAAATATTTTGACCCGCCACATGCCGGTTCTTGACTAAGTGAACAAATTTTCGTTTGTGTAAGTCATCAGGTCGCTGAGAATTCTAAATTTCCTTCTTCCAGGTTCCTGAAATATCCAAGCTTCTAGCATTGCATGCACAAAAGTGTCACCTGATGTTAGAATTCCAAATATTTTCGCATGTCACTGTCACCCTATTTAGCAATTTTGCAGAAGACGACGACTTGTAGGTTACTGAGATATTCGAATTTCGAAAATTACAAGCTTCCTGGTGGCAGTATTTTGAATCTTTTCATTCGCCGCATGTCATTCCTTTACCTACTGAACAAGTTTGTCGTAGACGCATGTAAGGACAGAACTAAAAAATCTGGATCAAAAACCATTTTTCTAAATGAGGGACCAAAACAAATGGTTTGAAGTGACATTTTGGTTGGTTTTGAGTTAAGTACGC
Organism: Aedes aegypti; assembly: GCF_002204515.2. NCBI lineage: Eukaryota > Metazoa > Arthropoda > Insecta > Diptera > Culicidae > Aedes > Aedes aegypti. The sequence continues at coordinate 122,514,741 of NC_035108.1, read as the reverse complement.
TAAAAATACTACTGTTTTTGCTTTCCAACGGTATTTTTAGGTGATTTTTCTTTCTAACATAAAAAATAACATAATTCGTAGAAGATTAGCTTGGTTTTTTGGCCCCCCCTACAATTAGTATGGCTTGAAAAATTGCTGCAAAAACTTCAAAATCAATTTAATCAAAACTAGATTTTTGTCACCCTTTTGGGTTTTCAACTCCCTCAAATGAAGTAAGATTATTTTACGTAATGCAAATAATTTATTTACATATTTAATGCTATAAAGTGTCCTGGTTTAGCATATTGTCTAACTTCGCGCATTTGATACAAAATTTTAAGCATTGTAAGAAAGTTTCAACAATTGACCATAGTGCAATCTGTTCATAATTGTAATTACAAATGCACAATAGATAACTATTATCAACAATGTTAAAATTGCCACACATTTTCAAAAATGCTCTAACTTAGTATCTTAGTATGGATCATTTAGGTCATTCGCTACCAAAGACGAAATAAGAACTTCCATGTTCCATGCAAAATTTTATAGGACATAATAGATAAAAATCTAGAATGCCGTGAAATGTGTTGCGTGATCTGTCAAACTTGGGTACCTTATGCAGTACCAAGGGACCAAATGCAGTACTAGAAGTGGTACCCAATCTGAACCCAACTATTATGTCTCTTTTCGACTCTGGGGCCCCCGATTATGAGATTAAACGTTCAAGCATCCGCCATCGTAATCTTTGGAACTTCAAGATCAGTTATTTTGTTCAAAACTAGAAAATATTGAATAAAAATTTGTTTACTGTATTGCGGTAGGGAAATCGAATACATTCGTTGTCCGGATGTTGGTCCGGATGTCATTTAATGTAAACATTGCCCGCATTTAGAGCAGAAAAGAAAAAGAAAGTCGAGGATAAAAGAAGACCGTGGATAAGTCCATTACTCCCAACATAACCAGACGTGTTTCAATAGGTTATTGGCCCAGCACGGAAGTAGTTTATTTGAAGAAACGTTTGGTCAAGTTCTGCGGAAGAAGTCAAGATGAGCGACGAAAAACTCTGGCTGTTCAACGGTGAAAACTTCGGCAACTGGAAATTCAGGATTGAAGTGCTGATGGAAGACAGGGGCTTGCTGGAGTGCCTGGAAACGGCAATTGCGGATCAAGAGTACGCTGAGGAACTTCCGGACGATACTGCTGAGGAGAGGCAGCGGAAGAAGAAGCTACTGGACGAACGAATGGCCAAGGATCGACGATGCAAAAACCTGCCAATTCACCGGATTGCAGAGGATCAGCTCGAGTATGCCAAGGAACACAAGACGGCCAAAGACATTTGGGACGAGCTGAAGAACAACTTCGAACGGATTGGAATTGCAGGCAAGTTAATCCTGAAAAAGCAGTTACAAGAGCTGCGGCTGGCGGAAGGTGGCGACGTAAAGGATTTCTTGCTCCGGTTCGAGAAGATTCTGCGCGAGCTAAGGACGGCGGAAGTCAACATGCAGGAGGAAGACGTGGTGTGTCAATTACTGCTGGCGCTTCCCGGTCCCGGTCCTACGGAGCGCTTATCACGGCTCTGGAGACGATACAGCCACAGCAGCTTACGTTGGAGTATGTGAAAAAGCGGCTTCTGGACGAGCAGGTGAAGCGACTAAATTCAAGTCCTGCAGGTGAGTCGGAAAATTCTCGAGATTCGGCGTTTTCAGGTAAGAAGCTAGGAATCAAGTGCTTCGGCTGCGGCAAGTACGGTCACAAACGAGCTGAGTGTCCCGAAAACCGTCCTGCTGAAGGTTCTAGCTCAACTCGGCCCCGAAAGAAGGATGGAAAATTTTCACGAAAAACAAAGTTTGGAGCGAGCGTGGCCGAGGAAATGACGTTCGTTGCTACGGAAACCATGGAGTGTTTGTCTGTTGGTACTGTGTCGAAGGAAAACGTCGACTGGACTCGGGCGCGACGGATCACATGGTGAAGAGCAAGACTTTCTTTGATGAGATGCATGCGTTGGACAATAAGGTGCGTATAGCGGTGGCAAAATCTGGTCAGGCCGTTTTCGCGGAGTATGCGGGCACCGTGAAAGTCAATATGCTGATTGATGGAAGGAAAGTACCGGCTGTTGTCAAGGATGTGCTCTACGTCCCACAGTTGGCATGCAACTTGTTCTCGGTTCGGCGCCTGGAAGATAACGGAATGATGGTAAGAATCTCTAACGGTACAGTGAAGGTTTTGAAGAACGGAAGTGTGGTCGCAACTGGCAGAAGAGCTGGTCAGCTGTACAAGATGGACATCGAGCTACGAGATGTGGCTTACTCAGCTTCTGGTGGCGAATGCGAAGCTGGTGCGATGGCTTCGAAGAAGGACGGATTCGATTTGTGGCATCGACGACTCGGCCACTTGGGAACGGCAAACATGAAGACCCTGTGTCTGTGAAGTCTGTCTCCAAGGGAAGCAATCAAGGCAACCATTCGACGACGGTGGAGAGCGACGAGCGTCTCGTCCACTGGAGATCATCCATTCGGACGTGTGTGGTCCGTTTACGCAGAAGACGTGGGACAAGAAGCGGTCATTCGTCACGTTCATTGACGACTTTAGCCATTTCACGGTCGTGTACCTCCTGGAGTCCAAGGATGAGGTGCAATCGAAGTTTGAAGAATACTGTGCACGGGTGACGGCGTTCTGTGGAACTCGAGTGTCCCGACTGAGGTGCGACAACGGCGGAGAATATACTGGAAAATCGTTCCGTAAGTATTGCCGCACTCAAGGGATCAACGTCGAAGCAACCATTCCATACAGCCCACAACAAAACGGAGTGGCTGAGCGGATGAACCGCACGCTGTTGGAGAAGGCCCGTTCGATGGTACAAGAAGCTGGACTGCACAAATCCATGTGGGGCGAGGCAGTGTTGACTGCTGCCTATCTATGCAACCGGAGCCCTACATCTGCGCTGAAAGAGAAGAAGACACCGTATGAGATATGGTATGGACGAAAACCCAACATCGACAAAATGCGAGTCTTCGGTTCGGTGGCACATAGCTGGGTGCCAAAGGAGAAAAGTGATAAGTTGGACCCCAAATCGGAGAAGAATGTTATGGTTGGTTACACTGCGAACGGATATAGAATCTGGGAACCACGTAAGCGGAGAGTTACGGTTGCGAGAGACGTGGTGTTAGACGAGCAGAAAGATGGTTCCGTTGCTGCGCCGAATGATGCCAAGCAGGTGCTGTGGCGTAACGACGATACAGAAGATTGTGAAGATGAACCGGAAGCTCCAGTGGTGGGCCAACCCAATATTGCCCCCCAGCCTGAAAAGGCAGCACCAGATGTGAATGCAGAACACATAACTGATGACGACGAGGATGCCGACACCACGCTCCCTTCGCAACCAGAACGTGTCGACTGCCCTGCAGAAGCGACCACGAGGCGCAGCGAACGGGAGCGCAAACTCCCCGGTAAGTTCCTTGATTTTATTACCGGCTCTCGAGCATCTACTGCTGCGGAATGTTCTACAGGTGTTTCTGAGGACCATGACGATGCGACGATGGCGTTTGCATTGAATGGTGAGACGTTCGTGGAGAACCTGCCGACCACGATCGATGGGTTGCGACGGCGAAGCGACTGGCAACACTGGAAGAAGGCCATCATCAGCGAGATGGAGTCGTTGCAGAAGAATGAGACGTGGGAGCTCGTTCCGAAGCCACCCAATAAGAACATCGTCGACTGTAAATGGGTGTTCAAGATCAAGCGAGATGAAGCTGGCAACGTCAACCGGTACAAAGCCCGCCTGGTCGCAAAGGGCTTCTCACAACGGAAGGGTTACGACTACGACGAAACGTACGCACCGGTAGCGAAGGGGACCACGGTGCGTGTGCTGTTGGCGGTGGCGAACCAGATGGGATATCAGCTACACCAAATGGACGTCAAAACCGCGTCCCTCAATGGACAACTGAAGGAGGAGATATTCATGCGACAACCCGAAGGATTCGAGTCTGGTGATCCTAGCCTTGTGTGTCACCTGAAGAAGTCCCTCTACGGATTGAAACAGGCTCCTCGGAGCTGGAACTCGGAGTTCCACAACTTCGTAATCCAGCTGGGCTTCCGACGTTCCAATCTAGATAGCTGTCTGTCGACGCCACTGGAACCGAACCTGAAGCTAGAACGCCGCGAAGATGAAGCAGTGACCTCCGAACCATATCGAGAGCTGATAGGATGCTTGACGTACCTGGCACTGTCGTCAAGACCGGATATAAGTGCTGTGGTCAACTTCTTTAGCAGGTACCAATCTGCACCGACAAGCGAACATTGGAGTCACCTGAAGCGCATTCTCCGCTACTTGAAGGGTACTATGAACCACGGTCTGATATTTCGGAGGAACGAAGGATCGGCGCCACTAGTTGGATATGCTGACGCTGATTGGGGGAACGACCCGGCCGACCGCAGGTCCATCTCGGGTAACGTGTTTCAAGTGTTTGATGGTACAGTTTCCTGGATGACTCGCAAGCAAAGCAGCGTTGCCCTCTCTTCAACTGAAGCTGAGTATGTTTCGCTCAGTCACGCTGTGTGTGAAGCAATCTGGCTGCGAAACCTTATCCTCGAACTCGGAATAAAGCTGGACCAACCCGTAGTGCTACATGAAGACAATCAGTCTTGCATCTGCATTGCCCAGGAGCCACGTGACCACAAAAGGATGAAGCACGTGGACATCCGGTATAATTTCATTCGTGAGAAGCTACAAGATGGTACGTTCAAGATCCAGTACATTCCGACAAATGAGCAGTTGGCAGACCTGTTCACCAAAGGATTGTCACGTGGACCATTCGAGATGCTGCGAAGTAAGCTAGGATTATTCGGTTGAGCAGGGGTGTTGGATGGCAGCCGAAGGACTACCCATAGCAACCTAGGAAAACATATTGTAGTAGGCTTAGACATTAAAGCAATAAAATTTTTCTTCACTTCCACTATTACTCCCAACATAACCAGACGTGTTTCAATAGTTTTTGGCCTGAATTTACTTTAAGAAGTCAAGTGAATACGTTTGAGCAGAAATTAAAATTTTTGATTACACTCAAAATTTATTTTACTTAAAATACATATTACGAAAACCCCCTATTTTTGGACCCGTTTGCCTGTATCTCTTGCCTGTAGAAATTTTGAGGGTAATCAAACATTTCAATTTCCGCTCAAAAATGTTCACTTGAGTTCTACAAGTAAATTCATGCCGAAAAAACTACATGTCATAACCTTGAGTTTATATTTACAGATGAATAAACTCGCGAAATAAGTTGTTTTTGTTGTTTTATAGATAAAAATAATTTTGAGTGTAGTCAAGAATTTATTTTTCTTCTCTACAATATTCACTCGACCTCTGCAAGTACGTTTCGAAAAAACTTCATGTCATAGTCTTCAATTTTAATTTACAGGCAAAAAAAAACTCAAGAAATGCGTTTTTTGTGTGGTTTTCTGGGTAAAATACATTTTAAGTGTTATCGGAAATTATTTAAAGACTCGAACATTTCGATTTTTACAATCGATTTCATCTCGAAAAAACTATATGTCATCGATTTGAATTTTGAGATACAGACAAACGGGTCAAATAAATAGGGGTTTCCGTAATATTTTAAGTAAAATAAATTTTGAGTGTAATCAAAAATTTGAATTTCTGTTCAAACATGTTCACTTTACTCAATCAAGCAAATTAATGTCGAAAAAGTGTCATCGCTTTAAATTTTGTTTTATTGTCGAATCTGTGGAAAAATGCGTTTAAAAAAACTAGGAAGTGCCTTATTTTGCTTAATAATTTTGGGTAGATGCATCTATACCAAAAACGCTTCGAAAACGACAGAGATGCATATTCAAAGTTGAACTTCCACTTTTATTAGACCCTTGGTGGTTGGCGTGAGTTTTCACCCCCTTGGTAGAAGAAGAGTTAAAGAAAAGATTAATGTTTGACAAAACTTATTGTAAGAATTCTAATACACTCGAACCTCAATTTGTAAGGTATAGAGTACATAAAAACGCCTAAATGTTTTAAACAGTAGAAAATGTATCTGGTATTTTTTTTGTTATCTATGGTATTCAAAGAGTATACACAGAAAAACAGACGTAACACTTAGAACATGATCATGTTGCGCGAAATCCTATTTTGTGCAACAGTGCCTACAGAAAGCGCTAGTGTGACACGTCAAACACGAAGGAAACGATGCGTGCGCCTCCGGTTGTGAGGTTTGTAACATATCGAATTTGAATTGATCAAGCTCAATTCTTACATTCTTTGAAAATGCCATAGAATGACCAAAACTTCTTCTTCTTTCTGGCGTTACGTCCCCACTGAGGTAGAGCCTGCTTCTCAGGTTAGTGTTCTTATGACTAGCACTTCCACAGTTATTAAATAAGAGCTTACTATGCCAATGACCATTTTTGCATGCGTATATCGTGTGGCAGGTACGTTGATACTTTATGCCCTGGGAAGTCGAGAAAATTTCAACCCGAAAAGATCCTCGACTGGTGGGATTCGAACCCACGTCTCTCAGCTTGGTCTTGCTGAATAGCTGCGCGTTTACAGCTACGGCTATTTGGGCCCCTAATGACCAAAACAATTAACAGATATATTTTTCAACTTTTGCACCTCCCCAACTCGATGATCCCTTCAATACCGAGTTATAAGTTGACTGTATTTATTATAGCAATTTTAACTAAGGACATTCGCCTAAGTTATACAGTCAACTCTGCATAACTAGATATTGAAAGGACCATTGGTTAAGGGAGGCATCGAATTACAGAACACAAAACCAGTGCAACTGCTATCTAAGAGACTATCGAGTTAGCCATGGAAACCAACTTTTACTATGTTTATCCAATTCAATATGGAGATACGGACTATCTGATAAGGAAGAGATGACTGTAACAATAATGAGTGTCAAAAACATTCAGGAGAAATGGGTTATTTGGGGAACTGGCATTCGGGGAAAAAAAGCACAACCCCTTTTTTTTGACATTGCTTCAAGCAGCGATTAAGATAGGAAATGAGTGTATGTGGATGTCTCAAAGAGGGAGTTGAGCATACGTTTTAGAAACAACTCTGTGGTTTTCCTATTTATGGATTTGCCGATGACTCTTCTTCTTCCTTGCATTATGCCCCAACTGGGACAAGGCCTGATTCCTAGCTTTTGATTATAGTTATTAATTTAGATATTGTTATGCCAATTGACCATTTCGGCAATTAAAATAGGACCATAATAGGGATTGTTTCAATGAGCACCTATTTTTTGGTAGTAGATTCAGTATTTCAAAAGAGATATGAATGGCAGTGATATATGTCAACTAAATCTACTAGCAAAAATGGCTGCTTTTGAGAAAAATAGATTGATTTTTTCTTACCTTTCTTGAACACTGTTCCACCGCGTAGCACAAACTGCCTAACCCACCCATGTGGCAACATAATTGTCCCATCTGCAGGACAATGTCATTGATGTCGTTCCAAGGCGATGTAATTGTCCGCGAATCTAACCATTGCATCGTTAAGTATACCATGGACGAACTGGTTAGGAACGCACTCATCCCCATGAACAGAAGTCTTGGACAGAGGATTTGTGAGAGCTCATTTTTGCGACTGGCGTATGTAAAGAACTTTTTTCTGATTCGTTTAGAGTGAACATTCAATTGTTGATGCAGATCGAATTTTAGCAAATCGTTTAAAAAACACTGCAAATATTCAAATACAGTTCCCATATAAAATGAGTTCATGACCAAAAGACACTCGAGATACGTGTAAATAAAGTAGAAAAACATCATGGGAAAGCTTTCGTTTTCTGTTATAAAGCGATTGGCTAAATAAATTCCCATATAAGCATAGAAGATCACTAAACTAAATATCTTAAACGTTAGTATTCTTTGAATTGACGATCCAGCTTCACAATCAGTTGAACGATAAGTACTTTGGAGAAACATGTAGAACTGCGCATTGTAATAGTTATCGAATATGCTAACGTAAACGGCCGCTATGACCAAAAGCATTTGCAAAACGTAGGAAGTACTCCAAACTTTGCCGGATATGAATATTTCGCTAGGAGCAGTTATGCCGCATAACCATAGAACTACGTTCGGTACAGCAGTTTGCACAATCAATCCTCGTATTTGTTCTCGTCTGATGAGCACATATTTTTTGGTAGTTGTATCGTATCGGTATGGTATGATACCGAAAATATAGAACAAATTAGTTTCGTTCATGAGTTGCAACTGAACTGAGGAGGATTAAAATTAGGTTCAACATAATTGATTGGCCACCGAAATGTTTTCCTTTCTGCCTAGTACAATGCTTTCGTTCCCGTTTGGGTGTTAAATGTGACAACATAACGATTGCATATCGGCTTGACATGAGATCTGATATCTGCTGTATCGATACAACAGGAAGCTACTGGATTAGCATTGGGAACGTGTACCATTCTTTTTACTTGTCTCACATTCTTATCGGTATTTATATGGACATCGCTAATTCATATGCTGGTTAAAGATGATGAGGAAAAATAAAGTTGACATAGTTCTTCAATTCAAATAACCAATCAAGCATTAAGTTCCGTTATATGGCCTTTCTTAGCCGAATGTTTAGAGTCCGCGGCTACCAAGCAAAGCCATGCTGAAGGTGTCTGGGTTCGATTCCCGGTCAGTCCAGGATCTTTTCGTAATGGAAATTTCATTGACTTCCCTGGGCATAAAAAAAAGTTTTCAGTTCAATATATTAAAAACCGTGCAAAAAAGTAACACCACTTATTGTTCGTTTAGTTGAGGAATAGATTATCGTGCACATCTTCAACGAGGAAAAATAAATACTCACACATCAGTTTATATGGCACTTTCATAGAAGCACGCACCTTGCATTCAATGTAGGGGAAGTGGTGGTAAAATGAACAGGGGTGGTAAAATGAACAACGTGCCTTTTACTGAGAAAAAACAAATTTCGATGAATTTTTATCACAAACGGACGCTTTAGAGTATAAATCTGAGTGTTTGAGTTGATACGTAGGTCAATTGAAGTCAAAATATCAACGAAAACCAAGATTTTAGAAAATCACGTTTGAAAATTATAACTGACGTAACTTTTAGCTCGGAAGACTTGAGGTTTTTCAGTGAGGTAAATATCGTTATAATATGATGTCAAATCTGATACCTTTAGAATTCTTTTTGAATGGATTACAATCGTTAATGGATGTATATTCGGTGGGACAATGACAATTTTTAGAAATATTTGTTTTGCTCACGTTTTTTGCATGGTGTTCGTTTTACCACCAACCGCTGTTCATTTTACCCACATAGTGCAGGTAAAATGAACATTTGCATCACTTTTTGATAGCGATAAAAATATGTAAAAATTTAGCTATTTTAGTCTGAATCCATGTCGCTGCTATAGATTACATCCTTATTTCTGATTTTGTTCGATAGAACTATACAAATTCCTCGTTTTTCTATCAGAAACAAGATGATTTCCTTAAGGTGTTCATTTTACCACCCCTTCCCCTACAATCCAACATAATGCGTTACATTGCGTTACTTGTTGGTTTTGTTAGCTACGACGCCATCCAATATATGGCAAACATGGTGGGAGAATATTATGGTGGGACAAAATTATTTAGGTGTGAGTCTATTGGAGGGCAAAATCCTCAATAATTTGAGTAAAATGTTGTATAAAATCCCGACCGATTGGTGGGAAAATATTGAAAATCTACCGGTAAATGGCTGAATTATAAGTATTCAAAATCTTAAATAATTTCGTGACGGTCGCAACATTTTAGATTTTCAATTGACACCCAGTATATTGCCGTAAGACGTAGTTAACGTCAAAATAAGGTTTTGGTGGAAAAAAATGTATGGAAACTTTTTTTTGCACGGCCGTGTAAAAAAAATCCGTGCAAAAACAGAATCGGGTGTACTCTGTTTGTGTTTACTGTTTGAGCTTTTGACAGTTCTAGATCGTCCTACACGGTGCTCCCCTGACCGTTATTATCAGAAAAAAATCTCCATCAAATCTCTGCTCACCAGTCGTTTTCTATAGCTAAGCTGCATGTCTGGGCAAAATTTCTAAAAAATCGTAGAACCCGTTTTGAAGTTGCGCCCTTTTGATTGTATAAGTTCACAAATTCAAAAGAAATCTGAATTATTTCAACTGATTATTATTGGCCGTGATTATCAGACGAAATAAGCTATCAAAATTTGGTTCAAAGAAGGTGTTTTTAGTTATTTCTAATCTCTGGGCGAAATTTTGAATGCGAAAATCGTCGAAGTTTTGGGTTACGCCCTTTGTAACTATTAAAATCGCCAATATCAAATAGATTAATTAGGCATTTTAATACCGATAATCATGTTCAAATGGTTTCAACTACACATTGCACTTACATGGCGTCAAAGTCTTTCACAATTGACTGATTTTTCATAAGCTCAAGCTATATAAGGCATTACGGAGCCAATTTTATCATGTAATCAAATTAGTTTTAATTCAACAATGTTCTATATAGTTTGGTGAAGCAATGAACTCGCGATTCAGATTATTTAACATGTAATTCATGTTGTATATCGAAACGCAAGTTGACGTCAAAGAATACTTTCGGACTTGAGTTTTCGGTTATGAGTAGCAGGGTATGGAATAAAATGAAATAAACGATGTAGAAGGCAACGATTCAAAATGGAAAAAAAATAATGCAAAGTATAGAACATCCGTTATTGGAATTTATTGAAATATAATGGAATTTAAAATCGTAGTACTTACAGAGGTGGATTTTTTTTTTATTACCGTACGGGTTTGGGCCGAAAGGTCTCAGATTTTCATGAAACTTTTTCCACGGGCAGGGCTCATGGATATATGAATAAACAAAAATTGAGAAAAATTCAGGGTCGCCTATTTTTCCGGAAAACTCAGGTGGAAATTTTTTGTTTTCCCTTGACACTACTTACTTTGAAAAATTATAACTCAAGAACGAAGCATCGTAGAAACAAAGTTTTGAAATGAAAATTTAAGCAAATTTTCTCAAAAATCAAAAAAAAAATATGAACTGGAAAAAGTTTTCCACAAAATTTTCCACCGTTGGGAAAATTCGTAAAGAAAAGCCGGAAAAACTATGCCCGAACTCGTGGAAAATTTTCAAAAACATATTTTCGAGAAGGTAATTTTATAAGCTTTAATCACTGAAATTTTTGGAATGCACTTTTTTTCGTTTTTGAGTTATGGCCAATTTTGTGAAAAATGTCCAGATGTGCCATATAAGACTTTTCTTTGAAAAATCATAACTCAAGAACGAAACATTGTAGAAACAAAGTTTTTATATGAAAATTTAAGCAAATTTTCTCAGAAATCAAAAAAAAACTGGAAAAAGTTTTCCACAAAATTTTCCACCGTTGGGGAAATTCCTAAAGAAAAGCTGGAAAATCTATGCCCGAACTCGCGGAAATTTTGTAATAAAATATTTTTAAGAAAGAAACTTTATAAACTTCAATTCTGGTAACTTTTAGCACAGATAACAGACGTTGAAGTCCGATTGTAAAACTGTGTAAGACAATTCATGGTTATTTTGAATGGCAACACAAGTAGCAACATCGTGGTGGCGCTGTCATCGCTAAGTTCCCATGACGATGTCAGTGGTGAATATGAAATATTTCAAGATACTAATATTCACCACTGATTGACGCAATTCGTTGTGTGGCGGCGCTAGTGATTGCAAGGAGTTTCAATTTGAATATTTACACAGGTTTTCAGAATAATTTTGTTCTAGCATAAACATCTGTTATCTGTGCTTTTAGGATGTACTTTTCTTTAGTTCCTGGTCTATGTTCAGTTTTGTAAAAAATGCAAAGATTTGCCATAAGGCATGTATCGTTTAAAAATCATGACTCAAGACTCATCATGACTTGTCGAACCGGATTCAAATTATCTCAAAAATATGAAATTTTTGAAATGGAATCAGTTTCCCAGGACATTTTTCACTGTTTATGAAAACAAATAATGAAAACCCGATTAGCTATTCCAGCTTTCAAACAAAGTATATTTGAAAAGAGCGATCAATATGATCCAATCCTACAATATTTTTCAATACGCTCATTTTTCGTTCCTAAAACATGATTAAATATTGCTAGCATTAGCTGTTTGAACCATATATTTACAAATTTATAAGTTCATAAACAAAATTTCTTAAGAACGAAACTACATAGAAACAAAGTTTTCTTCAATCAGAATGTAGGCAATTTTTTCCTGTTAGGTAACTACAAAATTGACAGTTAAATAAATGGGTAGACAATATGACAAATAGGTATTTACCAATTCAAGTTTAAAGCGTTGAAATGGCTTGATAATCATAAGTTTACCAAAAACTAACAAAGAGCAGTCAGAAAGTGCAAGTGTTGTCTATCAGCTGTATATTCCTCGTTATTATTTTTAGTAAAGTGAAAAAAGTTTTCCCGAAGCTGTTGAAATGGACAAAGTTCAATATTACGAATACAATGCTTTATGCTGTAACCCCTTCGGACTGGACGGCCACAAATCAGTAAGGACAAATCTACGATCGATCAGCCAAGGCCTCATCAGTAAGCTTCATTCGAATGGAGTTCGGTGGATTACGGAAAAGATGAAAATTTGCGTGAAGTGCTCCATTACCGGTGACAAGAAGGCTCTCGTAACGGATCTTCCAGAAGCAATGGCATTTGAGGAACAAGTTTCAGCACTATCTTCGTTGGCGTCGCCAAAGGAAACTACTTCCTCGGGTGAGTCAGTTGGTTCTATAAATAATGTACAAAAAATACAAGAGCTTGCTAAATTCTTGGAAATTTCTTTTCAAGTAAAATAAAAGGAATCACTAGTTGAAAACAAAGAAATAATGTGCCAGATGGATTTCGCGGAAAATTATTCGTGCGTGATACAAGATTCCATTCAAAACCATTACTTTGTACGACCTCAAGTAACAATACATCCATTTGTAATTTATTACAAAGACAAATCTTCGATCAAAGTCTTAAATTTTGTTGTAATTGCTGACATAAAAAAGCATAATACGACATCAGTTTATGCTTTTCAAACAAAACTAATTTCAAGATTGAAAAATAATTTTCCTGAGCTTGAAAAAATCATTTATCTTTCTGATGGTTGCGGAGAGCAGTACAAAAATAAATCAAATTTCAAAAATGTATGCAACCATGAAAATGATTTTAAAATTAGAGCAGAATGGCACTTTTTCCCAACCTCACATGGAAAAGGTCCATGTGATGGTATCGGTGGCAATATTAAGCGAATGGCTAGAGATGCTAGTATTAAAAAGTCAGCGGAAATTAATAATGCCAAACAATTTTTTGACTGGGCTGTGTCGCAAAAGGTGAAAGACCAATTTAAAAAAGATTGGGAATTCATCTATGCAACTGAAAATGACTATTCAGAGGCTGAAAAATTACTTCAGGAGAGATTTTCTAACCTTGTTCCAATTCCTGGAACAAAAAAATATCATTCATTTATTTCAAAAGACGAACGAAGCATTTTTGCGAGTGAATTCTCAGATGCACATGAAAACCAAGAAAATACAGCATGCTTTGTTCTTAATACTACAAAGAAACGAAAATCTTCTGGTGGTAGCAACCAAAGGCAATCTTCCCGGTTGAAAAAATAGATAGTTTTAAGACAAAATGTAAGTTATGTACTGAATAATTGAATAAATAAAATTGAAGAAAAATATAAAAAGAATCTTATTTGTTCCATAGAAAAGAAAGAATCCCTTGGAATGGAAAAGAAACAGTTTTATCAGCTTTGCTTAACGGTGTAATGTTTCATGAAAAATATAATCTAATCCGACTTATACTTCATTAAAACCAATCCCATATCGTTTCTTTCAGATCTTTTAGAAAATTTGTAATTGCTTTGATAAAAAAAACCTTGTTTTTCTGATGCTTCGATTGAAATATGGGTTTTCAAAGAAAAGGCTAATAGGTCATTTTTCACAAAATTGACCATAACTCAGGAACAAAAAAAGTACATCCTAAAAGTTACTATAATTGAAGTTTATAAAATTTCCTTCTCAAAAATATTTTAATAAAAATTTTCCGCGAGTTCGAGCATAGATTTTCCAGCTTTTTTTTATAAATTTCCCTAACGGTGGAAAACTTTTTCCAGTTCATTTTTTTTTGGATTTCTGAGAAAATTTGCTTAAATTTTCATATAAAAACTTTGTTTCTACAATGTTTTGTTCTTGAGTTATGATTTTTCAAAGAAAAGTCTTATATGGCACATCTGGACATTTTTCACAAAATTGGCCATAACTCAAAAACGAAAAAAAAAGTGCATTCCAAAAATTTCAGTGATTAAAGCTTATAAAATTACCTTCTCGAAAATATTTTTTTGAAAATTTTCCACGAGTTCGGGCATAGTTTCTCCGGCTTTTCTTTACGAATTTTCCCAACGGTGGAAATTTTTTTCCAGTTCATATTTTTTTTGGATTTTTGAGAAAATTTGCTTAAATTTTCATATCAAAACTTTGTTTCTACGATGCTTCGTTCTTGAGTTATGATTTTTCAAAGTAAGTAGTGTCAAGGGAAAACCAACCTGAGTTTTCCGGAAAAATAGGCGACCCTAAATTTTTCTCAATTTTTTTTTTTTTCATATATCCATGAGCCCTGCCTGTGGAAAAAGTTTCATGAAAATCTGAGACCCTTCGGCCCAGTTTGTACGATAATAAAAAAAATCCCCATAGCTTAACTTTAAATGTTTGTCTTTGTCACCTTCACGTATGAAAGGTTTGTTTAACAAAGTATGATTTATTTTAGTTTGTCTCCACTAATTAGGGGGAGATCCCCCAGTGCCGGACAGCACCCAATACCGGACAAAGCCGAAACATTGAGAAATCATGGTCCAATCAAGATGGTGTATTAGTAGAAAAGAAAGCTATTATGTAGACTAATGATTGCGTAGAATAACATATCCTTGAAATATGCATGCCTTTTAAAAAAAAAGTAGAAAAGTTTGAAAATCTTTAAAAAATTGACGTATCCACTTCATTTTGAGCCTATTTAGTAAATATTTTGAATATGAAATAATACTTTGGATCCCGCAAGCATGATCGAACATAATCCTAATTTGATAGTATGAATGCATTTTATACCATAATTGAACTAAATAGGGCCAAATTACAATATTGGTTAAGCACCTCCTGTCCCTCAGTTTCAGACAGCTTGATTTGTTATATGATATCTTTGTAATAATTGCATCAGTGTCTCAGAATACTTTCATTTTTCATGGGTTCCGTCGATCATGGTATCAAATATGCAATAAAATTAAGAATAATGAACATTCAGAACAACATCGTAAAATGCGCTATTTTTCATCTTCATATATGATTATAGGTTTTTGATAGGCATCTTGCAAACTAAGAAAAACTCAAATTATTGTTGTAAATGTAGCAAATGCATTGAATTGGTAATTATAAACTATTCCTATAGTGTACACATTCGATGATGTTCAAATTTACAGAATTCGAGGCATTTCTAGATCTTGTCCGGGATTGGGTGCCACCTTTCGAGAACGATCAATTTGGTACTAAAACTCATCATCAAAATGCAATATCAAAATTCATATATATATTTTCAAATTTTTTTTTGTACGCTATAAAAATGATAATATTTATCATAAATGGGTAACACGAGCCCATAAAATCAATATTTTTCGAATTATGAATTTAGTGGCTTAAGTGTCCGGTACTGGGGGATCTCCTCCTATAGCAGCGGGAGAGTCTTTACTTCACAGGCATAGTTTGTGATGGAAAAAAATTGAAGTTTACTGATAAATCATCAATTTGTATAGGATTCAACCTCTGTCATGGTAGATAGATTAGCAGGTAACCAACACGGCCACAGAACAATTTCCGGTAACAAAAACTGGAGGTAAAGTCTTCTTTAAATTATGCCCCTCTGAATTCCATTACCCCGAATATCATAAACCTGAAGACCATAACCACGAGGTCCAGTTCCTAAAATGGCTTTACTTCGAATTTCATTATCACGGGGCAATGTCATTTAAGGTAAATTAAATTCGGGACAATAGCATTCAGCATAATGGTGATGACTCTCGGGATAATGACATTCGGGGAAATGAAACTCGGGATTATTGGGTGGAATCTTATCAAGAGAGGTTTGATTTGAGTATTGATTTTTATGGAAGACATGTGAAATTAAGTTCTGGAGGTGTTATGATTTTAAAATCAGTGCATCTAAACAATACCGAATAATTCTTACTTTTCTTAAACGTATTTCAAGTATTGATGCTTAATGTTCACGAGTTGGCTTGAGAATAGGTTGATTGATTCATACAATTCTTTCACTATTCGTGATGACGAAGGCAATTGCCACAGTTGACCCTATGCGTGACGCTCCGATTTCCTTACATGGCAAAGCATAGGAAGTCAATTTTAAAATGCTTCTAAAAAATTCAAAACATAATTTAATTAAATTCTGTTAAGTGTACGGGGTTAAATTTATGATAAGCTATAGAATCCGCAGAATATAGAGGAAAAAACATAAAAATCAAAATAATGTGCCTAAAATGTGACCCATTGAAAGTTTATCAATATGTACTGACAAGATGTCAAATAGCTATTGTAGTTAATTGTATAAAGGCATTTGAAATTTCACTTCCTATACCTTGCCGGGTAAAATTTTCGACGCTTCACGCACAGAGTAAACTTTTTCCATATGGCAGCACCATACCCTCGTTGGGGCGAATTGTATTCATCCAGGACTCTTACGTGTTTGTGAGATCGAAAAGACCGGGTATTTCTAGATTTGTAAAAAATCTAAATTTTGTAATGTATGCTACAAATGATCACAAAAGTATTGATAGTGAGTGCCACAGTTTGGCCAATAGTGCATTACTCAGCAATTGAGGTTTAATTTCTGGGGTAGTACAAAGTTAGCCAGAACAGCCGGGACAGCTGGGTTATAACAATATTTTATGACTAATAATAACAATATGAAATTGGCTCGTAATGCCTTATATTGCTTGAGCCTATGAAAAATCACTCAATTGTGATAGATTTTGACGGCATGTGAATGTAATGAGTCATTGGAAATATTTGAACATGCTTACCGGTATCAGAATGCCTAATTAATCTGTTTGATATTGGCGATTTAATAGTTACATTTCAAAAAGGGCGTAACTCAAAATTTCGACGGTCATCTTATTAAAAACTTCGCCCAGAGGTTACAAATAACTAAAACCACCTACTTTGAACCAAATTTTGATGGTTTATTCCTTCTGACAATCATGGCCAATAAAAATCCGTTGAAATATCTCAAATTTCCTTTGAATTTGTTAATTTTTACAATAAAAAGGGCGTAACTTCAAAACGGACCCTAAGACTTTTTATAAATTTTCCCCAGACATGCAGCTTAGCTATAGAAAACGACTGGTGAGCACAGATTTGATGGAGAGTTTTTTCTGATAATAACGGTCAGGGGAGCAGCGTGTTTTAGACTTGTCGAAATAGTTCCTTAGTCTGAGAATTAAGAATAGTGCTATGTTTAGATTTATAACATAATTACCATAAAACACAAACCAGTTCATTAATTTTACCCATAGTTTCCCTACCGTTTATCTTGGAAATATTGTGGTGGCGCGTTTTACCCCAACGGCGTATTTTACTCCTAATTCCAATGTTTAATTTAACCATGTGGTGTTCAATTACCTGATTAGCGCACTGATGGGCTTCGTAGCACACCGAGAACAGCCCTACCAGCTGGATCACACTGCCTGCTAAACCGAGGGACATCACGTTCGCTTCCAGAATTCCGTGAGGGAATGTCTGCAGTTGGGTCACAAAAATGAAGATCAGTGCCGACGAAACCACGTACGTATTCGTCGTCAACTGCACCAACCGAAAGGACATCTTTTTGGTGAGCAATGTCTTTTGACGAAGGTACTGACCGTACAGTTTCGATTGGTCTCGGTTTCTCATGTTGATGATGTTGTTCATCAGTTCCTGCATTGCTGTGAACAAACAAGCTATGTAGAACATGTTCAGAATCAACACCATTTCCAAGTAGTAGTAAGTCACGAAGAAGAACAGTTCATCCAATTCTTCATTGTACAGAACTACGAATGTGTATTGATTGGCTTGGTAATAGATGTAGAAGCTCAACAGAACGGTTATTTTCTTCATGGTTTTTTGACTAATCTTCGAAGCTGTCTTCGCACAACTACGGGTACAAAAGTTCAACAATTCCATATGAAACTTGGCGTTGTAATAGTTGTCCGAAATGTTCACAAACAGAGTGATCACCGAGATGAACAGCCTTAAGATATACACAACGCGCCAGAAGCGAACATCGCGAAACAATAATTCTCGAATCAGCACTCCTAGGGTGAGCATAGTCGTGGTTGGCGCAATAATGAACCATAGCATTTGAAATGCATTTCGCATTGCACGTTTTGCTGCATAACATTTATGCACCGGGTTGTACTGGTATGGGATGATTCCGAAGAAATAGAACAGATTGATTGCGTTCATGATTCATTCTGAACTAGCTAGCCGGTGTCCTTTTGCACCGAAAGAGTGGGAAGAGCATCAACATATTTACTGGCCTTCGGTGTAGAAATTATTCATGGAGGGTATTCTTTGCTTCAACAAGCGTTGGAAATCTGAATGGTAGAAAACGAGTGGAATAAGATATTTTTTGATTGATTTTTCTAATACACTGATAACACTCCGTTCTTTTATGTTAACCGCAGGCCATCGATCTTATCTTATTCTACACGTGTCTATGTCAAGTTAGCTCTTTCACGATCAAGTGTTACCAGAAGCTTTGATCACAGACAAACCAGTGGCTAGCTAGGGTTTTTGGGGCCCGGTGCGGAGTTCAATTTAGGGGCCCTCAAAGTTAAGGTTGGCAGGTTAACATTGGAACACATAGCTTTTGTAAATTTATGACTAAAGTTATGAAACTTATGTTGATATGTTGATGTAGTAGTTTAATGGCAAAAATGTCAATTAATGAGTCTACAGTTCTTCTTCAATTTTCTCAAGGTTTGCTTAAAATAAATTACCATATGAACTTCAATGATTTCTTCAGGAGTTCATTTCGTGATTTTCACGGACTTCGAAAGGATTTCGTTTTACACCTTCAATAATTCACCGTAGAACTTTCTAAGGGTAACCATAGAAGTTGCTTCAGAGATTCTATCATAAATTCCTTCAAAGATTAATTCAGATTATTTTCAAGAAAATCATAAGTGCCATTCATTTTCTCAGGAATATTTCCAGAAAGAGATCAAGGATTTGAAATTTTTCAAAAATCCTGGAGATTTTTCAAAAGGAAATCACAAAGTAACATCTGATGAAATTCGATTTAGTTTGAAAATAATCCTTGATAAACTCCTACAAAGTTCTCTGAAAGAACTCTTGGGCTCTTGAGGAAGTCTCGAAGGATTTCATAAGTAAATCGCAAAGATGATTGGAATTACTAGAATATTTCCAATAGTATTAGCTGTAGTATGGAACCTCAGATGAACTTTTGTAAAACCCACGTAGATTTTACTTGTAAAAATAAACAAAAAACTGTTTGGAAAAACTACAGGAGTAATATCGCATGAAATGTTTTAGAAATCTTGAGAGAAATTGCTGAAGGTGCTTCATGAGGAATCTCAGGTAAAATTTGAAGAGGAATTCCTGGAAAAGTATTGATTATTAATCCTCAGATAATCCCATGAGGAATTTTAGAAGCAATTCCTGGGGAAAATTTGGATGAATGCTTTAAGACATCCATATAATTACTGAAAGAATAACTGGAGAAAGTGGCATAGGAAATGGGTGGTAAATGACTGGACAATGCGTACCATTAGTACTTCGCGTACCTGCAGGTAAAAAATAGACCCCATTTGTTGTCCCTAGCCTCTTGTCCAGTAACTCCTCTCCCTACCTCCCCGTGGTGCCGCCTGGGGTACGAGTAACCGTAGGGAAGATCGGGTAACCAACCCTGGTGGGACCTTGGTCGTATGCTGACAGGGAAGGGGGGCTCCTCTCTTCTGAGGGTGTAGCTTATCAGAGCGTCTGTTCTCCATGTTAGGAGCGGCTCAAAACAGCGTCCTAGTGCCAGCGTGGGACTCTAAACAGTGCTGTGCACGATCATCCTCCGGCGAGACAGGGGGTTGGTGCAGGCCTTACAAGCCAGCCGTAAAAATCATCAGTACAGGAAGAATACAATGTAAATTCGCATCGGAACAATCGGCATAGACAATAGAAATATTAGTAATAGAACGCTAATGGCAGTGTTCTCACAAAACTGAATTAGTTTATTATCACCTTTAACTATATCTTTTCATTGATTGGGCGATGCCATGTTGTAGTGGATGATTTTAAAATTTGTTTGACACTTTGAGGCCCGGTACTCAAGCTGTCAGTGCGTGGCAAACTAGATGTTGGTAACACGAACAGCAGCGACATTAGCATTCTTAGGTTAATGCTTCTACTGCATAGACACAGGCATCGAAAACGGACTAACGATTGGAACCCGGATAAAAAAATACAATACAAAAACAATATAACGTATTGAAACAGTACCATTCAATATATTGGAAATACAATACAGTATATTGTAAAATGACAATACAATTACAGTACAATATATTGTTTTGAACAGTTCACTGTATTGTATATAAGATTTTGCCAATATAATGTATGGGTGGTTAAGTATCGTAACAATACAAATATAGATATTTTCTCATACATACATTTTGAAAATACAATACGATATATTGTTCATGTAATAATATACAACCAATAAAAAACAATACAGTGTTCTGTTACAATATATTATATTGTTTTTGAATTGTATATTCAAACAAGAATAATGTTGCTTGGACATTCAATTACAATACGCTGTATTGTATCCAATACGTTATATTGTACATTAATGGTTTATTCCATTCACTGAATGGTACGCTTTATCCGGGAAACTCGGATCATGAAACTGTAAGTCTCTCAACTTCTTGGGAAGTACCCGCATTCTTTCCGAATTATTGAGGGTCCGCAAGTTCGACATCGTAGCGCTGCAGGAGGTTTGCTGGAAAGGGTCGACGGTACATACGTATAGGGATGGTTATACCATCTACCAGAGCTGCGGCAACAGACATGAGCTGGGCACAGCTTTTATCGTGATGGGCGAAATGCAGAGGCGCGTGATTGGGTGGTGGCCAATCGACAACAGAATGTGCAAGTTGAGGATCAAAGGCCGTTTCTTCAATATCAGCATAATCAACGTGCACAGCCCTCACCTAGCAAGTGACGATAACGATAAGGACGCTTTCTACGCGCAGCTGGAACGTGCCCAAGCCATGATGTCAAAATCGTTATCGGAGATCTCAACGCTCAGGTTGGCCAGAAGGAGGAATTTAGACCGATTATAGGGAAGTTCAGCGTTCACCAGTTTACGAACGAAAACGGCCTTAGACTGATTGATTTCGCCGCCTCCAAATCATGGCCATACGTAGTACCTACTTCCAGCACAGCCTCCCGTATCGGTACACCTGGAGATCACCCCAACAGACTGAATCGCAAATCGACCACGTTTTGATTGATGGAAGGCACTTCTCGGATATTATCGACGTCAGAACCTATCGCGGCGCAAACATCGATTCGGACCACTACCTTGTGACGGTTAAAGTGCGCCAACGACTCTCCGTTGTGAACAACATTCGGTACCGACGCCCGCCCCGGTACAATCTGGAGCGACTCAAGCAACCCGAATTCGCAACTGAATACGCGCAAAGCCTTGAGGCAGCGTTGCCGAAAGAGGGAGAGCTCACCGAAGCCTACAGGACTGCTGGAGTAGTCTCAAAGCAGCCATTAACTACGCAGCGGAAGGTGCCATTGGGTTCGTGGAAGGAAATCGACGGAACGGTTGGTTCGACCAGGAGTGTCAGACGGTTTTGGACGAGAAGAATGCAGCGCGGGCGATGATGCTGCAGCAAGGCACCCGTCAAAACGTGGAACGATACAAACAGAAGCGAAGACAGCAAACCCATCATTCCAGGATAAAAAGCGCCGCCTGGAAGAGTTGGAGTGCGAAGAGATGGAGCAGCTATATCGTTCTCAAGAAACACGTAAGTTCTACAAGAAACTCAATGCATCCCGCAAAGGCTTTGTGCCGCGAGCCGAAATGTGCCGGGATAAGGATGGAGGTATCTTGACGGACGAACGTGAGGTGATCGAAAGGTGGAAGCAGCATTACGATGAACACCTAAACGGCGCAGAGGAGGAAGATCAGGACAGCAGGAGGAATGGCTTCATCAGTACGGCGGATGAGGTAGACGTGCCAACTCCCACAATAGGTGAAGTTAACGATGCTATCAAACACCTCAAGAACAACAAAGCAGCTGGAAAGGATGGTATTGGAGCGGAACTTATTAAAATGGGCCCGGACAGGTTGGCCACTTGTCTGCACCGATTAATAGCCAGGATCTGGGATACAGAACAGCTACCGGAGGAGTGGAAGGAGGGAATAATATACCCAATATACAAAAAGGGTGACAAGTTAGAATGTGAGAACTATTGAGCGATCACCATTCTTAACGCAGCCTATAAAGTGCTTTCCCAGATCATCTTCCGCCGTCTATCGCCACTGGCAAGCAGATTTGTGGGAAGTTATCAAGTCGGTTTTGTGGACGGGCGATCGACAACAGACCAAATCTTTATGTTGCGACAGATCCTCCAAAAATGTCGCGAATATCAAGTCCCTACGCACCACCTATTCATCGATTTCAAAGCGGCCTATGATACCATCGACCGCGAAGAGCTATGGAAGATTATGGACGAGAATGGTTTTCCCGGGAAACTGACTAGACTGATCAAAGCAACGATGGATAGTGTACAGTGCTGTGTGAAGATATCGGGTGCATTATCGGACCCGTTTGAAACACGCAAAGGACTTCGACAAGGCGATGGTTCAATATTGCGCTAGAAGGTGTTATGAAACGGGCGGTCTTCAACATGCGGGGCACGACCTTCAATAAGTCCAGCCAGTTCATCTGCTTTGCTGACGATGTGGACATTGTCCGAAGAACGTTCCAGGTGGTTTCTGAACAGTATACCAGGCTGAAACGAGAAGCAGATCGGGTTGGATTGAAGGTAAATACGTCGAAGACGAAATATCTGCTGGCTGGAGGAACCGAGCGCGATAGAGCTTGCATTGGCAGACGCGTGATGATCGACGGGGATGAGTTCGAGAGGGTGAACGAATTTGTCTACCTCGGATTATTGATAACGTCGGATAACAACTGCAGCAGAGAAATTCGAAGACGTATCATTGCCGAAAGTCGTGCTTACTACGGACTCCACAAGACCTTGCGGTCTGGTAAACTTCACTTCCGTACTAAGTGTACCATGTACAAGACGCTAATAAGACCGGTAGTCCTCTACGCGCATGAGACGTGGACAATGCTCGAAGAGGACCTGCAAGCGATGTATGCGAGAACGGCGTATGGAGGAGAAGAATGAACCACGAGCTTGCGCAACTCAGTGCGCATCGTACCTTCGTGCTGTGCGTACACGAATTCTCTCTGCTCTTGGAAGTTTTCTTAAAAACTACCTAAAGCAATAAAACAGTACTTTTCAGTGCTACAAAAACAGTACTTTTCAGTGCTAAAATTAAAAACGGTACTTTTCAGTGCTACTTAAACAGTACTTTTCAATACTATTTTTTCTACTATTGATCCCTTTACGATCCTTGTTTGGACCCGTGCCTTCGATTTTTCGTTGGACCCGTTGGCGAAAGCTAGCGGTGGTAATCCTTCTTGGACACCGTCTTGGGAAAAAACCTCTCGAAGGTCACGTCTTTCTCGTTTATTAACTAAACATGGTATCAACAACAAACAAAAGGAAGGGTGAATCTCTGAATTCACTACTTCCTTCCAAAAAAGTGGGTTTTAAAACTGTCACTACACGTGGCAAGAATGGAAGAAAGGACGTTTCCCCGGAATGCGAACTTTCTTCCAAGGGTGAAATAAATAATTGTATCGAAATGAGCAATCAGTTCGATGCTCTAGACAAATTTTCCGAACACCAAATCGAAGCAGCCTCTTGCCCAGGCTCTTTGATTCAAGTGAGGAAGCAAAGAGTGCCGCCTATCGTGGTCAGTTGTTCCGAATTTGCGGGATTTAGGCAGGAGATCTTGAACTCCATTAGGGGAATCAAGGTTTCCTTCCAAACCGCAAAGAAAGGAGACTGTCGCGTTTTGCCGGAAACTCTTAAAGATCGTGAACTTCTTCTCAAACATCTTGAAGAGAAGAAGCACAAATTTTTCACTTATGACGACAAAACTGAACGTTTGTTCAAAGTTGTCTTGAAAGGTCTCTCAAGTGACTATAAATCACCTGAAGAGATCAAAAATGGAATAAATGATTTACTTGGATTTTCCCCAGTCCAAGTAATCATTATGAAAAAGAGAACCCAATCTGGCATTGTTCGGAAAGGGCTTTCTCAAGAATATTATTTAGTTCACTTTAACAAAAAAGAACAGAATAATATTAAAGCTTTAGAAAAAGCAAAACTTTTGTTTGATGTCCGTGTGACATGGGAACATTTCCAGAAACCTGGAGGAAATTACCAGAACCCCACTCAGTGCCGTCGGTGCCAAAAGTGGGGTCATGGTACAAAAAATTGTCGCATGGATGCTAAATGCATGATTTGCGGAGGTTCTACTCACGCCAAAGACGTCTGTCCAGTGAAGGAAGATACCACCAAATTCATATGCTGTAATTGCGGGGCTAACCATAAGTCCAATTTTTGGAATTGTCCTTCACGCAAAAGGGTCATTGAGGCTCGTGCCAGGCAGATGAAAGATAATATCCGTTACGATAACCGTCGTTTCCGGAATTTGCCTGGTAGAGTATCGAACAATGCTCATTTTTCAGTTAACGATCGCTGGATCATGAATCATACCCATCAGGAAGATCATAATCATGCTCATTCACAAACTAATTTTAATCCGTCGGGTAGCCGTTCGAATCTTTCAATTTCGAATGTATCTACCCACGGTAAATCCTTTGCCGATATCGTAGCAGGAAATTCGAACTCCTCCCCTGCTCGATCCATGGGTACTCATTCTACTTGTTTCAAATCGAATGGAAAAAAAACCCTACCGCCACAGGTAACTCATACTCCGCTTCATCGTCTACCGGAAATTCTAATGGGAAATCACATGACATGTCTGCCTCTGATTTTAATTTTCTAACTGAACAATTGAATCTAATGATTGATGGAATGTTCAAAGCCACCACTATGACTGAAGCAGTCCAAGTAGGTGTAAAATTTACAAATCAAATTGTTATTGGATTACGTTTTTCTAATGGATCCAAATAATAATTTAAATATTTTAAATTGGAATGCTCGTTCTCTGAATGGTAAAGAGGACGAGCTGTTTAATTTTCTTACGGTTAATAACGTGCATATAGCAGTTATTACCGAAACGTATTTAAAACCTGGATCTAAACTCAAAAGAGATCCTAACTTTTTTGTTTATCGTAATGATCGACTTGATGGGGCATGTGGAGGAGTTGCAATCATCATTCATAGGCGTATAAAAAATCAACTGTTTTTATCATTTGAAACTAAAGTTTTTGAAACTTTAGGTGTTTCTGTTGAAACACAGTTTGGTAAATATACTTTCATAGCTGCCTATTTGCCTTTTCAATGCTCTGGACAGCAAGTTAATTTGCTCCAAACTGACTTGCGTAAATTGACTCGTAATAAGTCAAATTTTTTTGTCATTGGTGACTTTAATGCCAAACATCGGTCATGGAATAATTCTCAAAGTAATTCCAACGGCAGAATTTTATTTGATGAGTGCTCTTCAGGGTATTACTCAATTCAATACCCTGATAGCCCCACATGTTTTTCCTCTTCTAGAAATCCATCTACGATTGATTTGATCTTAACCGACTCTAGTCATCTTTGTAGCCAACTGATTACTCATGCTGATTCTGATCATGTCCCTGTTACATTTCAAATATCCCAAGAAGCGATTCTCAATCCTATCAGCTCCACTTTCAATTATTTACGAGCCGACTGGAATATATATAAAACGTTTGTTGACTCTAATCTTGATGTTAACATTTCTTTGGAAACTAAACTTGATATTGACAATGCTCTTGAAACTTTAACAAATTCCATTGTTGAAGCCCGGAGCATTGCAATTCCAAAATGTGAAGTAAAATTTGAATCCGTGATTATAGACGATGATCTTAAACTCTTGATCCGTCTTAAAAACGTGAGGAGAAGGCAATTTCAACGCACTCGCGATCCTGCTATGAAAATTATATGGCAGGATTTGCAGAAAGAAATCAAGAAACGTTTTGCTCAATTAAGAAACAAAAATTTTCAAAATAAAATTTCTCAATTCGACCCTGGCTCTAAGCCCTTTTGGAAATTATCTAAAATCTTGAAAAAACCTCAGAAGCCAATACCGGCATTGAAAGAGGAAAACAAATTATTACTAACTAATTTCGAAAAAGCTCAAAAACTAGCTATGCAGTTTGAAAGTGCGCACAATTTTAATTTAGGACTTACTAGTCCAATTGAAAATGAAGTTACTCAGGAGTTCGAAAATATTCTCAATCAAGAGAACGTTTTCGAAAATGCCTGGGAGACTGATTTGGAAGAAGTGAAAACTATTATTAAAAAATTCAAAAACATGAAAGCTCCTGGCGATGATGGAATTTTCTACATCCTCATCAAGAAACTTCCAGAAAGTAGCTTATCATTTTTAGTTGATATATTTAACAAATGTTTTCAATTAGCATACTTTCCTGACAAATGGAAAAATGCTAAGGTTGTTCCAATTTTAAAACCAGACAAAAATCCTGCAGAAGCTTCTAGCTATCGTCCAATCAGTTTGCTTTCCTCCATCAGTAAACTTTTTGAAAAGGTTATTTTGAACAGAATGATGGCCCACATCAACGAAAATTCAATTTTTGCCAATGAACAGTTCGGATTCCGCCATGGACATTCGACCACTCATCAACTTTTACGTGTAACAAATTTGATCCGTTCCAACAAATCTGAAGGCTATTCTACTTTAATTTTCCAACATACATTGTTAGAATAATTCAAAGTTATCTGTCAAATCGTACACCTCAGGTTAATTATCAGAACTCCAGATCTGAAAGACTTCCTGTAAGAGCTGGTGTTCCCCAAGGCAGCATTTTGGGACCAATATTATACAATATTTTCACATCTGACTTACCTGAGTTACCTCAGGGATGTCAAAAATCTTTGTTTGCGGATGACACAGGCCTCTCCGCCAAAGGACGAAGCCTGCGTGTCATCTGTAGTCGATTGCAAAAAAGTTTGGATATTTTTTCTTCATACTTGCAATAATGGAAGATTTCTCCTAATGCTTCCAAAACTCAACTAATAATATTCCCACATAAACCAAAAGCTCTTTATTTGAAACCTTCAAGTAGACATGTTGTCACGATGAGAGGGGTTCCAATAAATTGGTCAGATGAAGTTAAGTATCTAGGGCTCATGCTAGATAAGAATTTAACTTTCAAAAATCACATTGAGGGCATTCAAGCCAAATGTAATAAATATGTAAAATGTCTCTATCCCCTTATTAATAGAAAATCAAAACTTTGTCTTAAGAACAAGCTTTTGATATTCAAACAAATTTTCAGGCCAGCCATGTTGTATGCTGTACCAATATGGACTAGCTGTTGTAATACCAGGAAGAAAGCTCTGCAGAGAATTCAAAATAAAATTTTGAAAATGATTCTGAGGCTTCCTCCCTGGTATAGTACCAATGAGTTACATAGAATATCCAATGTTGAAGCATTGGAACAAATGTCAAATAAAATAATAAATAATTTCAGGCAAAAATCGTTACAATCTTCTATTGCCACGATTAATGCGTTATATGTTTAGGTTAAGTTAGGTTAAGTATATTAAAAAGGTTTTTTTTTTCTCTTATAAGCAGGTGAAATCAACTCACCTGTAAAAAATAACTGAACTGCTACGGCAAATTAAACGTAATATGTTGTTAACAAAATGTTAATTAAATCTTAAATTTGTTTAACCAAATTAGGATGATAGTGTTGTCTAATAACACAGAACACCTAGATATAAGAAATGAATGTAATGTTTGGAATGATACTAATAAAGAAATTAAAAAAAAAAAAAAAAAAAAAAAAAAAAAAAAAAAAAAAAAAAAAAAAAAAAAAAAAAAAAAAAAAAAAAAAAAAACTTGCGCAACTCTACGGTGAACCCAGTATCCAGAAAGTCGCCAAAGCTGGAAGGGTACGATGGGCGGGACACGTTGTGACAATGCCGGACAACAATCCCGCAAAACTGGTGTTCGCCTCAAATCCGGCCGGTACAAGACGAAGGGGAGCGCAACGAGCTAGGTGGTTTGACCAAGTAGAGCAAGATCTTGGAAGTGTGGGGCGATCGAGAAATTGGAGGATAGCAGCCATGGACCGAGTTAGTTGGCGTAACATTGTGACGCAGGTCATGTCTTGAAGGACGTAGAGCCAGCAAAAGTAAGTAAGTAAGGCATAGGAAATCTTGTAGATCTTTCTGTAAAAATCCACAAATTAATTTCTTTATAGTTACCACTGGGGAAATCAAAATAGTCAAGAAAAGCGTTTCCTTAAGCGAATTACAAATAATATCATCTAACCATCTCTTGAAACAACGCTGGAAGATTTTTAGGAGACTTGGTGGTTGAATCAATAGAGACATTACTAAAGGAGATCTCAGAAGTATACCTGAAGAGATCTTTGTATAAATCACTAGAAGAATTCCTTAAGGCTTTCCTTGAGGAATCTGAAAAGAAATTCTTGAAGAACCAAAAATCTCGTGTTATTCTCTGAAGGTATCTCTAGAACCTCTTGAAGTCACTGCAAACAGAATAAAGAAAATAAATCATAAATCACTTTGAAGACATTTTTGCCTAAAATAGAGACTTTCAAGACCTACCGTTAAAAATAGAGACTTGCATTAAAATAGAGACTAAACGTTTAAGATCTTTTACCAGTCTTGAATGTGCACAAACAATGTCCCGAAGATGATAACTGATTTATTTTTTCAACTATAATTGAAATGAAAATCGGCTAGCTTAAGAATATGATCTGTAAAATACAGGTCGGACTTCCAGATACAATTATGGAACCCGCATATTTAGGTATATCCGTCTGAATTACAAAATAAAGCGAGTTATCGGAAATGAATTTTGAATAGGTATTTAAGTTACTCTAATCACTAATAACATTGATCATTGGGCCCCTACACATTGTCGATCAAGCTCACCTTCAAACTGATTTTTTATCTGCTTGTTTACGCGTAGTTTTCTAAAAATCAATATCATAAAATTAAATGAAATTCTTAGCACAATCTGGGGGCCCCTTTGAACTCGGGGCCCGGTGCGGACCGCACCCCCCTAGCTACGCTACTGAGACAAACAGACGTAACACTTAGGGCATGCGGTCAAAATCATAATCGAGAGTATCATCTGCATATATAGACAAGTTTAATTACAGCACATAATGTGAATATTTTGATATTTCGAATGCCTGGGGTTTATGTTTCTAAAATTAATAAAAAAAAAACACTTGGTCTAGTCTGTCTGAATACCGATTATATCGAAATCAAACAATAGATTTTCGGGCTATTATGACATGTGGCAACTGACTCTATTTATCTAGGAAAGTGGATTAAAATCTCGCCCCAAGACAGAGAACATTTTCCGACTGTACCAAACACTGGTGGTATTGCAATAATTGCAAGCTAGTCCTTCGAAAGCCAAAAGTCCACTACGATCATTATCGTTTTTTTAGGTCTAATAAAAATAAAAAAAAACTAAATAGGTTATAGACGAAAATGATTCCACATAAAAATAGACTCACAAATAATAATTCTATTTCTCCAACTTGATTACTACACCTTCGGACATTAGATAACTTTGTTCAGTTTTAAAAATTTCAACGATTTATAATGCTGTTAATACAGCTGTTCCTTTGTCCCTTCATGTCCCTAACTGGTTTAAATACAGCATCAAAAGCGAATCTAAATCGTTCAATTTCCCTGGAATCAAAATTTAGCTTATAATGTCTAATATTGGTGCACAGTGATTAAGTTATTTATTCTGATAAGTAAATTTCACTTTCATAACTTCTAAACCAAGGTAATCCTATGTAAATTAACATTAATCTTGGCGTGCCTATGGTTTGATACGCTGCAAACCCAAAATAACAGATTATGGTCAACAAGAAGTAAAATTTCTAATACTGGATTAAGATATGTGTATACAACGATTTTTTTTTGTAGAAATTAATTTTGTAAACTCAATTTTCACTTAAAGTTGTTACATTTGAGCAATTCCACCGAACATGACGATTTTTTTTTAAATTTAATTTTTGTATATTTTGAATCGCCTGAAAATTTGCATACAGATTCTTTATGACCAAAAATGCCATTTTGCACCTTCAGACCGCCATTTTGAACCTCGCCTTATTTTTGAGAAGGGCGTATATTTCCCGATACGCATAGCAAATCTTTAAAAAACTGTAACTCGAAAACGGTTTGTCCGATCGATTTGAGATCTTCTACAAAATTGTAGGTATTGCTTAGGACTATATGGAGAAAAATATGCATAAAATCGATTTTCTCCAGAAACGCAGTTTCGATTTTTTTTTGGATATGTTTTAGGGGACAACTTATGTGATTTATTGCACAATTTTTCAAAATAGAAGAATTATGGACAAAAAAGTTAAGATTTTTAAAAAAATACAGATTTTGAAAAAAATTGAAATAGAGGAAAACAATATTTTTTAATGTGATTATTTGAAAGTACAGAAAAATTGCAATCGAAAAGTACTTGAGTATTTTTTTCTAGGTTGCATCAATTTCGAGACACACTCATATTTAAATAAAATTTTCAAATAAAAAAAGTAAAATAGGCCCTTTTCAAACATATTTCGTGTTTCTCCATTCCAGAAATATTTTATTTTGATTGAGTGAATCGTAGCTGAATTGTTTATTGTTTGATCAAAACCTATATACTATAGTATTTAAAAAAGTATGCACTGTAAAAAAATATAAACGAAATTTTCAAATGAAAATTTGAAGTTAATTGTTCTTGAAAACCGCAAAATTGATGTTTTTAATTTTTGGATATGTTTTGCAGCATATTGTTTGTAATTTCTTGCACAATGCCTCAAAACGGAAAATTTTTGGATAAAAAATAAATTATTAAAAAAAAAATAAATAAAACGAATATATGTGAAACGATATTTTTGGTGCGTTTTTTGAGTACAGAAAAATAACTATATATTTTAAAATATGAAAAATTTCTATCGAAAAATACTCAAGTAAAATTTAGCTGAGATGCATCACTTCCGAGATATACACGGTAAATCTCAACGTGGCATTAAAAATGTGATTCTATCACAACGGTGTAGCTTTGGTCCCCAGGGCTAAGCCCGGCTAATGGGTAAAGCCCTCTCATCGCGGTAAGATCGTACAACCATGGAGAATGAGTTTATTTTTTGTTTTTTTTTTATATATATATATATACTGCAATTTTATTTCTTAATTATATCAACTACTTTCTTAATATCGTCTCAGCTCGAAAATTGTCGAACTTCTATTTGTGTTTCAGAGATAGGGATAAACGAGTGATATTTCTGTGTGCCTTGAACTGTTTTTGCATTTGAAAATAGTTCGTTAAGTTCTTGTGCAATGCTATCATACTCCTCAGTAGTTGAATAACAAAAGAAGATTTGTGTAAGCTGCTCTTCTTTCCGATATTGAGCCCAATCATATAGTTCCTTAGCATTTTTTATCGGATGTTCACGTTCTTTGGCAAGACTGGCTCTGGTAGCCATACGTTTTAGTGTCCCTCCTATGGCATCGCATGGCCCTTTTCCATGTGATGTTGCAAAAAAATGCCATTCAACTTCTATATCATAATAAATCTTCGAGCTGTTTAGTAGAATACCTATAAGTAGATGAAAAAACCGAATTTAGTACTATACCATTTAATTCCACTAGATTTTGTATCCTTTGACAGATACGCGTATTTCGACCTCAACTGTAAGGCCGTCTTCAGTGTCGTGTACTTGACTCGACTTGGTTTGTGTTGTTGAAATCAAAACAAAATTTTCCGGAGTGGAGAAACAAATATGTTTGAAAAGGGCCTATTTTTCTTTTTTTTATTTGAAAATTTTATATAAGCATGAGTATATCTCGAAATTAATGCAACTTAGAAAAATTTTACTTAAGTACTCTTCCAATGCATTTTCTGTACTATCAAATAAACACATAAAAAATATTGTTTTCCTTCATTTTGATTTTTTTCAAAATTTGTAATATTTTATAAAATTATAACTTTTTTGTCCATAATTCTTCCATTAAGAAACATTGTGCAATAAATCACATAAGTTGTCCCCTAAAACATGTCCAAAAATAATAAAAATCACAAATGCATTTTCATAGAAAATCGATTTTAATTTTCTTTTATTAAAAATATCTATCATTATTTTTTACCGTGCATATTTTTTCCGAATAGTCCTAAACAATACCTACAACAACCGCAAAATATATCCAAAAATAAAAAAAACATCAATTTTGCGGTTTTTAAGAACTATTAGCTTCAAATTTTTATTTGAAAATATCGTTTATATTTTTTACCGTGCACTCTTTTTTCAATACTTAAGCATACATGTTTTGATCAAACGATAAACGATTTAGCTACAATTCGCTCAATCAAAATATTTTTTTTCTGAAATGGAGAAACACGGAATATGCTTGAAAAGGGCCTATTTATCTTTTTTTATTTGAAAATTTTATGTAAATATGAGTATATCTCGAAATTGATGCAACCTACAAAAAATTTACTTAAGTACTTTTCGATTGCATTTTTTTTGTACTTTCAAATAATCACATAAAAAAATATTGTTTTCCTCTATATCGATTTTTTTCAAAATCTGTAATTTAAAAAAAAATCATAACTTTTTTGTCCATAATTCTTTCATTTTGAAACATTGTGCTATATATCACATAAGTTGCCCCCTAAAACATATCCAAAAATAAAAAACATCGAAACTGCGTTTCTGGAGAAAATCGATTTTAAAATTTTGTTTTTGAAATAAAAAATATTCTGTAACTTTTTTTTACCGTGCATATTTTTCTCCATATAGTCCTAAGCAATACCTACAACTTTGTAGAAGATCTCAAATCGATCGGACAAACCGTTTTCAAGTTACAGTTTTTCAAAAATTTGCCATGCATTTTCCGATACGCCCTTCTAAAAAATAAGGCGAGGTTCAAAATGGCGGTCTGAAAGTGTATAATGGCATTTTTGGTCATAAAGAATCTGTATGCAAATTTTCAGGCGATTCAAAACATACAAAAATAATCGGGTTTGCGAAACGGCGTGGAACCGCTCAGTTACCTGATGGATGATTCCGTGTTCAGCAAATAGTTGTTTCATTCGACTGCTGAGCGGTTCCACAGAAAATGACGACTTTTTTCCCAAATTTCATTTTTATATTTTTTGATTTGGATGAAATTTTGCACATGCTTTCTTTATGCCCAAAAATGCCTTTTTGCATCATCGGCTCGTTATTTTGACTCTAGGCTTACTTTTGAGAAGGGCCTAAGAAAAAAAAATCCTTAATAAGTTTCAAAAAATTATAACTTAGAAACGGTTTGTCCGATCAGTTTGGTGCCTTCCGCAAAGTTTTAGGTTATTGTTGGGGCTATCTGGAAAAAATATACACTGTAAAAAAAATGTTGTAAATTTTTATATATCGAAAATAAAGCTTAAAAATCAATATTCTCTAAAACTGTATTTTTGATTTTTTTTTTAATTTTTTATATGTTAAAGTAGACAAAAAATGAAGTCTTTTGCACAGTGGGTCAAGATGGAGAAATCATGGACAAAAAAGTTATGATTTTTTAAAAAAAGGTTGATTTTTCAATATGGTCTAAATAAACTTTTTGAATGCTTTTTGACCCGATTTTATGAAAGTACGCAAGATTTTCAACAAAAAAGGTATATGAGAAAATTTTGCTAATTGCTACCGAAACATTTGAAAAGTTTATTATGACCATTTTCAACAAATTCACTTTTTTTTAAATCATAACTTTTTTGTCCATGATTTCTCCATCTTGACTCACT
The DNA here is from genome assembly GCF_002204515.2 of Aedes aegypti. NCBI lineage: Eukaryota > Metazoa > Arthropoda > Insecta > Diptera > Culicidae > Aedes > Aedes aegypti. The sequence goes on along the minus strand of NC_035108.1, from coordinate 122,480,586 downwards.
GTTCTTTTGCACTTCATTTTTTGTCTACTTCAACACATAAAAAATAAAAAAAAATCACGATTTTTGAGAAAATTGATTTTTAAGCTTTATTTTCGATACATAAAAAATTAAAACATTTTTTTACAGTGTATATTTTTTTCCAGATAGTCCCAACAATAACCTAAAACTTTGCGGAAGACACCAAACTGATCGGACAAACCGTTTCTAAGTAATATTATAATGACCGAAAATTGAAAATTATATCATTATTTTGTATTAAAATCGCTGTATCTTTAAAACGGTAAAAGTTAGCCTGATTTTTCCGTATACCTTTTTTGTTGTAAATTTTGCGACTTTCATAAAATCGAGTTGAAAAATATTTAAAAAGTTTATTATGACCATTTTCAAAAATTCACCTATTTTCAAAAAATCATAACTTTTTTGTCCATGATTTCTCCATCTTGACCCACTGTGCAAAAGACTCCATTTTTATTTACTTCAAAATATAAAAAAATAAAAAAAAAATCAAGAAAACGATTTTTGTGAAAATGGATTTTCAAGCTTTATTTTCCAAAAAAAAAATACATTTTTTTTACAGTGTATATTTTTTTTCCAGATAGGGTAGGTGTACCAGTTATGGCCATAGTGGTTCCCTATTTCGCCATACGTGATATCTAGAATGCCTTCACATTTTGAAAAATCTTTTGTGTTTTAGCAGTAAAGTAAAGGATAAATCTTGATGTTAAAACGTTCAAAAAGATTAAAAATGTAAAAGTTATCCAAATTTTGCATATGACCAAATAGGGAACCACTATGGCCATAACTGGTACACTTTCCCTAGTTCCAACAATAACCTAAAACTTTGCGGAAGACACCCAACCGATCAGACAAATAGTATCTGAGTTTTAATTTTTTGAAAATTGTTAAGGCTTTTTTTCTTAGGCCCTTCTCAAAAGTAACGCTAGGGTAAAAATGGCGAACCGATGATGCAAATAGGCATTTTTGGGTATAAAGAAAGCATATGCCAAATTTCAGCCAAATAAAAAAATACAAAAGTAAACCGACATTCGAATTCAAATGGAACCGCTCTGCTACAGAATTCTCCTCCTCCGTCAGAACGTACTACAGTCATCTCTCCCTTACTCGATATTGAAGGGACCATCGAGTTAGGGAGGTATCGAGTTACAGAACACAAAACCAGTGCAACTGCGATCTAAGGGACCATCGAGTTAGCCATGAAAACCAACTTTTACTATGGTTCTCTAACTCGATATCGAGATACGGAATATCGAGCAAGGGAGAGTTAACTGTATCTTTGGTTTGCACCTATGTTTATTGTACAGCAGATTTATATACTCTCTCATCTTCTCTAAAGCTTCTTCCTTATATTTCAGCAAATACACGATGCAGTAGCGGCTAAAATCATCCAGTATAAAGAGTCTAAATTATAAAGAGACGAAATCTGATCATATTCAAAATAAATCAGCTAGCAACTATGCCAAATCTATTACGCAGCACTGCCAATGTTGAATCCCACGCTAAAAGTGAGTCACAGTTTTTATGTGTTGAATTTTCACAGGTTTGGGTAACGAATGAAACATTGACTGAATGTGTAGAAAACCAATGTAATGAGTAGAGCATTCTTTATGCAAAGCATGAAAATTGCAACAGACACTCATGTATTCAGAAAATATGCTACTTCAGAAGAAGCAAAATTTTCGAGGGCGGTAACATTTTTGTGTGAGCCGTTTTCAGCTTGTGTGAAAAAGTGTTTGACAAGTCTCCTGCTCGATTGGAATGACATTGACAGTAAACTTGGAATTCCAATCGGAACATTTCGCTTCTTTGCTTATAGTTTCTTTAATCCAGTAATACCATAGTAACGGTTTCCGCTTGGCGTTGCTGTTTCCATTGGTCCAACGAGATCCGTGTGTATCAAATCTCCGATTGCATGGGTTCTGGTATTCGAGTGCTTGGGGAACTTCGAACGCCTCATTTTTCCTTCGTAACAAACTCCGCACATGTTGTCAACATCACACTCTTTCAACAGGATTCCGCTTGCGAGATTACTTCGAGCAACATTCTTGATAACATCCAAATCACGATGTCCGAGTCTTCGGTGCCAAAGATGCAGACATTGCTTCGCGTGAATATCTTTCATTAACATTACTCGGTGAGACAGTGATGAATCCAAGTGGTACAAATTTCCATTGCGAGTGCCAGTCACGATTACTTCATTGTTCTTGATAATCTTACAGCCATGCTTCTCAAAAATTACTACGTACCCATCGTCAGTGATCTTGCTTATCGACAGCAGATTCGACTTGAGCTTCGGTACATGATATACTTCTTTCAACGTAACTTTCGTATCATTTCCCTCACCATCCTTCGCAAACAATTGACCGCTTCCAAAGCCACACGCTTCGATTTGATTTCCATCAGCAAGACTAATGCTATGCTTCCGATTCGTATCCAATCGAACGATATTCTTGGAATTGTGCTTCATATGTGATGTTGCACCGGAATCAAGGTACCATAGATTCTGATCTTCTGTACCATGATCTCCATCTTCAACCCCGAAACAAGCTTCTCGTGAATTTGATGTAGCCATATTAACGTGGCGATTGTTTTTCTTCTTGGGCTCAAACTTCTTTCCTTGAAGTAACATACATTCACGCCTGAAGTGGCCTTGTTCATGGCAATAGTGGCACACTTTCTTCTTAGCTTCGTGAACTTTCGGGTTTCCACCCGTCGCGATTCTGAATGCTTTCTCTCCAGGTTCTTCTCCGTCCGTTCTCCGACGCCAGTCATCCAGTAGCTTACCAGTCACATAGTCAAGTGTTAGCTCCTCCTCAGGACGACCCTCCAGCGTGGTTACAAGAACATCGTAAGAATTTGGTAAACTTGCGAGAATCATTGCAGCAATCCAATGGTCTTTAAACTTCTCACCCATCGCGTTCAACTTGTTGATCAACGTGGTCATGTTCGCCAGATGCTCCGAGACATTCCCTCCTTCCGACAATCGAGTCGTTATTAGCTTCCGCAGAACATGCACCTTCGTGGCAAAAGTGGTCCTTTCATGGTATTTCTTAAGTGAATCCCACATTTCCTTGGCCGTGGTGGACTGCATGACGTGTACCAACTGGCAGTTGTCCAAAGCGAGACCAATCAACGTCCGAGCTTTTCCGTCCTTGGTTTTCCAAGCTGCATTCCGTTCTTCAGGTAGTTCGTCAGCTACAATCGAGAACAACTCCTCCTTGGTTAGCAGCAATTCCATACGGAACTTCCAAACAGCGTAGTTCGTCCCATCCAGCTTCTCCACAGTCACCTTTGTTTCGGCCATTTCAAAAATTGACGATTTTCAATTCTCCAACGCTCTCAGCAATCCTGGGCTCATAACCTCTTGGTAGAATAAGGTATTCAAACAACAGTTAACGGTTTAACAATAACGTCTGTATTTCACAGTAGTTTGCGGGAGAATAACGAACAAGTGTTATTTTTATCTAACAAGTAAGTTGCTAGGGTAAACGTAGCATTCTTCGATCGGATCGTTGCTTCACCTAATAACTACTGATTGTTGCTAAGATTTCTTCAAGAATTATTCTAGAAATTAGGGTAACGGTCGTATTTTGGACCCCCTATGGAAGAAATTTTAGTTTTTTGTCCCAATTAATTAATTTCACAGCGTAACCAAGTCAAAAAACATGCCAAAATGTAGAGAAAAACTTCCTCCACGAGATGAATATGCCCATTCAATCATGTAGGATCCAAAAAACGTCGAAAATAATTGAATTGTGAAGCACTGTTTTTCATTATTTTGGACACACTAATACATTTTGAACCCTCAAAATATATATTTTGGACCCCCGGCATTTTTTATCGTTTGGTGACAAAGTCCACGACACTGGATGTATATTATGCTTGCCCATAGTCTAATCAATCGATTGACAATAGAAATTCTACGCTTTTAGTTCAGAAATTTGAAAAAAATTTTTGTTTACATTTGAAAAATTTCTGACGTCTTCAATTTCTGTGTGTAACGTGTTGTAACGGTTACATGGATGAACCGATTAAATTAAATTAATTTCAGATAAAATAAACACATTTTCTTCACATGTACAAACGGTTGATGCAACTGCGGAATAGTCCTATCTTTCCAATTGGCATGCAAATTGAGTTGGTCTTTCGATTTAAACTGGGAAATTTGCAGGAAAATGCCCCTGGGGGTCCAAAATATATTGGTTACCCTATAGAGAAATTTCCCAAAGATGTCTTCAAAGAATGTTCCCAGTCATTTTCTCAGGAATATTTCCAGAAAGAGATCAAGGATTTGAAATTTTTCAAAAATCCGGGAGATTTTTCAAAAGAAAATCACAAAGTAACATCTGATGAAATTCGATTTAGTTTGAAAATAACCCTTGATAAACTCCTACAAAGTTCTCGGAAAGAACTCTTGGGCTCTTGAGGAACACGGAGAACAAAATATAGTGTTCATAATCTTGTTTCCGTTCAATTTAACTATATTTTAAGGTTATTTTGGAGATAACTAAAAATATAGTTGAATTGACAGTATATTGTTAAACATAACTATACCATATAGTTGTTGACAACTATATTTTTGATTGAATTTACTTGACGTTTGTAAATTCAATCAAAAATATAGTTGTCAACAACTATATGGTATAGTTATGTTTAACAATATACTGCCAATTCAACTATATTTTTAGTTATCTCCAAAATAACCTTAAAATATAGTTAAATTGACCGGAAACATGATTATGAACACTATATTTTGTTCTATCTATACGTCAAAATTTAACTATATTTTAGTTGACTCAAAGTGAATTTTATTGAGTTTACAATATTTTGCAATGTTTACTCAGCATTTTGTTCTGCTTTATCAACATATCTGAAAAGAATCGGTGCTGCTTTATCGATCTAAAAAAAAAACATTGCAAAAATGAAAACATAGGGCGAGTCGACAAACTTGATATGTGGTCTCCGTCTCCGTGAGAGGTGGTCATCTTAGCACCTACACTATTCCTTGCAAGTTAGAAATAAGTAGATTTGTGAGCATGACTTGAAGTCTAGGGAGGTGAATGTTTCCGAATAGTGATAATTATCAAAATTATAATTGTTATAAGTACAAGTGGATAGCTCAATCAAAGAAGTGTGAGTATTTGATTTGACGTTAATTTAGTGTTGGCGTAAGTTAATTTTATTTCGAAACAACTATTTGTGCGTAAGTAAAAGTAATTGACAGGATTGTAATCTTAACATACAGAAATTCTTCTGCGTGTAATTTCGCATGAAATGTTGGAGAAATCTTGAGAGAAATTTGAGGAAGTCTCGAAGGATTTCATAAGTAAATCGCTATTATGATTGGAATTACTAGAATATTTCCAATAGTATTAGCTGTAGTGTAAAAAGTTTTGTAAAACCCACATAGATTTTACTTGTAAATGAAAACAAAAAATTGTTTGGAAAAACTACAGGAGTAATTTCGCATGAAATGTTGGAGAAATCTTGAGAGGAATTTCTGAAGGTGCTTCATGAGGAATCTCAAGTATCTCATTTTTGAGTTTTAAATGTGAAATCATAGTAGGCTGCTCAACAATACACATAGAAAGCCTTAAATGTACAGCGTCTGCGACTTTGTTCATTATCCTGGTATATGTGAGCGAATAGAGCTGAAATCGTGTTAATATCACTTCCGCCAATACGTGAATAGGGAGGGGGTGAAAACCTTAGCACCTCCCCCTCTTTGCAGAAGTAATGCTTTGCATGTAGAACACGAATACGTATCAAATTGCATGAATTCATGATTAGTTTACCGACTTTCATATTTATGACCGCCCTCCTATGTAGCTGGAACCACTGTGCATCCTATGGAATCAAGTCTTTATTAATTACAATAATGAATAAAAAATAGACCAACTAAATTATCATATGAAATGAAATCAATATTGTGCTTATTCTGCGCGGCATGTGAGGTGAGACGAGTCGAATGAGGTGACAATTGTCGACTCGCTCCCATTTGATTAACATTAGTCGTCTCACGTCACTCGCGGTGAGAGCGAATCCGATTCACACGCCGCGCAGAATAAGCACATATGTTTTTTAACGTAAGCAGTTTTCAATGATACTCAAAACTCACAAACAAGGCGTTAATCATACCGCAATTTTCTATGCAAGTTGGAAATGGCGTTGAAATCGTAACTCATACATATTACACTTTTTAGTAAAAACATTTACTTTTTTGTGTTAACTACGTTCTTTGTTATTATGCTTAGCTCCAACTTTGAAAAAGAATATCCCCTTGAAAATCTTACCACAAATGAGTTATGCCTGATGGTCACACTTGCCTGTTTCAAAGATGAGGAATCATTATCAGTTACCTGATTGGCGCACTGATGGGCTTCGTAGCAAACCGAAAACAGCCCTACCAGCTGGATCACACTGCCTGCTAAACCGAGGGACATCACGTTCGCTTCCAGAATTCCGTGAGGGAATGTCTGCAGTTGGGTCACAAAAATGAAGATCAGTGCCGACGAAACCACGTACGTATTCGTCGTCAACTGCACCAACCGAAAGGACATCTTTTTGGTGAGCAATGTCTTTTGACGAAGGTACTGACCGTACAGTTTCGATTGGTCTCGGTTTCTCATGTTGATGATGTTGTTCATCAGTTCCTGCATTGCTGTGAACAAACAAGCTATGTAGAACATGTTCAGAATCAAGACCATTTCCAAGTAGTAGTAAGTCACGAAGAAGAACAGTTCATCCAATTCTTCATTGTACAGCACCACGAATGTGTATTGATTGGCTTGGTAATAGATGTAGAAGGTCAACAGAACGGTTATTTTCTTCATGGTTTTTTGACTAATCTTCGAAGCTGTCTTCGCACAACTACGGGTACAAAAGTTCAACAATTCCATATGAAACTTGGCGTCGTAATAATTGTCCGAAATGTTCACAAACAGAGTGATCACCGAGATGAACAGCCTCAAGATGTGCACAATGCGCCAAAAGCGAACATCGCGAAACAATAATTCACGAATCAGAACTCCTAGGGTGAGCATAGTCGTGGTTGGCGCAATAATGAACCATAGCATTTGAAATGCATTTCGCATTGCACGTTTTGCTGCATAACATTTTTTCACCGGGTTGTACTGGTATGGGATGATTCCAAAGAAATAGAACAGATTGATTGCGTTCATGATTCATTTCTAACTAGCTAGCCGGTGTTCTTTTGCATCAAAATAATGGAAAGAGCATCAAAATATTTACTGGTCTTCAGTGTAGAAATTATTCATGGAGGTTATTCTTTGCTTCGACAAGCGTTGGAAATCTGAATAGTAGGAGACCAGTTGAATAAGATATTTTTTGATTGATTTTTCTAATACATTGATAATTCTCCGTTCTCTTATGTTAACCTGAGGCCATCGATCTTATCTTATTCTACACGTGTCTAGGTCACGTTAGCTTTTTTACGATCAAGTGTTACCAGAATCTTTGATTACAGACATACAGACATAACACTTAGGACTACTTGCGATCAAAATCATAGTCGAGAGAACATGTACGCCTAATGCTAATTCCACAGACAAACAGAAGTAACACTTTAGAACAAATTCAATTAAGGCCCATCGCCCAGTTTACATCATCATGATCTTGTAAGCTTGGTGCACGAAACACTGTTTTGTGCAACAAGACCTCAGATGGCAGTAGTGTGAAACGTCAAACACGAAAGAAACGATAAGCGCGCATTTGGATGTGAGATTTGAAACATAGAATATTTGAAATTATCGTTAAATAAATGGTGGATGGAAATTTCTATAGTGTTACGTCTGTTTTTCTGTGCTAATATAATTGTGTTTGGCCGATAGGCAAATATAATGCGCCACCATCATAGAGGTCGCTGTTGAAGAAGACGAGAAATGTTACTGAAAATGTTTGTTTACGTCCAAAATTCAATTTTACAACACAAAAATTAGATCATAATCAATCTATTACTGTACTATTTTCCATTGGCATAATCATTTTTAACCATTAGGTGTTCTTGAGATATGCGCGATTTCACAACAAATTCAATCACTAACAAAGAATCCGGAAGTTTATAACCTATGTTGCCAAACACCAATTTTCCAATTTTATCCCACTAATCGTACATGAACACTCTCGTGGCGTAGGGGTAACGCGCCCTAACTAGAGATCAGGGAGTCGTGAGTTCGATTTTCACCGAGAAGACGTGTAACTTTTTCGCAAAACTTCACATTAATTTGTCCATTTAATTCAATTGCAAAGTATATGTAATGTTTAGCTTTTCGATAGTTGTTAAACAATCCTCGTTATTCATCATTAGACCACCATCTGGAAAATTGGAAATTGCAAGTGGAAGAGGAGACGAGAGCAGCTGGAATCATCTTCACTATGTTAGGGGTACTAAAATTAAAAACTGGTGCAAAAATTAGAGCGGTGTTTCGAGGTGATGTTTTGTTTAGGCTGTTTGAAGTTTTGGTTGCTTTTTGTTTTATAAACGAATTGTAAGTCGCGTGAGAGCCTAAGTTTTCACAAAAATACAACTCTATCATCACAGTTCAAGCTAGGTATGCTGTTCCGCTCAAGAAAAGTAAACATTTTTGCGGAAGAAATGGTCAATAAATTTTCTACAGCTCCATTTGAATTGACATTTCTTTTCAACTGCTTACTGCGATCAAAGAAAAATGCTCTTCTTGAGCATTTCTTGCAAGAAATTTCCCACGCATCGAGATAGGCGATTACTTTTCTGTTGAAGTGCATACTTCCCATAACCTTGTTTTGTATTCAACTTACCTTTATGCTTTATTGTTGCTGTTTTATGCTTTCCATGTTGAATTCACTCCAAAAATTATCACGGATAAACACTAATCGCTTTGAAAGATAAGTTTTTATTACACCCGATTATGTTTTTGCGCGGGGAATGCGTACCGTGCAAAAAAAGTTTTCATTTCGAAATTTCAAAATCCGTGCAAAAAAAGGAACATCATTTCTCGACGTATCATGCAAAAATAAGTATTTATTTTACCGAGATTTCGTCAAACCGAAAGTTTTACCGACAATCGGCAAGTAATTACCGAGATATCAGTTGTTCTACGGTTCTCGGCGAATCCGTTTACCGAGGTCGATTTCAGAATTTAAGTGTGTATAGTTGAGATTACGATGTTGTAATACTTTATAAATACTTATGAAAGGCATGGCCTACTTGATTTACTGCAAGAAAATTGTTGATTTTTTTTTACATTTGTCCAAGGGACGCTTCAAGTAATTCCAATAATGTTTTAAACTTTTCATTCGCATGATGAATCACTTCTTCTCTGTGGTAGTATATCGCCGTTATTAGCATGCTATACTGTACATAGTAGTTGTCTCGTTTAGTTCACGTTTACTAGTTGCTATTTGGATTGAAAGTTCATATAGAGACTTTTATGCCTTTATATTTCGATATGGCAGTGCAACAAATTCATACTTTTCCACACCATTTCAAACAAAGTGAATTGATTCTTATCTGCATCGTGAATTACATATTAAAACATGAGTATTGCGATTAAAAAAGTATTGGTACAAAAATCCATATGGGACAGTAATGCTTTTATAGGCAGCAAACATACAGCAATTACATACAGACGGTAGGGAGTCCATCATCGACGTGACCTTCTGCAGCCCGTCACTGGTCACCAATATGAACTGGAGAGTTAGCGAAGAATACACCCACAGTGACCATCAAGCGATCCACTACTGCGTTGGCCAGAGAAGTTGTGCAGTATGGCAGAGGAGGAATGGAGAACGAAGGTGGAAGACGAAGCATTTCGATAAGGATCTTTTCGTCGAAGCACTCCGAGCAGTAAGCGACGCTCCAAACATGGATGCAGGAGAGCTGACAGAAGTGTTGGCGAGAGCGTGTGACGCAACTATGCCGAGAAAACTGGAGCCAAGGAATCAACGGCGTCCTGCATACTGGTGGAACGACAGACTCAGCACCCTTCGCGCAGCCTGCTTAAGAGCCAGAAGACGCGTGCAGAGAGCTAGATCCGAAGCCAGCATGGAAGAGCGTAAAGTGACCTACCGACTGGCCAGAGCCGCGTTCAAACGGGAAATATCGACGAGTAAAACGAACTGCTACAAGGAGTTGTGCCGGGAAGCTGACGCAAATCCCTGGGGCAACGCCTATCGAGTAGTGATGGCGAAGATCAAGGGCCCAGTTACCCCAGCTGAAATGTGTCCCGACAAACTGAAGGCGATAGTGAACGGTCTCTTTCCTACGCATGCTCCAACAGCGTGGCCGCCCACACCGTACGCTGACGTAGATGAGGAAAATGCCGGTATACAAGTGTCTAACGCCGAGCTGATAACGGTTGCGAAAGGATTGAAGCTGAACAAAGCTTCCGGACCAGATGGTATCCCTAATGTTGCGCTAAGGGCAGCAATCTTGGCGTTCCCAGACATATTCAGGACAGCGTTGCAGAAGTGTCTAGCGGAAGGCTGCTTCCCAGACAGATGGAAGGTGCAGAAGCTGGTGTTACTGCCAAAACCGGGAAAACCGCCAGGAGATCCTGCTTCATATAGACCAATATGCTTGCTGGATACTCTTGGCAAACTTTTGGAGAAGGTCATCCTCGGCAGGCTGACGATCTACACGGAAGGCGAGAACGGATTGTCGAAAAGGCAGTTCGGATTCCGTAAAAAGACTTCGACGGTGGATGCTGTTCGGGCAGTCATCGCGTGCGCGGAGAAAGCTGCCAAGCAGAAGAGGAGAGGCAATCGATACTGCGCAGTGGTAACAATAGACGTCAAGAACGCGTTCAACAGTGCCAGTTGGGAGGCTATTGCCGCAGCCCTACACAGAATGCGGGTTCCCGGATATCTGTGTAAAGTTCTGCAAAGTTACTTCCAGAACCGGGTACTGGTCTACGACACGAACCAGGGACGGATGTCATTTGAAGTCACGGCGGGAGTTCCACAAGGATCCATACTTGGTCCAACATTGTGGAACATGATGTACGATGGAGTGCTAACCTTGTCACTGCCGAATGGAGTCGAGATCGTCGGGTTCGCAGACGACGTCGTTCTTGCGATAACTGGTGAGACTGCGGAGGAGGTGGAGATGCTGACGGCGGAATCGCTAGACACCATCGAATCGTGGATGACTGGAGTCAAGTTGCAGTTGGCTCATCATTAAACGGAGGTGGTGCTGGTCAGCAACTGCAAGGCGGTACAGCAGTTGGAAATCAACGCCGGAGGGCACGCAATCCCATCGAAGCGCTCTCTAAAGCATCTCGGAGTAATGGTCGACGACAGGCTAAACTTCAACAGCCACGTAGACTATGCCTGCGAAAAGGCTGCGAAAGCTGCTAACACCGTAGCCAGGATCATGCCCAACATTGGAGGACCAAGAAGCAGCACGAGGCGTCTTCTAGCGACCGTATCATCGTCTATACTGAGGTATGGAGTCCCGGCTTGGGCTGCAGCGTTGGGAACCAAACGTAACCGAGATAAGCTGGCAGGTACGTTCCGGCTCATGGCTATACGGGTTGCGAGTGCCTACCGCACTATATCATCGGAGGCAGTGTGCGTTATCGCCGGAATGATCCCCATCTGTATCACTCTGGCTGAAGACATCGCATGTTACCAGCAAAGGGACACACGGAATGTGAGGAATACCATTAGGTTGGACACAATGGCCAGGTGGCAGCAGGAGTGGGATAACTCGGAGAAAGGAAGGTGGACCCACAGGCTCATTCCTAACGTGTCGGTGTGGACGACCAGAAAACATGGAGAAGTTAACTTCTTCCTGACCCAGTTTCTGTCAGGCCATAGATGCTTCCGGAAATATCTGCACAGATTCGGACACGCAGAATCTCCACATTGTCCGGCCTGTCCAAATATCGAGGAGACACCGGAGCACGTTATATTCGACTGCCCTCGATTCAGGGATATACGAAGCGAGATGATGCCAGAAACCGCAAGCGTTCTAAATCCGGACAACATCGTGCAGAACATGTGCCAGCATGAAAGCACCTGGAATGCGGTGAACAGGGGAATAACGGCGATTATGTCGTTGCTGCAAAGGAGATGGCGTGAAGACCAGAGAGCTCCGGGTCGCGATCGGAGTAGGCTAGATCCTCCGTCGGGGACTAGACCGAGTAGAGCGGGCGTAGCGTAGTATCGGTTAATAGTCGTCGGGGCGCCTGCAAACCGGAAGCCATCCTCCAACCGGAATTGCAGAACCGACCCTGGCACTTGGCCGACCAACGTCGAGTCGGAGTAGGCTGAGTCCACCGCCGGTAAGCTGAGTAATTCGCGAAATAGCACCGGCAAATGGTCGTCGGGGCGCCTGTGAACCGGAAGTTTTCCTCCACCGGAATCGCAGGACCGACCTCGGCATCTGCCCGGCCAGCTTTGGAGTAGGCTAAGTCCACCGCCGGGCACTAGTTGAGTAGATCGCGTTGTTGCACCGGCAAATGATCGTCGGGGCGCCTGTGAACCGGAAGCTTCCCTCCACCGGAATCGCAGGACCGACCTCGGCATCTGCCCGGATAGCATCGGTTCGGGAGATCTTCCGCCGCCGGGGAAATCTTCGTCGGAGTAGGATAGATCCACCGCCGGGGACTACTCTGAGTAGTACGTAGCGTATCACCGGCTTGAGTCGTCGGAGCGCCAGCGAACCGGAAGCCATCCTCCAACCGGAATCGCTGGACCGACTTCGGCACTCCACCGGCCTGTATCGAATCATGAAGAAGCGCGTAGCCGGAGTAGGCTAGCTCCACCGTCGGGGACTAAGCCGAGTAGCATCGATCGTCACAAACCAGTTTTGGGTCGTCTGGGCGCCAGTGAACCGGAAGTCATCCTCCAACCGGAATCGCTGGACCGACCTCGGCATCCAACTGGTCAACAAGGAGAGCTCGAACAGCAGCAGCGGAGAACAAGTCGTCGTAGAGCAACGAAGTGCACATGAGCGTCCAGTAGAAGATCAACAGAGCTCTGACGCGAGGCCAGCCCAAGGGAAGTATGCGTCGTCGCACAGAAAGCTGTCCAAAGTCCCGGCGAGATGTTCAACCGCCAATTGGGCAAAACGCTCCAAAAGCGAACAAGCAGAACAGTTAGAGGCTGAGATTGAACAAGTGCATGAGCACAGAAGTGCATGAGCACAGCCCTCCCCCGATGAAGTTGCCTGATGTAGTTCCGGGGGAGATCGAGGCACAGGAGCAGTAGGGAAAGTTTTTTAGTGGTTAAGCACGCCTAACGTGAGTCCCACACCGTGCCAACACACAACAGGCCAGGCTTTTGAAGCTTTTTTGAACCCTACTATTAAAAAAAAAAAAAAAAAAAAAAAAAAAAAAAAAAAAAAAAACATACAGCAATTCTTACCTTAACTTATTTGAAACCTGGATCCAAACTCAAAAGAGCTCCAAACTTTTTTTGTTTATCGTAATATTGACTGGATGGAGCATGTTGTGGAGTTATAATCACCATTCCTAGGCGTATAAAACATCCACTTTTTTGTCATTTCAAACTAAAGTTATAGAAACTTTGGGTATTTCCCTTGGAGCACAGCTTGGTAAATATATTGTTATAGCTGCCTATTTGCCTTCTCAATGCACTTGGCAGCAAGTTGATTTGCTTCAATCGGAAATCAACGGAAATCAACTCGCAATAAGGATTTTTTTTCTGTGATTGGTGACTTTAATGCAAAGTATCGCGTTTAAAATAATTCTCAAATAATAACCAAAACGACTGCTATGGAAAGCATAGATAGCGCCACCGTAGCATTGTGTGTTTGAGAGAACAGCAATGCTGTCACAATGTTAAATCACATATACAGTGGCGCCTTTGTTTTGATGCGGTGAGCACTGACAAAAATTACCTTCAATGATCCATTCCAACGGCAGAATTTTATGAGTGCTCTTTAGGATATTACTCAAATCAATAACGTGAAAGCCCTACTTGTTTTTTCCTTTTCTAGAAACCCTTCTACGATTAATTTGGTCCTAACCGACACTAGTTACCTTTGTAGCCAGCTGGTTATTCAAGCTGATTTTGATTCTGATCTTGTCCAATCAGCGATCATGATCAGCAAATCTCAATTCTATCAGCTCCACTTTCAATTATTTTCGAGCCGATTGGAATACACATGAAACATACATCGATAGTAATCTCGTTGTTAGCATTTCCTTACAAACAAAACTTGATATTGACAATGCTCTCGAAACATTTACTACAGTCGACTCTTCACAACTCGATGGATTTTTCGGTCCCTTCAAATTTCCATACAATTTGCTCTCCATAAGTCGATATTTCTATAACTCGATATCTCCACAAATCAATGTCACGTGAGAGGTAAATTTCTCTCCATAATTCGATATTCATTTTGAAATTATTCTTTTTTGGGGAAACATGATCTAATTCTTGTTTGGAAGTGAATAAATACTTGCAAGTTGTAATAAAAGTTGAAAAAACATGAAAATATTAAATACTAGTGGTCCCGGCAAACTTCGTCTTGCCATCAAGTAGGCTGTTGAAAAACGCCATGAAACGTCCCATACAAAATTATAGTTCCGTTCACTTTCGTTTTTTGACTTTTCCGGTGAATATTCTAAACTTTTTATACACACAAACACGTCGGAACACTTCACGATCACTTAAGTGAAAAAAATGTAAAAATCTTGTGGCCCGTTCGCAAGCCATTTCGTGACATACCATCACCACTCCATTTTTATTTATATAGATATTGTCGGTAAATATAACATGATTTTTCGAGTATGTATTTCGAAAAAAAGTTTTCAAATAATAGTTTTTAAAATATTATCAACGAAATCAACGAAAGAAAGCTGTATTTTCTTACAAAAGTGATCATATATTTAAAGGAAATACACAAATTTGTTCCTCGTTCGAGGTGAACCAGCCACGGGCTGAAAGCCTCGTTAATAAAGACAATAATAATAATAATAATAATAATAATAATAATAATAATAATAATAATAATAATAATAATAATAATAATAATAATAATAATAATAATAATAATAATAATAATAATAATAATAATAATAATAATAATAATAATAATAATAATAATAATAAATTTGTTCCTTCGATTTTGTGGTATTTTGTGTCGGTATATTCTATAACTCGACAACTATAAGTTGATGGTCCCTTGAATATCGACTTATGGAGAGTCGACTGTAATTCCATTGTTGAACCAAGAGGCATTATCATATCAAAATGTGAAAATTCAGTGCGCATCGTACCTTCGTGCTGTGCGTACACGAATTCTCTCTGCTCTTGGAAGTTTTCTTAAAAACTACCTAACGCAATAAATCAGTACTTTTCAGTGCTACATAAACAGTACTTTTCAGTGCTAAAATTAAAAACGTTTTTTTCCAGTGCTACTAAAACAGTACTTTTCAGTACTATTTTTTCTACTATTGATCCCTTTACGATCCTTGTTTGGACCCGTGCCTTCGATTTTTCGTTGGACCCGTTGGCGAAAGCTAGCGGTGGTAATCTTTCTTGGACACCGTCTTAGGAAAAAAACCTCTCGAAGGTCACGTCTTTCTCGTTTATTAACTACCCAGTGAACCACGTATCGTATAAGACTGTGCGCCAAAAATCTCATATTCATACGTCAAAAATCAGAATCGCACAATATGACAAATCAAAACGAATAATTGTAACACAAGTTGTATATAATTCTCCACTTCGATTCATTGTCGACAAACTTTGTTGACAACAAACCATGCCGTAAATAGTATAATCTAGAATCGCGTCAAGTTATATAAACTGACAGATCATATATCAATGCAGACTAGCAACAAATGGAATTGGTATTTGGTTGGTATTTTCTGGCGGTGGGCTTCAAAGAACAACAAAGCGTGTGCAGTGTATAGAAAACTTCCTTTCATATCGGCAAATAATCACACCTCAATCATGAAGCGATCTGTAGTGTAGTGGTATGGTACCGGGTCAGGGATCAACAGGTCCGGTGTTCGAGTCTCGGTTATAACTTTTTTTTTTTATTTTTATCGGAATTTTGTGGTATCGTATTGCTGACCATGGAAAGTCTGAAAAAGTCGTGGGAAGTACGTATATGGCCTCCACTTTGGTGTGTATATAGCGTTTCCATGCATTTTATACGAGTGATTTGATTCATATAGAATGATGTTTAGCAAAAAATATACCAACCAAAATGTTGACTGGGTAAACATGGTATCAACAACTAACAAAAGGAAGGGTGAATCTCTGAATTCACTACTTCCTTCCAAAAAAGTGGGTTTTAAAACTGTCACTACACGTGGCAAGAATGGAAGAAAGGACGCTTCCCCGGAATGCGAACTTTCTTCCAAGGGTGGAATGAATAATTGTATCGAAATGAGCAATCAGTTCGATGCTCTAGACAAATTTTCCGAACACCAAATCAAAGCAGCCTCTAGCCCAGGCTCTTTGATTCAAGTGAGGAAGCAAAGAGTGCCGCCTATTGTGATCAGTTGTTCCGAATTTGGGGGATTTTGGCAGAAGATCTTAGCTCCATTAGGGAAATCAAGGTTTCCTTCCAAATCGAAAAGAAAGGAGACTGTCGCGTTTTACCGGAAACTCTTAAAGATCGTGAACTTCTTCTCAGACATCTTGAAGAGAAGAAGCACAAATTTTTTACTTATGACGACAAAACTGAACGTTTGTTCAAAGTTGTCTTGAAAGGTCTCTCAAGTGACTATAAGTCACCTGAAGAGATCAAAAATGGAATAAATGATTTACTTGGATTTTCCCCAGTCCAAGTAATCATTATGAAAATGAGAACCCAATCTGGCATTGTTCGGAAAAGGCTTTCTCAAGAATATTATTAAGTTCACTTTAACAAAAAAGAACTAAATAATATTAAAGCTTTAGAAAAAGCAAAACTTATGTTCGATGTCCGTGTGACATGGGAACATTTCCAGAAACCTGGAGGAAATTACCAGAACCCCACTCAGTGCCGGCGGTGCCAAAAGTGGGGTCATGGTACAAAAAATTGTCGCATGGATGCTAAATGCATGATTTGCGGAGTATTTTCTCACGCTAAGGACGTCTGTCCTGTGAAAAAAGATACCAGAAAGTTTGAATGCGCCAATTGCAAGGGCCCTCACAAAGCTAACTTTTGGGAATGCCCTTCACGCAAAAGAGTCGTTGAGGCTCGTGCCAGGCAGATGAAGGATAACATCCGTTACGATAACGGTCGTTTCCGGAATTTGCCTGGTAGAGTATCGAACAATGCTCATTTTTCAGTTAACGATCGTTTGATTAGGAATCATACCCACCAGGAAGATCATAATCATGCTCATTCACAAACTAATTTTAATCCGTCGGGTAGCCGTTCGAATCTTTCAATTTCGAATGTATCTACCCACGGAAAATCCTTTGCTGATATCGTAGCAGGTAATTTGAACTCTTCCCCTATTCGTTCCATGAGTACCCATTCTACTTGTTTCAAATCAAATGGAAAAAACCCTACCGCCACAGGTAATTCCTACTCCGCTTCTTCGTCTACCGTAAATTCCAATGGGAAATCATCAGATTTTAATTTTCTAACTGAACAATTGAATCTAATGATTGATGCAATGTTCAAAGCCACCACTATGACTGAAGCATTCCAAGTTTATGTATAATTTACAAATCAAATTGTTATTGGATTACGTTTTTCTAATGGATCCAAATCATAATTTAAATATTTTAAATTGGAATGCTCGTTCTCTGAATGGTAAAGAGGACGAGCTGTTTAATTTTCTTACAGCTAATAAAGTGCATATAGCAGTTATTACCGAAACTTATTTAAAACCTGGATCCAAACTAAAAAAAGTTCCTAACTTTTTTTGTTTATCGTAATGATCGACTTGATGGGGCATGTGGGGGAGTTGCAATCATCATTCATAGGCGTATAAAACATCAACTGTTTTCGTCATATGAAACTAAAGTTTTTGAAACTTTAGGTGTTTCTGTTGAAACACAGCTTGGTAAATATACTTTCATAACTGCCTACTTGCCTTTTCAATGCTCTGGGCAGCAAGTTAATTTGCTCCAAACTGACTTGCGAAATTTGACTCGCAATAAGTCAAATTTTTTTGTCATTGGTGACTTCAATGCCAAACATCGGTCATGAAATAATTCTCAAAGTAATTCCAACGGCAGAATTTTATTTGATGAGTGCTCTTCAGGATATTTCTCAATTCAATACACTGATAGCCCTACATGTTTTCCTCTTCTAGAAATCCATCTACGATTGATTTGGTCTTAACTGACTCTAGTCATCTTTGTAGCCAACTGATTACTCATGCTGATTTTGATTCTGATCATGTCCCTGTTACATTTCAAATATCCCATGAAGCGATTCTCAATCCTATCAGCTCTACTTTCAATTATTTTCGAGCCGACTGATGTTAATATTCCCTTACAAACAAAACATGATATTGACAATGCTCTTGGAACTTTAACAAATTCCATTGTTGAAGCCAGGAGCATTGCAATTCCAAAATGTGAAGTAAAATTTGAATCCGTGATTATAGACGATGATCTTAAACTCTTGATCCGTCTTAAAAACGCGAGGAGAAGGCAATTTCAACGCACTCGCGATCCTGCTATGAAAATTATATGGCAGGATTTGCAGAAAGAAATCAAGAAACGTTTTGCTCAATTAAGAAACAAAAATTTTGAAAATAAGATTTCTCAATTGGACCCTGGCTCTAAGCCCTTTTGGAAATTATCTAAAATTTTAAAAAAACTTCAGAAGCCTATACCGGCATTGAAAGAGGAAAACAAATTATTACTAACTAATTGTGAAAAAGCTCAAAAACTTGCTATGCAGTTTGAAAGTGCGCACAATTTTAATTTAGGACTTACTAGTCCAATTGAAAATCAAGTTACTCAGGAGTTCGAAAATATTCTCAATCAAGAGAACGTTTTCGAAAATGCCTGGGAGACTGATTTGGAAGAAGTGAGAACTATTATTAAAAAAATTCAAAAATATGAAAGCTCCTGGCGATGATGGAATTTTCTACATCCTCATCAAGAAAGTTCCAGAAAGTAGCTTATCATTTCTAGTTGATATATTTAACAAATGTTTTCAATTAGCATATTTTCCTGACAAATGGAAAAATGCTAAGGTTGTTCCAATTTTAAAACCAGACAAAAATCCTGCAGAAGCTTCTAGCTATCGTCCAATCAGTTTGCTTTCCTCCATCAGTAAACTTTTTGAAAAGGTTATTTTAAACAGAATGATGGCCCACATCAACGAAAATTTATTTTTTGCCAATGAACAGTTCGGATTCCGCCATGGACATTCGACCACTCATCAACTTTCACGTGTAACAAATTTGATCCGTTCCAACAAATCTGAAGGCTATTCTACTGGTCTTGCTCTTCTAGACATAGAAAATGCATTCGACAGTGTTTGGCATGAAGGTTTGATTGTAAAATTAAAAAACTTTAATTTTCCAACATACATTGTTAGCATAATTTAAAGTTATCTGTCAAATCGTACTATTCAGGTTAATTATCAGAACTCCAGATCTGAAAGACTTCCTGTAAGAGCTGGTGTTCCCCAAGGCAGCATTTTGGGACCAATATTATACAATATTTTCACATCTGACTTACCTGAGCTACCTCAGGGATGTCAAAAATCTTTGTTTGCGGATGACACAGGCCTCTCCGCCAAAGGACGAAGCTTGCGTGTCATCTGTAGTCGATTGCAAAAAAGTTTGGATATTTTTTCTTCATACTTGCAAAAATGGAAGATTTCTCCTAATGCTTCCAAAACTCAACTAATAATATTCCCACATAAATCAAAAGCTCTTTATTTGAAACCTTCAAGTAGACATGTTGTCACGATGAGAGGGGTTTCAATAAATTGGTCAGATGAAGTTAAAATTTTGAAAATGATTCTGAGGCTTCCTCCCTGGTATAGTACCAATGAGTTACATAGAATATCCAATGTTGACACATTGGAACAAATGTCAAATAAAATAATCAATAATTTCAGACAAAAATCGTTACAATCTTCTATTGCCACGATTAATGCGTTATATGTTTAGGTTAAGTTAGGTTAAGTATATTAAAAAAAAATTCTCTTACAAGCAGGTGAAATCAACTCACCTGTAAAAAATCTGAACTGCTACGGCAAATGAAATGTAATATGTTGTTAACGAAATGTTAATTAAATCTTAAATTTGTTTTACCAAATTAGGATGATAGTGTTGTCCAATAACACAGAACACCTAGATATATGAAACGAATGTAATGTTTAGAATGATACTAATAAAGAAATTAAAAAAAAAGCCCAGGACTAAAAATATCGTTAACAAAGGTAGAAAAAAAGTAATGTCTCAATCTACAGACCACTCCCCCCTACCCATTTTGACTAAGTTAACCAAACTTGACTCCCTTTTATTTTCTTTTTTCATAATTGAGCTTAGCATCGAGCCATTTCACACCTTCGCGACTTCGAAATGCGTACACAACTATGCTATCAGCGTTGCATCATTGGTGTTGTTAACAATGACCCAGATCTACAACGCCACAAGTGCCAAGTTCCAGATCACGATGCCGCCCATTGACGCCGCACACCGGTGTGTAATCAAATTTAATTAATTGAACCTTTTATCACCAAATCGTACACTCGGTACCGCTAGTAGTGTTACTCCCACTCAATGGTGCTTCCTTCGGGCTAATGGAGAGATGATTGTTTGATCCATCAGCAACAGTCGTGTTCCGATGAGTAAGTGCCCCATAAATTATTTAGACAGAACGTCACGATAATTCTACGCGAAAGGATGTTCCTAACGATCGGTCTGTTGGCACTTCAGGTGGTTGCCGTCCTCGGCGCCCCCATCGAAGCTGAGGACGAACCGTTCGATTTCGAGTTTTCCCAGTTGGGCGAAGAGATGTATCTTGTGGTGGAGACGAGGAATCATACCGAAAAGCTGCTGGAAGAGTGGAGCGACGACGACGGAAGCATCAATCCGGAAGAGATGGGACCGTTTGTACAGGGTGATCTTTATCAACCGGTGCTTGCGAAGAACGCGGTGAAATTCAAAAGCAGAAAATGGGCGAAGGCTGTCGTGCCGTACAAAATAAGCGACAGTTTCGGTAAGATTTTGGCGTCCGACATTTGGATGGGGATTGTTTTGATTCAAAAATCTTCCGTACCTAGTCAAAATTTAAAACTTGAAAATGCTTCAATAATACTCTGTGAAAAAAATAGATGTTTTGGTGAAGGTTTAGAGCGCGATCCTGTGCTCCTGCGGAGACAAGCGATAAACACTTGTTCGGCGTACAATACGTTTATCGTGTAATATCGCGAATCCTATTAGGCGCGATATGGTTTCCATAACAATTATGGAAATGCAGGAGATTCTTCGATTTTTAGTAACAATGGTTGTCTAATTAACATTCCTCCCCTGAGGACCATAAGGACGTGGCCGGTGCCGTTGTTGACTATTAAAACTGGAGTTCTTGATTTGTACACATTGATAATGGTAAGCTAATCCCAAGCCCGATTGTTCAGATCAATCACGGAGTAGCAACTACGAATTATCCAGCTTTTTACGCCAGCTAATAAACTACGGGGGGTGAATTGAATTTGACATTTCTTACCTACAAGTTTTATAGCTTGCTCTTAGCAGGCTGGAATTTAAGATTGTTGATTGAACTGTCAAGAATTTTCACTGTTTACATTTGTTTGTACATATCATGGTAGTTAACGAGTTTCATTTTTTTTATTTTCAACCATTTTATTATCTTTCTAGT
Organism: Aedes aegypti; assembly: GCF_002204515.2. Classification (NCBI taxonomy): domain Eukaryota; kingdom Metazoa; phylum Arthropoda; class Insecta; order Diptera; family Culicidae; genus Aedes; species Aedes aegypti. The sequence continues at coordinate 122,458,797 of NC_035108.1, read as the reverse complement.
AACTAATTACATTAGTTTTTAGCAATATCAAGAATCAGTAAAAAAATAATACACACGATGAGGACCTTTCAATGATCTGTATAAGAATACATTCAATGATCTTTATGAGAATACAGGGGATAGGCAAAATGATTGAGATAGGCAAAATTTTGCCCAAATTCAAATGCTTATAACTTTATGAAAAATGGATGAAATTGGATGCATCTGGAAGCAGTCGACGGCAAATTTGGTCCAGTTTTAGGAACTTTCTGGGCCATGCATATTTGCCACTGGACACCGGAGATGTTCCGGATTTTCTGAGGTCATGTCCAAATGTCATTTTTTCTGTCGCTTGTATTTTTGTGCGGTGTAAAGTTAGATAGATGTTTGCAATTTTCCTAGAAACTAGAACTAATAGGAAGTTGAATGCCACTGGACGCATTAAGATTGGTTGGAAATCTTCAGAAATATGACCATTTCCGTAAAACTGGTTCCGGAAAGCATGGTCAGTCATGTTTGTATTTCAAATCATGTAAATATTATCCGGAGCTATATCCAAGCGGACACCAACCTTAAAAATGATGTTTCCTGCAGCGTATTCAGAACCATTAGATGCACAGACCACTCTATAGAACGTTCCAGGTGCCCTGGAGGAAGTGGCCAATTAGGAACATATCCGGAACCATATCAATATAGGCATCAAACTTCATGATTTTCAAAGGTTATGCTTTCCGAAGCATTTCCAGCATCACCGGCTGCCATGACCACTTTATAGTAGGTTCCAGGTGCCCCGGGGGATGTGGCCAATTCAAAACATGCCCGAAAACACATCAATATGGGTATAAACATCAAGATTTTTGAAGGTGATGCTAAAAGAAGTATTTACAGCGCAACTTATTTATACGACCACTGTATAGTAGGTTCCATGGGCCCTGGGGGATGAGGTCATGTTTCGAATTGGCCACATCTCTAGGAGCCCCTGGAATTTACTATAGAGTGGTTATTACATCATGTGGTTCTGAAAATGATCGCCATTTTCCAAGTCCCATGGATCTTACTGTTTATGGTAGAATGTGATTCTAAACAGATGAACGGACATGTTCCGAATCGGCCACATTCCCCGGGTCTGTGTATCTGATCTAATGGTTCTGAATATGCTGCAGGAATCATCATTTTTAAGGTTAGTGTCCGCTTGGATATAGCTCCGTATAATATTAACATGATTGGAAATACAAACATGACTGACCATGCTTTCAAGAACCAGTTTTACGGAAATGGTCATATTTCTGAAGATTTCCAACCAATCTTAATGCGTCCGGTGGCATTTAACTTCCTATTAGTTCTAGTTTCTAGGAAAATTGCAAACATCTATCGAACTTTACACCGCACAAAAATAGAAGCGACAGAAAAAATGACATTTGGACATGACCTCAGAAAATCCGGAACATCTCCGGTGTCCAGTGGCCAATATGCATGGCCAAGGAAGTTCCTAAAACTGGACCAAATTTGCCGTCGACTGCTTCCAGATGCATCCAATTTCATCCATTTTTCATAAAGTTATAAGCATTTGAATTTGGGCAAAATTTTGCCTATCTCAATCATTTTGCCTATCCCCTGTACATTGAATATGATGAATGATACATTCATCATTGTTGAATTCTCTAGCATAGAATGAGGTCAATACGAGTCCATGGTCTGTTCGTCTTCAATTCTAGATAAATTCGTGAACTTTGCAAACTCATGGAGCCAACAAAAGAGAATTTATAGGAAGCTAATCAATGGAAATAATTTGATATTGCAAAAGGGGGATATTCTCGGCCTTAGCAGTCTAAATGGTAGCCAAAATGGGGTTTTGTCTTTTAATTACAAAACCAAAATGTGATGGCCTCATCACTATGTGAGTAAAGATTTTGTTTTTCAACATTTCCCTCGGTACAAAAGGATATTTTTGTATTTTTCTTTGAGATATTTGAAATATCATTAGTGGCATTTTTTTGATAAAATAAAATTTTACATAAAAAAAATGCGTTTTTATAAAATCAACCCTTATCTGGCCAGTACAGGCCTTACTTTTTCATTTTATTGAAAAATAACTAGGTAATATAAAACATTTCTGAAACTCCAAAGGAAATCCGAGAACCTTGAATGTCACTATTCTCACGTAAAGTTCACTATTATTTCATAAGTACCTGAATTGCCAAAATTTACGGGAAAATTCAAAATTACTACAATAACCTTACCGAAATCTTAAAACTCTTTTTGAAATCTTAGTTTTTTACGAAAATATCGAAAATATCGAAGCTGACATTATTTTTCCATGATTTTTACTCACATTTTAGTTATTCCATTCAATTAAAAAATCTTAAAGTACGAGTAGCAACCTCTGAAACTAACTACCAGTAGCTTTGTAGTAAATGCTCCTTTCATTTATACCCACGTGTTGCTTGTAGTATGCTGAAAGATGTAGTGAAGTAAAATGACACAAACATGTTCCACTCGTGTTCCACATGTAGCATTTACTACCGAGAATGTTGTAAACTCAACTTTACTACATTTTATACACATACTGCCCAATATCACGAAATTATAACCTTTCAGATATTTTGAATAACAATAAAAATATTGTTGTTACATATTTTAACGAAAATATAAGGACTTGTTTTTTATCTTTCTTAAAATCGACCATTCAGTTGGCTGGAATGAACCAGCCTCGGGCTGAATTTCCCCATAATGGACCGATACACGAGTTTACTAATTTGACGTTTGAGCGGTGCCGAATTCACTCGTTGTCATGGTCACGTAATTAACACGGCACCGCTCAAACGTCAAATAGTGAACTCGTGCATCGGTCCATACTTGATTTGGATTGTGTTACTTTTCCCCGAATGTCGTTTCACCGAACGCCAGTTCCCCAAATGACCCTTTTTTCCCAAGAAGTAATGCAGTACAAAAATTTGCAAGAACAGTCTTCAGTGAGAGCGTGGTGAACTAGAAAACTAATAAGTAATCTTAAGGCCGCACGGGACGGTATTATAATCACCCTTTCCATTTGAAGAAGCAAATCTCAAGAACCACTCAATATATTGATGCGAAAAATGTATCACTATAATTGTATCCAGCTTTTTACTCTAGCATACCATAATATTTGAATCACCCCTTCCTGACATTTCTTGCCTTCACTATATTTTTTTTTTATAGTTGGATCACAGCAACCTTTGTGGTGGACAACACTTTTGATGTTGACGACCATGTTTCCAGGAGACAACAACGAAAGTGTAAAAAATACAAAAAGAATATATGAACAATCTGTCTCAAATAATACACCAACGATTGAAAACTTGTTTCTTTGTTGTACAAAAAATATGTTTGCATTGATTGCACTCGCCATATACCTCAAATAGTAGAACATGATTTAGAAAATCGTTCATATCATAGGGTAAATACCTTTGCTCACCTAGTTTTTGTAGCCTATCTTACGCAATTTTTCCTCAGCTTTCTGATGTTGATCTCAGAATTCAAAACTAGCGGTGCGCTAATGGTGAAAAATCGATTTTTCTAACAAAATTCAAGATGGCGGCCAAATTCAAAATGGCCGCCAAAATTTTTTCAAGTTCAAATGAAAGCTATATCCTTACTCTATACGATGCCACTAAGCTTGCTATGTGTTCCAAGTGTTTTTCGCAAACTGTTCAGCTAGCTGGCGTACGAGGGGTCCATCAATTTGAGAAAACAGAAAGGACCACCCTTAAGTTTTATCGAAAACTAGCGATTAGTGACATAAAATTGGAATTCCAACGATGGGTGCCGATGGCGGCCTGGTTTCAGCGAGAATTGCTCATATTAGATATGAAATTTCTTGAAAAAACTTCAGATCTCATAAATTCTTTTTTGTATTTTTCCCAAATTGTTGTTTATTTTAGGTGCATTAAAGAGGATTACTAGTTATCAAATTGAAAATGTAAGTTATGGATTTGTTGCAGAAACAATAAACGCTTTCAGCAAGATTTATTGAATCACCAATGATTGACGGAGTGCATAATACTTGCTCCATAAAAAAAAGACATCTGAGCCTGGTTGTAGGCCGATCATTTTCATTAATTATCAAGAAAACTGATTAAATTTTCCATTGATTAGCATTCGTACTATTAATGTGAGTAGGGATGAAAGGCAGGTTATTTGTTATTTGTAACTTCGGATCCATCGTTACTTATGATATTATAATTCCATATTCTTCATAGAGGTTTGTGGGAATAGAAATAACTTTAGACTCAGGACTTCTTAGCCAATTCTATCACAAATACGAGTGAGATGGCACTGAGTCCCCCGTTAAATTGATTAAGATTGCGAGAATATAGCGCACGGCTGCTTGCCAGGGACCTTAAAAATTAAAATAATTCCATTGCTCAGAAAGTGAAACCTGCTGGCTTCCTTGCAAACCTTCCAGTTTGTAGCGAGTCAAGCAAAATTTTGGAACTTTAATTTCTCGATAGCCAATTGATTAAATTTCTATGCTTCCGTGGAAAAGCGCTCAATTCTCTCACTCGTAAGTTTACACCAGTGCTTCCCAAACTTTTTAAACTTTCGCCCCCTTGAGGCCAATACTTATATGGAATCGCCCCCCTGATACGTGATTCAATTAGGGTTTGTTCACAAATTTCATAACGCCGAAAATGGCCATTTTCGGTGATAAGAATGATGAGGATGATGAGTGCAACCGAAACTTCAAATCGGGTACTGTTAGCTTCCTAACCTCAAAGTTCCCATACAAAAACAAAATCCTCATATAAAATAATGGGGATTGGCAAAATTTCCTAAAAATTCACAGATGCATGTCTTGTACATCCAAAATATGTTGGGTGTTCTAGTTGTTATCTGTGACTAATCAGTCCGACCTTGTGAAAATCTCAAATATCGATCATTCTTTAAATTGCACATGATTTAAAAAAAAAAAACCTGCATGCATAACACTGACATTTTGTGTTTGACAATCATCAATGATAAAAACAATTGATAACTTTAAAATGAGCATAATTAGAGATATAACGATCTAAGGTATATTTTCCTGGAATTAGTTAAGTTTGGAATTGATTATCCTTCAGATGTGTGTCCTCTAAAGGTTATGAGTAATTATTTTCAAATGCTCCCGTGTTAGTTTTTTCGCCTCCTTTCTGGATATTGCACCCCCCAAACTCTGTATTACAAATTTTCGCCCCTTGAGCATGAAAATCGCCCCCCGGAATGCGAATTCGCCCACTTTGAAAATCACTGGTTTACACAATCCACACCTAAAAGTCCGACTGTCCAAAAATTGTATGATAACTCGTTTGCATAAGGAAACTTCTAATGGATCTTAATTATTGCTACTGCAAAACACATCAAGTGAAAATTAATGACAGTTCAATCAACAACATAAAACCAGTGCTTGCTAAGACCTAGCTATAAAATATGTACACAAGAAATGTCAAAATTGAATCACCCCTTGTTGATTTATAGCTAGCGTTTAAAGCTGGATATATGTAGTGCACAACCCAATAAATTTTCAGTTTAATCGGTGTCACCTTAAGAACAAGAAGATATATTGTCATTCTCAACTTAACACGTATGGACCAATGCACGAGTTTACTAATTTGATGTTTAAGCGGTGACGAATTCACTTGTTGCCATGGTCACTCAAATAACACAGTCACGTCAAATAATGAATTCGTGCATCGGTCCATTGCCAAAGATACCAAGATTATTGAAACTCGAAAGATCCGCCAACTGGATAAAAAAGGGCGCTTATCGAATGACCAGTTCATTAATCAGTGATACCCCTACTTACTTACTTATTTGGCTTTACATCAATTATCTTGATAAAGCTTCGCCAACAATTATTCGCCAATTCACTCGGTTCATGGCCGCTTCTCTCCATCCTCGACTGTGACCCACGCTCTCCAGTTCCTGGTGCACCTGGTCAACCCACCTAGCTCGCTGCGCCCCACGCCTTCTTGTTCCGACCGGATTCGTAGCGAACACCATCTTTACAGGGTTGTTGTCCGGCATTCTTGCAACATGCCCTGCCCAGCATATTCTTCCAGCTTTAACTACCTTCAGGATACTGGGAGCGCCGTAGAGTTGAGCAAGCTCGTGGTTCATCCTTCGCCGCCTCACGCCGTCTTACTGCACGCCGCCGAAGATCGTCCTAAGCACTCGGCGTTCGAAAACCCCAAGAGCTTGCAAGTCCTCCTCGAGCATAGTCCACGCCTCATGCCCATAGAGGACTACCGGTCTTATGAGCGTTTTGTACATCGTACATTTGGTGCGGGGGTGAATCTTTCTTGACCGCAGTTTCTTCTGGAGCCCATAGTAGGCACGACTTCCGCTGATGATGCGCCTTCGTATTTCCCGACTAACATTGTTGTCAGCCGTCAACAAGGATCCGAGGTAGACAAACTCGTCCAACACCTCGATGGTATCTCCGTCTATCGTAACACTGCTTCCTAGGCGGGCCCTGTCGCGCTCAGTTCCGCCAACCAGCATGTACTTTGTTTTCGACGCATTCACCATTAGCCCGACTCTTGTTACTTCACGTTTTAGGCGGGTGAACAAATCTGCCACCGTTTCAAATTTTCTCCCAATAATATCCATGTCGTCCGCGAAGCAAACAAATTGTCCGGATCTCGTGAAAATCGTGCCTCGACTGTTAAGTCCGGCTCTCCGCATAACATCTTCAAGCGCAATATTGAACAACAGGCACGAAAGTTCATCGTCCTGTCGTAGTCCCCGCCGAGACTCGAACGAACTGGAGTGTTCGCCCGAGAACTTCACGCAGTTTTGCACACCGTCCATCGTTGCTCTGATCAATCTTGTGAGCTTCCCGGGAAAGCTGTTCTCGTCCATGATTTTCCATACCTCTACGCGGTCGATACTATCGTATGCCGCCTTGAAATCGATGAACAAATGGTGCGTAGGGACCTGGTACTCACGGCATTTCTGGAGGATTTGCCGCACGGAAAAGATCTGATCCGTTGTCGAGCGGCCGTCGATGAAACCTGCTTGATAACTTCCCACGACCTCGTTTGCTATAGGTGATAGACGACGGAAGAGAATCTGGGATAGCACTTTGTAGGCGGCGTTTAGGATGGTGATTGCACGATAATTTTCACACTCCAGTTTGTCGCCCTTTTTGTAAATAGGGCATATAACGCCTTGCTTCCACTCCTCCGGTAGTTGTTCCGTTTCCCAGATTCTGACTATCAGCCGATGCAGACAAGCGGCCAACCTGTCCGGGCCCATCTTGATGAGTTCGGCTCCGATACCATCATTGCCAGCGGCCTTGTTGTTCTTGAGCTGTTGAATGGCATCCTTAACTTCCCCCATCGTGGGAGCTGGTTGGTTTCCACTGTCCGCTGTGCTGACGTAGCCATCGCCTCCGCTGTCCTGACCTTCTGTGCCTGTGTTCTCTGCGCCCTTAAGGTGTTCATCGTAGTGCTGCTTCCACCTTTCGATCACCTCGCGTCCGTCCGTCAAGATGCTCCCATCCTTATCCCGGCACATTTCAGCTCGCGGCACGAAGCCATTGCGGGATGTGTTGAGCTTCTGATAGAACTTCCGCGTTCCTTCAGAACGGTACAGCAACTCCATCTCTTGGCATTCCACCTCGTCCAGGCGACGCTTTTTGTCCCGGAATAGGCGGGTTTGCTGTTTCCGCTTCAGTCTGTATCGTTCCACGTTTTGCCGCGTACCATGCTGCAGCATTGCAGCCCACGCTGCATTCTTCTCCTCTAAAACCTCCTGGCACTCCTCGCCGAACCAATCGTTTCTTGAGCTCCGTTCTACATATCCGACAATGCTTTCGGCAGCGTCGTTAATGGCTGCTTTGACTGTCCTCCAACAGTCCTCAAGAGGGGCCCTATCGAGCTCGCCCTCATCCGGCAACGCTGCCTCAAGATGCTGCGCGTACACATTGGCGACATCCGGTTGTTTCAGCCGCTCGAGATTGTACCGGGGTGGGCGTCGGTACCGTACATCATTGATGACGGATAGTTTTGGGCGCAGTTTCACCATCACCAGGTAGTGGTCGGAGTCAATGTTAGCGCCACGATAGGTTCTGACGTCGGTTATGTCGGAGAAGTGCCGTCCATCGATCAAAACGTGGTCGATTTGCGATTCTGTCTGCTGAGGTGATCTCCAGGTGTACCGATACGGGAGGCTGTGCTGGAAATAGGTGCTACGAATGGCCATATTCTTGGAGGCGGCAAAATCTATCAGTCGTAGGTCGTTCTTGTTCGTCAGCCGGTGGGCGCTGAACTTTCCAATCGTCGGTCTGAACTCCTCCTCCTGGCCAACCTGAGCGTTCAAATCTCCTATGATGATCTTGACGTCGTGGCTTGGGCAGCGGTCGTACTCGCGTTCGAGCTGCGCGTAAAATGCGACCTTGTCATCATCAGTGCTTCCGGAGTGTGGGCTATGCACGTTGATTATGCTGAAGTTAAAGAATCGGCCTTTGATTCTTAACTTGCACATTCGTTCAATGATCGGCCACCACCCGATCACGCGCCTTTGCATATCACCCATCACTATGAAAGCAGTTCCCAGCTCGCGTGTGTTGCCGCAGCTCTAGTAGATGGTATGATTACCTCTAAACGTTCGCACCAATGCTCCTGTCCAGCACACCTCCTGCAGCGCTACGATGTCGAAACCGCTGGTCATTATATCGTAGAGTATGCGAGTACTTCCAATGAAGTTGAGAGATTTGCAGTTCCACGTACCACGTTTCCAATCGCTAGTCCCTTTTCGTCGCTGTGGTCTTTGCCGATTATTCCAATCCGTATTCTCTCGTTGACGTTCCTGTGCTGATGTGTTTTTACGGTTGGCTTGCAGGGCCTGACACCAACCCCCTAGATTTCCGAAGGACCATACCTAGTAGTTTATTCAATTCTACGAACTTTTGTCGAACACGGTTTTATGATTGGAGCAAGTTTAAACATAGTTTGATTGAGGTTTGTGCTTCAAGGTTCTTGAAAATCCTGCAAGAGTTTTAAACTTAGTAAGGACCTTGGGTCTTTTTCGACCCATTTCAAAATTGAAATCAATAATTGAACTAGAAAATTCACAGGTATTCAAAACCATGAAGAATGACCCGTCGCATGCCTAGTTTTGGTACAAAAACTAAAATATTCTTTAATACGGATATCTCCGGTGGTTGTTCCTGAGTTATTTATGTTGTCAAGTGGTCATTTATCTATAACTAGAAGAGTCACAGGTATTCAATATCATGAAGATTGAGTCGTCGCATGCCTGGTTTTGGTACAAAAACTGAATTGTCCCACAATACGGGTATCTCCGGTGGCCATTTCTGGGTTATTTCGTGGTAACAATGATCCGGAGTGGTCATTCATCTAAAATTGAACTAGAAGTGTCACAGGTATCCAAAATCATAAAGAGTTAACCGTCGCATACCTAGTTTTGATACAAAAACTGAAATGTCCCACAATACGGGTGTCTCCGGTGTTCATTCCTGGGTTATTTCGATGGGCCAAAATAGCCAAAGTGGTCATTCATCAATGATTGAACTAGAAGAGTCACTGGTGTTCAAAATCATGAAGATTGAGTCGTCGCATGTCTAATTTTGGTACAACAATTTAAATATCGCACAACACGGGTATCTCCGGTCGCCATTCCTGGGTTATTTCGTGGTTACAATGAGCCAGAGTGGTCATTCATCAATAATTGAACTAGAAGAGTCACATGTATTCAAAATCATGAAGAATGAGCCGTCGCACACAGAAAAAAATATTTAATTTTCAATGTAATGTAAACTGAAGCCTACTGTAAAAATAAATCGAATTCGTGTGTTATTACAGCATCATTTAAATTTAAATGAATATACATTCAATTTTCAACTAAAAATGGTTGATTATTACATGATCGTGTAAATTTAAAGTGAATTCGATTGAAAAATAATGGATTGGTCGTTGAAATTTACGTTTATTTTGATGCTCCAAATATGTGCATGAAAATAAACTTAAATTTACAACATATTTTTAGCTGTGCATGCCTACTTTTGGTGTTAAAACTTTGTGGTTCCATATTACGGGTTTCACGGTGGCCATTCCGGTGCTTCAAAAGGACCAGAATAACCATCCGTTCATTCTTTTGGCAAAATACATCCGAACATAAAAAATCGTTAAGAATTGGGCACAATTCATTTGGGTTTGGGGTTCAAATCTGAGTAATTTCATCGAATTGTCCAGATTGGCCACCTTCCGGGACTCCAGGAATCCGTTCCGCATGGACCATACTGGACCGAATTTTTCAGGGAATGTGCGCCGGTAATTGGTTCCTTATTGCAGAAAAAATTATGCCAAAATATCCATCAACCGAATAGTACCGATGTGAATAACATATACAGAACTGCGATGGAAACTTACATTTCGGATGTTCCGGGTTTCCGGAACCGGGTATGAATAACTAAGTGATATGAGGATCTCTATTCACAGTCCACGTGACTACCTATTCAACAATATGAGGACGGTTCAGATTACTTGTTTAGTTACGAAACTACAGGTCGTCAAAGTAAGGGTCACTAAAGGCACTTTTTTCAGATGTAGCAGGTTCCCGGTGGCTACAGTGACCAAATCCGGATCTCCGGGAGGATTTCTAAAACTACACATGTGTGCCCTTCATTGAAGCCTAACAGAACTAAATTCGTTAAACACACTGATTTTTGCGAGCTGTTTGAATTTTCGGGTCAAAAACGACCCTGAGTCGTAACATTTTGTTAGGGACTAAGGAAGGTTAAGGAAATTTTTGATGTTATTGCTAGACAGTTGAAATTATGTAGACATTTGCAGCGGTAATCTTAAATAACTTCTGTCAAAATAAGGAAGCAGCCTTATTAGAAAAAAAAACTTTATTAAAACAATAAAATAAGCTGTCAATACTATTGGAACAGAATGACTTGTGGGTTCTAAAATAATCAAAACAACCTGAAAACTTACCAAAATTATGAATAATTCCCTAAAATCACGGAAAATGCACTTACACTTTTTGCGCTACCTCCGAATCTTCACCAACAATTCTATTTTTTCACAGGATGTTATATTTAACCCCAAAAGTATTTTTCACTTTGTAAATTTTGACTACGAAAGATGTTTGGAAATAGGCACCACCCTAGTCTGACGTTGACTTTTTGATTGCATTCGTACCCTTGAAGGTTACAGCGATGTGCAGCGCATCCAAATGGCGTTCAAAATGTTCCACCAGAAGACCTGTGTTCGATTCGTTCCGAGGGCCAGCCAAAGGGATTTCATCGCAATCGAGAAATCTTCCAGTGGTTGCTGGTCAACGGTTGGACGTGCGGGAGGTCGCCAAGTGGTCAACTTGCAAAGTTCTTGCCTACGACAGATTGGAACGGTGCTTCACGAGTTGATGCACGCGCTGGGATTCCTTCACGAGCACACTCGCCACGATAGGGATAAGTTCGTGGACATCAACTACCTGAATGTGCGCTTCGACGCGATTGGGAATTTCTGGAAGGAAACTAAAGATCGGACCAGCACTCTGGGCACCGGGTACGATCTGGGTAGTGTGCTGCACTATTCCCGAAAGGCATTCAGCTGGAATGGATTCAATACGATTGACCCCAAGGTAGGACGTGCGTATCATTTTATAATGTAAATGTTTATTAATTGAGGAACATTGAAACATCTAGGTGAAGTTTTCGGGCAAAATTGGACAGCGGAATGGATTTTCCAACAGCGATATAAAACGGATCAAAGCGATGTATTGTAATGGATGAACGATAATAAAAAAATAAACAGTTACACGTTGGACAAACTAGTGTTCAATTTCTCATTTCTCCACAGTTCAGCTCATTGCAAATATGTAGATACAATAAACATGATTAAAGCAGAATAAGTATCTTAGAAAATCTTTATATTACTTGGACTGGGATCGAATAGAGGCTAAAATTATGATAAATAATCACATTTCGTATATTTAGTTAAGATCTAACTGAAACAACAATTCCTTCACGCCACAATACATGGTTCGTAATCCCATCTCTCCTAGTGATCCTTTATAAAGGTTTCCTAGAGAATGCCAGCGAAACGTTAACATCATTCAAAGGAATTTCAATTCTATTCCAGAATGGTCCATTAATTAATTTGTCCCCGTATTGCACTTTGTTTTACATGTGGTTTCACACAATGATCTGGTGGCATGCGTGGAGATAGTTTGTTAAATTGAAACAATCTAGATTCCAACGATGAATCATAATTTTCATTGCTTTATTATTTCTCATTGCAATTCTGTTACAATCACAAGATTGCATTAGTATTCAGTAGCACAGCATACCAACCGGACGACCTCATGGACGCGATATCTCTAGTGAACGCATTCAACCGTATGCTGGTGTCAAATGTATTAATTGTCAGGAAGCATCATCGTTTAAACGCCATTTCTTCGGGAATGGTTAGAAATGCTGTGATCCTGACGGGTGTCGCAATAGTAACTCTTTTCATTACCGGGCAGCAGATGGGGACGATACAGTTCCGAAGCCATCTCGGGGATGTGTCATCCATTTCGATAACGCTGATGTACACCGTGATTATGATTGTTCAGTTTCCAACGCTGGCCGTAGCAATCTCCAAGAGGACCAAGCTGCACGAGCTTTGCAAACGTATTATTCGGATGGACGAAGAGTTTCAGAAACATTTCTTCCGGCCTATTCCTCCCAACAGCATCTGGTGGATCAAGCTTCAACTAGTAATCGCTTCGCTTATTACGCTGTACTTGCTTTGTCGTTGTATCCTACTTAATCATATGTATCCGGGCAAAACAGCTCTTACGGTAGCGGCACGCATCCTGTTGCAGTTCAATATGGCTATGCGGTTGATATTCGGGCAGCTGTTCGGCGAAATACTGCTGTCACGATTTCAACATTTTCAACGAGTAGTCACGCTGCGGAATCTTGGATTCTTTGTGCAGTGCCTGGATGAAATCGACGAACTCAAAACGCTGCTGACGTCAATTTTCGGGTTCCAGATACTAATCAACGGTGCTAATATGTTTATGACTTGCTCCGTAGTGAGCTACAACGTGTTGATCACCGTGCAGATCAAAGAAAATCTGCTACAAGTGCTTTGGGCACGGTGCCCCGACAGACCGTTATTATGCAAAAAAATTGTCCATCAATTCTGAGCACAGGGCTCGATTTCTGAGGTTATTTTGCACCTCTGGACCAATTTTTAAAAAAATCCCTAGGAGGAATCTCGAGAAATCTTGATTTGAAGTTTTAGATCTAAAATTTCAATATAATCCTCATTAAAATTTTGCAATAGCACTGAAAAAACCTACAAAAACGCTCAAAAAGTTGGCCAAACTGTTCTCAACTAGTATAAAATTGTTACCGTTGTTATAATTAGACATTAACAACTAACTAAACTTACCAAAGTGGCTTAAGATTTTTTTTTCATAGATTTCTATAGTTTTTAAACTTGTATAGTCGATTTAGAGCTAGTATCAGTCATTTGTTTCAAATCTGGAATGATTTGGTACAATACACATGAACATACACGAATGTCTTTCACGGGGCCGCTGACCTCCACCTGAATGATGTAACTTTTTCTTCCGGCATTCTCACTAAATAACCAGCTCACTGAAGTTCGCCTATTTTATTCACACAATAGTTTTCGCTCCTGTTCTCAAATAAATGTGCTTTTAGAGCCAATAATAAGCGTTTATACAGGGAAAATTGACAATGGTGACTCATTTAGGCATGCTTGCATTCATCGTTGTTCTGTTTGCATTTTTATTGAAAACTGATTTAGTTTTCGAAACACTTTTCAGTGTTCTGCGATAAAGGGTCGCGATGTGTTTTGCCGAAGTTGTTAACGAAATAATTGATCTATGAAATCAGATAAGCCTTTATCAAGCAACAGTGTAGAAATGTTATTTACCCTTGCAAGTTGGTCCATAAGCTGGTTACATAATCCATAAAAGGAGATATTCACAGCTAGTACACGTGTGTTATCATTATTATCATACGTCATAAGTGTGTTCAGAATAATAGTAGTGAAAGCCGATTTTCATACAAAATATTCAACTTTGGCATGCTGTTACTTTGTTTCCCTATGAGCAATCGGCTTTAAATTTAGAAAAATTCAAAAACTCAAAATACAGCAGATATATAAATAATGAAAACTACTATTATTTTGAACGATTTCGACTGGTGCTTAACTTTTTAACCGGTAGTGTGAAGATTAACAAATTATGTGATAATGAAATTGACTTTATTTGTAGTTTACTGCCAAAATTTCATGCCGATTGCTCCTATGGAAAGAAAGTAACATAATGCCAAATTTGAGCATTTTGTATAGAAATCGGCTTACACTACTATTATTCTGAACACAACTGTACATCTCCATCAAGCACTGCTTCAGCACCAACAAATCTGAACTTCCTTCTTTGTCTACATGAAACCATATACGTTTGGATAGAGTACATGATATGACAAGCTTATCCTAGTTCACGAGAGACGCGACGGAGAATAGTTGTCCACCTTTAAAATAGTGAAACTCTGCTTTACTGCACTGCGGACGATTTCAATAAAGTCATCGTCTGCAGAATCAAGGAATATATGCGACAAAACGAAATATTGAACAGTAAATTCTGAAACTCATCTCCTTCCATTCCATGTAATTTTCCGAAAAAAATAGGCTCCTCGTCTACAATTCTTACACTTCATTGTATTTGCCAGCCTATCAGCTTTATGTTTTATTTTTAAGCCTTTGACATTACCTGCAGCAGCTAGAATTTCGTTACTGAGTCGATCGTGATCTAGAAATCAATATACAGATTGACGATGCATTCCGAAAAAAAATAAAACGAAGATTGTTGCAGATATATACAGTATGGCCCATAAAAAAATGCGAAAATCGTCATATCATGTTCAATGGTAGTTTTTACATAGAAAATGTGAATGAAACATAAATATTATTCATGACTTGTATTGTTTAATCTATTTAGACTCAGTTTTTCGCTTTGGACATGATTTTTATCTGTTACTTTCACCTTACCAGAGAGGAATTGGAAGCATACCTTCAAATTTTATCGTGCGGACGTCGAGTTCAATATCTGAATGGTGAAAGCTTCTAAAACATCAACGATGGCGTGAGATACTTCACAGGCCTTGTTTCCAGCATACGCCCATATCAAATGATAGAATTGGTTCATACCTGGGTCATTGGAGACTTAAACATATTTTTGAAAAAACGGCTCATTTTGGAGAGTTTTGATTGAACCTTCATATTAGTGTGATAAGCTGATCCGTTTTGCTCAAAACCTATGAGCTAGTATTGATATAAGTTGTCTCTAACCGAAGGAACAAATTTCATCCTCAAAAATCTGTTTTAGGCCTCCGTATTTATTTTTTACTAAACTTTAACAATAAATAAAGGCATATCAAACCTATAAGACGCAAATGCCCTCAAAACTATGACCCTGGCAAAATATTTTATTGTGACCATGAAAAACCCGTTCTCTAAGAACTCATCCATCCTCTGATACCAAACAAACTGAAATTTACAACAATAAAGTGTGATTTTTGAAGGTGGAAAGTTTATCACCAGAGTATACGACAATCAGACGCTGTTTCTAGCTTTGGGCGGACAAAACCTTTGAAATTCTTTGCTTTATTACATTGTTTAGGACAGTAAGAAAAATATGACAAAAATTGTCCTAGATAGCGAAGTTATGTTAGAATATACTACAATAATCAGAAATTACATTCACTAGCAAAAACAATGAAAATAATGCTTGTGGATGCTAGATTCACGTTCGAACAATTTTCGCATTTTTTATGAGCCATCCTGGTGATGCTGATCTAAAGTATTAAATACTCATTGAGGATTTGTTTGAAGTTGTTAAAGACTTTGTTAATTTTCGAACACTTGTGACATATGACAATCATGTTTCCCGTGTAGTTATAATCCTGTTGTTGCTGGAGTATTGAAAAGGATATTTTTACACAGAATGGTGAGGGCAGAACTCGGCGGAAAACTAGACGTAAACATCAAGAGTAGTAAGTAGTAAATAGTAGAAACAATTTTTTTTAAGCAAAATAAATACGGCAGACTTTGGTGGGCTGGTCACTTAGTGTGAAAGTCGAAAAAAAAGCTGTAAACAAGCTGTAAATTCAGCATTGAATGTTTCACGTTTATCGAACGTAATATCAATTGTATATAAGAATTTATTGCTTAGATTTCATTCTATTGAACTAAGCTAACTGGATTAAGCCATGTAAAAACATACTTAAGCCACTCTGGTATGTTAAGTCAGTTTTAAATATTTCTAATTATAACAATGGTAACAGTTATATGCTAGTTGAGAACAGTTTGGCCAACTTTTTGAGCGTTTTTGTAGGTTTTTTCAGTGCTAATTCAAAATTTTTTTAAGGATTATATTGAATTTTTAAGTCAAAAACTTCAAATCAAGATTTCTCGAGATTCCTCCTAGGGATTTTTTTAAAAATTGGCCCAGAGGTGCAGAATGACCTCAGAAATCGAGCCCTGTGCTCAGATTTGATGGATAATTTTTTTGTATAATAACGGTCTATCGGGGCACCGTGTTGGGAGAAGCTGGATGTGTTGGCAGATCTGTTCGGAAACATGGTTATATTTTTCCTGTTCGGCTATCGTTGTGGATTGATTGAAGTCAAGGTATGTCTCGATAGATGTTTTGTAGGGTATCTCAAAATTTCCCTTTGTCAGAATGCTCAGAAACAGTGACCGCACTCCATACGAATGCTGGCCAAAAGTACAATTGGTCGGCGTTAAGTCAGAGTGCACCAAGTGACATTCTGAATATGCTGAGGATAATAAGCTTAAAGTCTAACTCTTTAAATTTTTTTTAACTCATTTTCACACTGACTGAACAATTTCTACGAAAATAACAACTATTCAATGCTTGCATGGTCAAATCGGGTGAATATCACTACGATATATCAACATCCTTCGACATCAGTATCGTAAATTTTTTAATAATCCATATCTTCAATCCCAAAATCTGTGGCATTACGATAGCTTGAAAATCAAAGTTTTGCAGGGTCAGGGCATTGATGACCAGCAATATTCAAATATGCGTTCAGTCAGAGTGAAAATCTTGAGTACCGGCCAAAATATACTGGTCCAATAAGCGGGTTCTATGACATTCCATACAGACACTATCGATCTACCAAAAATGTCTATCGAACTCTGAAAACAACTCAAAAAATGCAATATTCAATCAGTTTATAGCCTTTTGACACTTGCTTCGTTCTGACTGCGCAGAAATTGTTGCAATAGAATTATTATTGTTTTAATTATTGAATTATTCTCACTCCAAACGTCGAAAAATGCTAATTATTTAACAAACCAAAATTTTTAAAGATAATTTGATGGGAATGGTCGCTGATACAAAATGGGGATATAGACTTTTCGGGACGAAGCAGCACAATTGTGCTGGACAGAATTTTTTGAAGCAGCTTGTTCAGAGCCTGTTTCAGATATTTTTTTTTCCATCTTCATTAATCCATAGTCAATGAGTTACATTACAGCCCCATGAAGAGTACAATCCATTGATCATAAAGGTGAAAAATCGTCCGTCCCGAAAGAGATATTTCCCAGTACATTTGGCAGGATTGGTTTAAAAGCATATTTAATTTAATTGAATCAGTAAAATCTTCTCCAGATAACAGTTTATTGAAATGTAATTATTTCTGTATCAATTTGAAGTTGAATATGGTGGGCAAACTTTTGGTGGTTTCTGAATGTATTCGGTAGCTGATGATGCTTGAAAAGACAGTCTTTATAACAAGTATTAGATTATAATGGTCTGATTCGCAGTATAATATAAATAAAAAAAAATCATATCTAGGCACAAGAAAGCGCAATTGAAGCTATAGTTCATCGAATACTATGGTACATTTGCAATTCATTAAGAGGATAATGATCTTTTTGTTTCCTATATATCTTTGTCAATTTATTGAGGAAGCTGTATGTTACACACTTGTTGATATTCTTAAACGCTAAACATGTCAAATCCGATTCGAAACATCTTCAGAACAAAGAACTAAGGTATATTCTTTTGAAAAAGATCGGTTGAGACAGATTTGATTATGGTTTAGAAAAACTATCCGCGACGTAATGTGCAAACTTCATTCTTTAATTTTGCCCAACTCTAGGCCACGCTGGGACGTTTCAAAGCCAAAAGTTTTGTATGGGGAGAACTTTAATATCGGTCGTATCATGCATTACGGTATCCCAAAATTTCACATTATCAGAAAATTTAGGGTCTCAATCTCAAAATAACAGATAAAGACGTTCTAAACAGTTTTGCTTCATTGCAGGAACTCTAAAAAAAGACGTTTAGACATTGCCCTATTGAGATTTTTTTTTAAATATCGGACATTTATGATCAATTTATAAAAAAAAAGCATTTTTAGTTCTGCAAAATTTCGTGATACCATTAAACTTCGTGGGTATCAAACTTCACGCAAGAATAATTCTTCACCTTTGAAAATAGGAAATTTTTTTGATGAAAAACTTTGCCGACATCATATCCCAAATTGTATGCGTTACAGAATTGATTTTCTGAGGGCAAAAATAGAACTTTCCTGCATTTATTGCTGAATATCATAGAAATGTGGTCTAATATTCAACATATGTTGCCATACTGCGAATAAAATCAATTGATGCAGTAATTTTGAAACAGTATTGTTGGCTGCCTTCATAGTTCGGTGGACGGTGTTTAGCTATTTAGAAGGTATTTAGTTTAACAACACGTCCAATATATTCCTTCTAGTTAAATTCACGGTACAGGGCAGCGAGAGCCGAAGAAAAGCGAATCCACCGCAGAAAAAAAAGGCAGCACGAAGAAAGTGTGGGAGCTGAAGCTCAAGAAAGCATGAACCGGAATGATATGCGGAGATTCTATGCAACGGTCAATGGTGCGCGGCACAATACCGTACCAGTGCCCGCCATGTGCAATGGTAAAGAAGGGAATTTGATGACCGATAAAACGGCAGTGGCTACCAGGTGGAAGGAGCATTTTCAGCAATTCTTGAACGGTGAAAATGGAAATGTAGCGAGGAACAGGATGAACATAGATGATGATGATCAAGCTGTGTACCCGCCGACCATAGTAGAGGTTAAAATGCTATCAGTGAGCTGAAGAACTGTCGGCGAAATACCAAACTGGTTTTCGTGAGGGCCGATCGACAACGGACCAGATGTTTAGCTTGCGAATTCCGGGAGTATAACTTGCAGACTCACTATCTGTTTATTGATTTCAAGGCGGCGTACGACTCAGTGAAAAAAAAGTGCTTTTGGCAAATAATGTCTGAACATGGTTTTCCGGCGAAACTAATTAGGCTGATACATGCTACGCTGGATGGTTCGAAATCAGAATAATTTGCTTCAAAGTCGAGCTAACACGACATTTGGTCAAAAAAGAATATCAATCATCGGACCAACCAAGTACAATCAACTACCGGATGAAATTAAGCAGATTTCCAATCGTTATATTTTCAAAAGAGCTGAGATAGTTGCGTCCACTACCAGGAAGCTCTCTCTCCATATGAGCTTTTTGGTGTGGGGGATTAAGACTATAGTCCTATATGGGCATGAAACTTGGACGATACTCGCACCCCATTTTCTTCTTCTTGGCATTAACGTCCTCACTATGACAGAGCCTGCTTCTCAGCTTAGTGTTCTTATGAGCATTTCCACAGTTATTAACAGAGAGCTTTTTTTTGCCAAAGTTGCCATTTTTGCATTCGTATATCGTGTGGCAGGTACGATCATACTCTATGCCCAGGGAAGTCAAGGAAATTTCTATCACGAAAAGATCCTGGACCGATCGGGAATCGAACCCAGACACCTTCACTAGGCTTTGCTTTGTAGCCGCGAACTCTAACCACTCGGCTAAGGAAGGCCCCATATTACGTCTTATGATTTGATTTTTTGGAAGTGTGTAGGTACTACATTAAAAAAAAACCTCGGGGGGAAGGGGGTATCTTGTTTCTAGGCCAGCGATGGTTAGTCTAATTGTCCATGATTGATGCGACTGATGACACTCAAAAACGAATGGTCATCAAATCGATTAACCTCCGTTCCAGACAGAACCGTGTAGTCCGATGTTCACTGTCAAAGATGGCAGACATGTCATTTCTCAATCATTTCAACAATTTGTTGATTTGTAGCGTACGATTCGACTCCTACCGTGGTAGGGTGAAAGCTTCGGGAGTGATTCGTAACACAATACTCCTTTCGATTGTCACAGTTTCGCCGCTTTATTTTTTATTTAAGCTGGATTTCGAACAAGATTTATCGAGAATCAAAAACATTTCAGTAGTTTTGAGATTTGTGATAACCTTGGTCACATGTGCGGTAATCTTGCTGGAAAGCATCTGCAGTACGAACGAAACCCGTAAAATTATAGCGAGTCGAATGTAACAAAAGGACTCCATCATATAGGATAGAAATTTATGTGCCATCTTAAAATTACATTGATGCTGGTTTGAAAATGAGCTATAATTAGCTACCAAACTAGATGAACATAAAAAAAGTTCTAAACGGGAATTAAACTCGCGACCCCTGGAGCGACAACTACACACCTGAGCTCTCTCAGCTGTCTAACCACCTTAGCATGAGGCTGACGAAAGTTGAACACGTTCTGCGTAAAATGTGTGTATCACAGAATCGCTTCGACGGTTGGCGGTTTCATCGAGAAGTGATTGAAATAGCAGTCAACAATGCGGAGCGTTCTCTCGGTCGCGTGATTGTTGACCGTGGCTAGGTTTGTTTTGTGGCAGATTCATGTAAATTTCTAGCGGATTTAACTGAAATATAGTTGGAAGGGCCCTGATTGGGTAACAGATGGTTTTATTTGCTTCACACGGAGAAAAAAGAATTGTCCAGTCAATCATATTTGCTGGTAGATCAATCATATTTGACATTGGATTTCAGTCAACCATACATTAAAATTGATTCAACAATATCTGTGCTTGGTTTAACTATTTGGTATGATTGGTTCAACTACACAACATAATTGAATCAACCATAGATATGATTGACTCAATATTAATATACAATCATGACAATGGTATTATTGTTGATGTTGTGTTGTCAAAACCAGCACGAATCTTCTTTATCGACATTGCAAAAATGCGACAAAATGTAAATAAAAATGGGAGCAGGAATTCAAACCACTATCTTGAGAGTGAGAGCACATTAACTTACATCTACTCCAACATCGCTTGTTGGTAAACAGCGGTTTTTTGCGGTACAGCTCATAACGTGACAAGGTAAAAATGTGCGGAAAGCTAATTCAACAATAATATAATTGAAATAATCATGTGATGGAAGACAGAAACAAACGCAAAAGCGATTGGACAAACCATACTGTCAGTTTAGAAGCACCGAAAATATGCTTGTAACAATTGTATCTTGGCATGTTAAAGCAACTATCGGAAAAGTTATGTCAATCATGCAAGAATTTTTTGCGTGCAGCTGTTGGCTAACGCTTGTAATTTTCAAATGCCTGCCACAATTTTCCGTCGATGTCCAAATTGCGTGCTGCTTAACATTCACAAATTTTTGCTGTGTGAATATATTTAAATATTTTTCCTAAACATTTTATGACAAATTCTTCCGTAAAGTTCAACAAAAGTCCTTAAGAAATTTTTCCAAAATACATCACAAATTGACGGTTAATTCATGAATTGGAAAGACATTTGTTTTTGGAATATCTCTAGCCATCGAGTCGTCAGAGGAAATTTGTAATTTAATTTTCAACGTAATGCACAATACATCTTCGGTCATCTTCTTTAAAAAAAAAACCGGCAATATTTCCGCGTTATACTTCTACTGTACTACAAAACAATCGATAATAAAACCTTCGAAATATTGATTGAGATTTCTAAAGATAGGAAAAAAATGGTTCTTTCTACAACACATGCTAAACATGTAGTAGCACGAAACTTCGAAGTTCATACAGAATATTATCTGAGATTTTAGTTACAACTACATTCAATAGAACTTCCATCCGTTTTAATACCGATTATTTTTTGTTACAATAGTAATTTTTTCCGAATTATATTTAAGCTGCAATTATTTCAAAAATACAATACTATTGTATGTGTTTCTCTAGAAATATGATATGGAAAGATTCATAGAGGAATTAATAAATCAATCCTTAAAAATATTGAGATATTCATGGAGTAGTTTTTGAACCAAAAAATGGAAACTGGATAAATTTTCAAATTTTATTTATGAAAGAATCCTAAGATTATCAATCGAAAACAATTGTTTTTAAGGAGTTCAAGAATGAATTGCAAAATCTTAGTAAATCTGATAAAAAATTTCTTCAAAAAAAAAAATGTTATGTGTATTTTTGGTGAATTTTCTTTTGAAAATTTCGTCGGTGCGGTTTAAAGAAAAAAAAGTCTGTAAAATACTTAGATGAATCACTGGTGTTTTTTTTTTTTAGAATCTTATATATAATTCCCTAAGAAATCCCTGAACAACTTACTCGGGAGATCTTTGAGTGCTTTCGTGGAAGAGTTCTTTAAAAACAGTTGAACGTATTCGCTAGGAATTTTAGAAGAAGGTTAGAATTTTTCAAACATTTCTAAGATAAAAAAAAAATAAAAAAAATCTCGTGAGAGTTTCTATGGGATGGGGGATGATTTTAGAGAAATGTAAAAAATAATTATCTGTAAAAAAATGCGGATAGATCTGCGGAGAACTTTTTTGAGAAATAATGAATAAAATTTTCCCAATTGAATTCTTGTTAACAGCTCATGATTTTTTTGCATGGAATATCATGAAGAACACCTAGAAGAATAATTTATTTTTTTGCGGGAAGTCTGGATAATTTTTGCTATGATTTTTTTTCAAACAATCCTGTGGATGAACTTTAACAATAACTTCAAAAGCAAACTGTTCTGAAGAATTGGTGGAAGAATCCTTGCTTGGTGATCTTGAAGACTTTTTTGGTGAGACTCCTAGATTTTTTTGAACTATTTTTTGAAGAAATCCTCATTAATTCCTGAAAAACCTGAATACATTTTTAATGTACAACTGGAGGATACTTTAAACCAGTGATTCTCAATGTGGGCGAATTCGCCCCCCTGGGGGTGATTTTCAAGTCCAAGGGGTCGAAAATTTGTAAAATGGAATTTGGGGGGCAAAAAACTAGAAAGGGGGTGAAAGTGTGAGAGACTGAGAGTAACGATACTTAACAGAGTAGAAGACACCCAAGTTAATAGAGGATTATACTCTAATGATGTAAAGATTAGTTGATAATCCATTTAAGTTTTTCCCTATACATATTTGTTTGTACTTCTTTTCATGCTCATTTTGATTACTTTTGATGTTCTATTTATGAAAGAACTTTAGATTTGGACAGCTTATTTCAAGATATTTGATATACGTTTCCACTAAGGCAAAGTTTTCAATACAATTTGTTTTGATATTTTGTTACGATCATTTTAATCATTACACACTTTTTTATGAACTAATTTCAGAAAATTTGACCAGCGAAAATTAAGTGCCAACATTAAAGCTATCAATTACCAAAGACGTAAATCATGTAACTAAAAAAAGATTTTTAAAAATATCGGATTGAAACCTCGAAAGCTGCAGAAAGCAATCTAGATTTTTTCAACAAAAAAAAAACTTCAAATTACGTTGGAGTGAGAAAGGTACAAACAATTTTCAGGATTTTCCAATGTTTTTTCAAAGGTTTGGACATTTTGAAGTCGTAAAAAAATAATTACTCGATATCGATAGTAAAAGTTGGTTCTCATTGCTTACTCGATGGTCTCTTGGTTTGCATATAATCTGATTTATGTCATGCAAGTTTCCCTAACTCGATGGTCCCTTTTATATCGAGATATGGAGAGTTGACTGTAATTCAACAGAAAACCACGGTTGGCACCAAATTAAAAAATTCAAAACCACATCAGGGGGGCGATTTCAAAAATTTGTTGGCCTCAAAGGGGCGAAAGTCAAAAAAGTTTGGGAAACGGTGCTTTAAACTAACAATTGGAATGTAATTAGTACGTAGAGGACCTTCCAGCGAAAATGATTAAAAGAATTCCTAATGCATTCCATGGCGGAATTATTAAAGGGATTTTTAAAGCAACTCGATAGAGATTCTAGGGGACGGACCTGGTGTAGGGGTTAGAACACACGCCTCTCACGCCGAGGACCTGGGATCGAATCCCATCCCCGAGATAGTCACTAAAAATTTCAGTGATAACTTCCTTCGGAAGGGAAGTAAAGCCGTTGGTCCCGAGATGAACTAGCCCAGGGCTAAAAATCTCGTTAATAATGATAAAAAAAAAATAAAAGAGATTCTTCGAGAAATTTTCTGATGTAAGATCAGAAAGTCTGGGAATGATTTTCTGTTGAAATCCCAAGACAAACTGGTTCTTGAAGAAAGCACTGAAAAGTACGAAAATAGTTCATAAATAAATTCCCGTAAGAATTCTAAGAGAAATCTCTTCAATACCTGAAAAAATCGTGGAAGAATAAAAGACATCCCTTGTGATGTTTATGCTAGAATTCTTGACTGAATTACAAAATGGAAGAATTTGTAAATTTCTGTAAATTCTATAAATGTAAATTTAAATATACAAATATTACTGATGTGCCGCGAAATGATACAAAATTACAAACAATTCAAATCAATACGAATCTGCTAGAACTACGAAATTAGTTAAAATCGTGATTATTGCGACCGACATAACGTCTGTAAACAAGTATAAGCTAGGCCCCCCCTAGGCCCCCTCCAGAAAAAAATCCTAGCTACGCCAATGATTCCCCTAATGGAGTTCAAGATCTCCTGCCTAAATCCCCCAAATTCGGAACAACTGACCACGATAGGCGGCACTCTTTGCTTCCTCACTTGGATCAAAGAGCCTGGGCTAGAGGCTGCTTCGATTTGGTGTTCGGAAAATTTGTCTAGAGCATCAAACTGATTGCTCATTTCGATACAATTATTCATTTCACCCTTGGAAGAAAGTTCGCATTCCGGAGAAACGTCCTTTCTTCCATTCTTGCCACGTTTAGTGACAGTTTTAAATCCCACTTTTTTGGAAGGAATTCAGAGATTCACCCTTCCTTTTGTTTGTTGTTGATACCATGTTAAGTTAATAAACGGAAGAAGACGTGACCTCCGAGAGGTTTTTTCCCAAGAGGGTGTCCAAGAAG